>NW_013532490.1:3758415-3864631 GCF_000836235.2 Papilio xuthus | reverse complement strand
GTTTTGATATAGAACAAAATAATAATCGCGATAAAATGGGGCGGGTACAATGTTATTCGATTTTACAATAAGTCCCGCCTATTTAGTTTTATAGAAAATACTTATTACGTCAATGATACTTAAGAATAGATAAAGACTAATTACATGTCATCATTTAATATCATTTTAATTAATCATGAAAGTATAAGGGCCGATATACACGGACTACAAATAATACGTATCGATATAGGGACACAAAGACTTGAATAACCATACGCAACACTGCAGTACCATACTCTTGAACTTTGATATTGCTTCAAGAAGTCCGTCTATGTTCACCTTTATTGGTAATTTTTTTTATCAATTGATAAAGATGTTACCAATGGTTACAGTAATAATTTAATAATAAATATATTATCGCTAATTAGGCTAAAATCTATCAAATGAACGTATAGATAACATTCTTAATGTCATATGTTTTGTATGATGGATAGGTTTAATAAAGACAATGTAATAGTCAGTTGCAATCATATACTTCGTGTATCACAGTGTAGTATAACGCAGCAGAACAACTTTGTAAAAAAGAAGTACGTATTTTTTCTTTTTGTGTATTATTAAGTGTAAATGGCCAGAATGAAAACTACAGAATGAAATGCACATTTTAAAACTTTATGTATTTTCGTCTTTAATCTTAGTTATTACTAATATCATAAATGCGAAAATTTAAAGGTATGGATGGATGGATGGATATTTTTTAGAATGTATCTCCAGATCCATTGCATGGATCTCAATGAAATTTGTCATAGATGTAGAACATAGTCTGGAAGAGAACATAGATACTAATTTTTTTTTAATTCTGATGGAGTTCTGAGCTACAGATAGCTATTATAAATGTTCATAATTTACAATTTTTCATTTAAAACGCAGTAGAAATAAACTACAACTACGCTTCAAGTTAAAATAAGCAGCCGATTTAAATGTTCATAATGATGCCATTTTACTAAGTTTTACACACAACATCATTTCCTATATCTAAATGGCTTTTTAATAACGTAGTTTGCAGGACACATTTATCATAATAATTTCATAAATAATTGGAAAAACCACGGAAGATGTATTGTTCAAAACTATCGCAATTCAGGAAGTACAGTTAAAATTTTTATATAAAGGCGAAGATAGCTCGACCACTGCCCATAGACTACCCTAATTGCAGATGCTTTGCCTACCTTTAATCAACGTAGGAGGCGACGCAGAGAAAAAGGATATATCCCCTTAAGCCAGCCCTTCTCTGACCAACACACTTTCACTTCCCGTTCATAAGAAAAGTTGGGAAGACAAGGGGGACTAAAACTAGGACTAAAACTAGGCTTCCGACACTCACTTATCAGTCGAAACTCGAAATTCCTCCCACTTCATGAATGACCGTGGTTGTAATAGGTGAATAAGTTTATTCGTGTTTATCTATCGAATCATTGGAAGGAAATTATATATTATTGTTTCTTTTTTTTTCAAAATAATATGTAGACTTTTAATCAAATTAATGTATTAAAAAAAACATACAGACGAATTGATAACCTCCATCTTTTTGAAGTCGGCTAATAAATACCACCATTGCAAAACAAAATATCTACCAATCGTGTTTATGAAAAATAAGTTTTGATATTGAAAAAATTAATTAATAATTATCATAAAAAGATATTTATTTGAACAAATATGTCTAAATGATTATGCATTGGACAAAATAGATAAATTTATTTGTATATTTTCTATTAAGCATGTTACCACAATCTTGTGTAGATAACGATTATTAATAGTGTTGTTCAGCTACGCTACAAATGTATCGATATCGAATAGTGTCGTAATAATAATATCGATAAAATATATTTCATATTTTATTGAATTCTGATACTTATTTAACGTAAATTTTTCAAAGAGAACAAAGCCTGGGATAAAAGCTATATTAATATTGTAAATGCGAAATTAATTCTGTCTGTCTGTCCTTTCACGCAAAAAACTACTGAATTTAAATGAAATTTAGTACATAAATAGTCTAGATCCCGAGGAAAGAGGGTTCTTTTTACTACAAAATATTAATAGGGGATGGAAGTTTATTTTCGAATATTTAAGGTTTATGTGAATGTTTTGAGTTTAATATGTTTTGTTGTTATGTATTATAAGTGTTACTTAAATAAGTGGCCTAAATAATTATAATGCTGCCCAAAGGAAGTATTTCACGCGGACGAAGTCGCGGGCACGTAAGATATAAAACTTTTATAGTATATAACGAATGCAGTTTGCGTTTTTGGTGCAATTTTTAAAAGTCAAATTCACTTAAACAACTCGATCTTTGCATTCCAAATAAAGATTTGTTATTTTTAAGGAAAAGATCGGATTGATTCTCCAAGAAATCTTACAATAAAAGGACCTCTTTATAATAGTATTTTTGGCTTTATTTCTAAGAATACTGACTTAGTTTATTTAATATGTACCTAACAGGCTACGAATGAATTTGGATTTTACGTTTAGTGTCCCTTTCTACGTAATGTCTAAACGCATGCGAACTGCTGCGCGCAATCGCCATTAAAAAAGGTATTAAGGACTTGTACACACAATATTGGCAAATGTCTTAACTTCAATTTGAAAACCCAAAAAAAAATAACTTATTCTATGTACTGATTCGTTTATTATAATTATAGCTGTCGTGACTCCGTCCGCGTGTTAAAAGGAAGCATAATTAGCCTATGTGTTCTTCCGGACTATGTTTTATGTGTATGCCAAATTTAATCGATATTTATGCAGCCGTTCTGGAGATACCTTCAAACAAACTTCAGTCTATCGAAACATTCGTATTTATAATATTAGTAAGATGGGGAAAAGACAATTATTCTATTTCGTTCATAAAAAACTTTCCTCAATTAATCTGACGATTTAATAACGCTGTCATAAAATAAACAGATGTATAATTAACGTATCTGAGAGTTACCTTATCTTCTTAAACGCAAACAAGAGCTCATTTATTGAAAGCAAACTTAATTTGTTGTTATCGTTTGACCCTCATTCGAGATTGTTATTCATACTTTGCTCTAAAAGTGAATGCATTTTGTTATTCATTTAACCGTACGCCAGCGAACTATTAACATTGTCAACCAAAAAATGTTGATTAAAAACTTTTTTGTAAACGGTCTCTAAAAAGTTTTTATTGCAACTGTCATTCGTTGCTTAATCTGTGCCGTGTTAGTTGACAGTTGGACGTTTCACTTATTGTTAACCAAAAATGTAATATAATATCGTTTTCCGAAAAAACTTTTAATTATTGTGATTGTGTTTGTATTATTACGTGCATTTCAATGCTTAAACTTGTTAATATTGTTATTTTAAAATGTTATAAAAACCTCTTTCCCGTGTACTCTGCTAAGAAGATTTAATTTTTGACATTCGTAGCTTAATCTTTGTTTGCGTATTAGTAACGAACCAGAAATGTTTTTCATAAGGAAATAATTATTCCGCAATTGATTTTTGTTAAACCCAACGCAATGGTTCGGTAGTCTGGCTTTGTTATTACAAGGAGATAGTTGTTAAACATCATTATGTCTCTCGTGAACGTTGGTACTCATGTCGAGATGGCTATCCAGAAGTGTTTGAGAAGAATGGATGGCTACATTATACTAGGTAACTATATCGCAATTATTCTGGCCTTGGTCGCTTGCTGTTGATTTTGACACTTTCCAAATCATTTATTCTTTTTAAGGTAGGTATTTTAATATTTCCTTAACAATCTTATTTATTTAAGAGAATGATTGTTATATTCAAATTGGTTAGATAATTATGTTCTGAATTAAATATGTTCAGTTCACGATAGCTCAGTGGCTCATTCTATTACGATCATATAGGTCATAGATTCGATTTCAATTTTATTGCCAGTTAATTTTATTCAACATTGTTAAGTAAACAATAATTTTATGAGATTTGTGTTGCCTAATGATACACTGTTTCATACACAGTAAAATTAAATCTGACTTCCTTATTCTTACCAATGTTATAAATGCGAATGTATAGATAGATGGATGGATGTTTGAAGTATCCAGAACGGCTGCATGGATCTCGCTGAAAATTGTTATAGATGTAGAATATAGTCTGGAAGAACCAATAGACTACTAAATAGTTTTTTTTTAAATTCTGCACGTGGAATGTGCTTAATGTATTATTGGCGTTTGTTTGAAATATTTTTAAACATACTTTTGACCTACGGCTGCCATACACGACTACAGACTCGCTGTGGTAACTGCTGATGGCCCTACGTTAACAGTTTAAGGCTGTGACTACCGATATTTTGAGCCAGTGAGATAATTTCAGCTCAAATTCTACGTTAAAAAGTATTTATTGTTATTGTAACAGATCTATACTTTGCCCTTGTACGATAATGTGGTGTTAGACTCGTACGCGACAATCTCTGGGTCATGTTTGTGACCAACTTGCAGTGATATCTATCACGTGGCACGTGTCCGACCTAGGTAAAAGTTATTTAAAATAGTTTATTGACCCAATTGATAAAGATTTTTATAATAAACTAATTAAATGAAAACAAGTGAATGCACTTCGAAAAGAATGGAATAACTTTAAATTACACACAACACTATTAGGCTATATATCATTAGATTTTTATTATCATCATAAAATATCAAAATGCACTCGAGCGCCATGCAAGTATGAACTTTAGATATAATTTTTTAAAGTGTCCTCAACTTTGATTAGGTCACAGCTTGCTGACAAAGATTAAAAAAATGAGGACATATATTAATATGATCTGATCTAAAATATATTTGAAAAGACTATGTTATATGATGCGTCGGTGGCTCAGGGGTTACACTTGACTTGTAATCTGCAGGTCCTGGGTTCGAATCCCGCCATGTACCAATGTGTTATTCGATTGACATATGTACATTTATCCGACGTTCTTACGATGAAGGAAAACATCATGATGCAACTTGCACATATCTGCGAAGAAATTCAAAGATATGTGTGAAGTCAACCCGCACTTGGCCAGCGTGGTTGACTATGGCTTAGTCACTCCTAACTAGGGAAGGCTCCGAGCCCCTCGTTGGGGTCGTATAGTGAGCTGATGATGTTATACAGACATTAGTGGCGATAATAATTTACCAAACGTGTTTCGTATTTTATTTTTGCATTTGCCCGATAATATCTTTTTTAATTATGACTGATATGGAATACTAATAATCCGTTGTTACGTATTAAGATTTCATATATTGATTAAAACAATCTCCTTTGCTTGTTTAGCCTTTATTACGCCTTTGATTATTTATTTAAATAACATAGTAAAAGTGAAACTTTAACGGACAAGTGGCAAAACGAATCGCACAATTGTTAATGTACTTGTAAAATTGAAAAACCTACCCGTAAAATTACAAGTTAAATTTTTGGTGCGCATTACATCACAGCCTAAAGTAATGAGCCTATAGGCTTTAAAATTTTGTTCTAATATTTCTGGTATGTACGCACAATACCCGCGTTGGAATTGAGCCAGCTGGGGCGATCGCCCAGGGCGTGTGATGACCCTTGAGATATCTTATCTTATATGATTTCCCCTAACACTAGAAAAGAAAGGGGCGTCGCAAAAATCTCGCCTTGGCTCCGAAAAAGCTAAAACTATCTCTTTGTACTCAAGTACAAAAAGGTATTAAAGTTCATTATAAGAATACGTGTTCTCTCCAACAGATGAGATTGGCTGTCCCGACACCGCTTTCAACATGGCGTCCATAAATCCCAACGGTGATCTAAAGAGTCCGGGAGATCCAGAGAAGAAGATTCCAGAGACGGATGCCGAAAAACAGCCATTATCAGGGGTAAGTTTATAAACCTATGACCAGTAGCACACATCTGCGGAACAAAACGAAAAAAGTCACGGGTTCTATCGTAAGTTTCTGAGACTAAAATCCCTGTTTAAAAATTAAGGTTATGTCTATTTTGTCAAAGATAAAAGGTATGTTTTATACAGAGATTTTCGTCGCAGAAACCCACGGTGAATCCTGCCATTAGACTGTTGTGAACCAACCAAAAATAACCCAAAATAAGTTTATAACAATTGTTTTCTTGAATTGTAATTCTTATTCTGAAATTAACAATAATTTGCTAATATGTAGTCGCTTTACTTAAAAAAAAATCTGTCTGTCCGTAAGTCCACGTTTGTTCCGGATAAGCTTAGAAAAATCTGGATCGATTTTGGCGGGACTTTGAAGGAAAACATCGTGATGCAACCTGCACATATCTGAGAAGAAATTCAAAGATATGTGTAAGTCAAACAACTCGCACCTGGCCAGCGTGGTTGACTATGGCCTAATCACTCTTAACTTAGGGTAGGCTCCGAGCCCCACGGTGGGGACGTATAGTGAGCAGATGATGCCTGTATAATAATTGTATGTCCAGAATTGTACCTATGTTAGTAATAAACGATTAAAAACATTAAAGTATACAATAACAAAATCAAATATACAATATAAAATCTATTTCAAGTGTAATTAATTAAGATTAAATGAGATAATATTATGATAAACATACAATCATTAAAATATTTTTTCTAATCAGTAATGATGGGCATTAATGATTATATGTCATATCTACGTATATCATATTTACTACGATACTAATATTATAAATGCGAATGTTTGGATGTATGCTTGGAAGTGGGTTAGAAGTTATGTACAAAACGGCTGCCTAGATCTTGATGAAATTTGACATAGATATAGAACATAGTCTGAAGGACAGATAGGTTACTAATTAAGTTTTATTTAATTCAGCGTGGACAGTCTAGGGTGATAACTAGTCGCTCATGAAAAAACAAAATAAGATTTGATGCTATCATTGATTGTGTTTGATGTTTCCTGCTTTTGAAAAACGAAAACATCCTGTATGATAAAGAATATTTAAAAAAAAATAGAAATAATGCAGTCAAGTTCAAAATTACACAAAGCTCTATCGAAATGAGTCATTAACAACGAAAAATTAGTTTTTGTCGTCCAAAAGTCCATTGGCCCCTGCCGGACGCACCACAGGCACGACCCGCAACGGATTTTAGTTTGCTTCGTATGATTTTACATAGCGTTGCATCCATCATCCGGGCCAACTGCATCCAAAGACAAAGCGAATGCGTTTAATCCGTGCGTGCGGTACGTCCGGCGTCAATGGACGCGTTCCTATAACTAACAAACGCTGATATGTGGACAGAAAGACAAAAATTAAAAATATGTATATTGGATATTACAAACAGACTTTCCTATTTAATTTATATGTATAGATTATAGATAAATATTATTTTATTACTAGCTGTCGCCCGCGACTCTGTCCGCGCGGGATTAAAAATAGATGTTGGCCGATTCTCAGACCTACTCAACATGCTTACAAAATTTCATAAGAATCGGTCAAGCCGTTTCGGAGGAGTATGGGAACGAAAATTGTGACACTAGAATTTTATATATAAGATAGTACTTAACCAAGAATGGTTTATGATACGTTCTATTCATGGTTTTTCCTCAAAAGAATACGTGACATCCTCTCAGACTATTAACTTACAATAACTATTTCTTGACTAAACATATCTTGTTTTCCATGATAATTAACACATCAATGTTTTTGCGTCTTAACATAATGTTTATATATTGTTTAAAGTAAATGCATCTATACAAATATTATAAAGAGGAAAGATTTTATTGTTTGGTTTTGCGTTGGATAAGCTCAGAAACTAATGAACTGTTTTGAATACATTTTTGACTGTTGGGAAGCTACACTAAACCCGGGTGGCATAGGCTATTCTTATTACTAGATTGTTAATATTCCTCGAATTTAAATTATGAATCGTATTTAGGACCATATCCGATGTGTCTATTGTCGATAAACCTGTTTAACAATAACAGCGCCATCTCTCTTATTATCTTGGAAATAGAGATAATCAAAAATAAGGAAATCTTGCACTTCGAATTGGATTTGAAAAGTGCTCTTTCCGCACGCTACATTGCATTAACCAAGTAGAGAAATTCTTTGAGTAAAAGTTCGTGAGAGTTTTGTTGTGAATAGAAGTGTCGTGATATGTTTGACATCGAAACAGTATTAATTGTTGGTTTCTGCGACTAATACATCTGTATAAAACATCGTCATTACCGTTTTTGACAAAACAGCGATAAAAATGTTTTATATGGAGATTTTGGTCCCAGAAACCCACGATAAATGTTGTTTAGACAGAACTAGAATTTGTTCACCGTCCACTTGCAATTTTCAAGCAAAAACATTTTCTTTTTAATCTGTAAACCCACTCGCCCCTATGTTCTATTTTTAAATGGTGCGCATAACTTTATCTTTTTATTTCTTTCTAATCTGTAGTCTTTTAAATAATCTAACCCTTTCTTTTGTCTATTACCAATCCCTTTGTAGATGTTCTTGTCTTTCTAATTCTTCTTTTATTTGCAGAAGAAAGAAGAAAGATGGTGGACGACACTGATGCAAGTAGCTGTACCTTTTTTCATCGCAGGCTGTGGTACTATTGGCGCTGGATTAGTTCTCGGGAGTGTAAGGGTAGGTACAGTCGAAGAATTTAATTCGCTTCCCAATTATTTAGTACATATTGATTGAATGTAGTACAGCAAACTTGTACCATAGGAGCTATAATTTAACACGTATGTATATTGCTGTGACAAGTTTTCGACATAATTGCTTTTTGACACTAGTGACATTTTAAAGAGATGGGTAGGATATTAATGTCCTTGATCGATTGTAACAATTTTTGTTCTAATCCGATTTAGTTTATGATAAATATCCATCCAAACATTGGCATTTATAATATTAGTAAGATTATTTGTAGAGGTAGGACAAGAAAGAAATGTATGGATTATGTGAAAGATGAGATGACGGAAGATAGATCGATAGAGGACAAAAACTGTTACGCAGACCCTACCTGAATGGCACAAGGACAGGAAGATGATGATGTCTTATTTATGATTTGTATAGATTAATTGTGCAATTTATTTGATTTGATGAAAGCGCCATCTATTGGCGAAAAGGGTAAACTAGACAGTGCATTGTTTTTCAACTTATCAATATAATTTATTTAATCAGTTTTTAATTAATATTGAACGTTAATATCTTCGAGAAATGCTAGTCATTATATTACACGATTGTAATTAAGATAACAATATTCTATAGAAATATTTTATTCCATACTAATACGATAAAATACAAAACTTTGGATAGATGAATGTTTGTGATCGCGTAACTCCAGAACGGCTGTACAGATCTGGTTGAAATTTGAAACAAGCATAGATTACAACCTGGAATAGATCATAGAATACTAAGTTTTTTTTTTAATTCAGCTCGTCAACAGCTCGTTTATATAGCAATCTTTGTTATCTTTGTTCATTTTTTAATCTATATTTTGTCTTTGTTTCAGAACTGGGAGGTTTTCCAAAATGTATCAGCGATCTTTGTATTAGTGCCGTCTCTCTCTGGATTAAAAGGTATATTGATTGATACATCCATTTAAAATTTCATCTCTCTCATTTCCTTTTAAAAATATGAGACAGCAATACGAAACTGGAATAATGTTATTTATATTCTAAAGAAGAGAAGAGAAGATTCTAAGTATGTAACTAATAAACTCAAAAACTACTGGACCGACTACAAAACTACTTTTGCCATTAAAAAGGTACATTATCACTGAGTAACATAGTCTATATTTTTAATAAGATATATATAAAATAAACGTCTACCCGTCTAAAGAAAGCAACTAGTTGTTTAAATTTTAGATTCTACCAAATTTGTTGTGAGAGTTTTACTAAAGCTAGTGTTGGGTTAATACACTGGCACATTTTCGGCTTTTATTCCTAATAATACGTTACGCTAAATCAATCTAAAAACAATTGTCATAAACAACAATGTTTTTACCGTAGTATTACGCTGAATTGTCAATTGTATTTCTACATATAGCTATCCCTTTCATTCTCTTACATACAATAGAGACAACAATATATTTTAAAACATGTCTCAGTGGAGTGTAATTACGATATATTGAGTATATGACATTGTGGGTACTCATAAAATTATACACGGTACGTAATCGAGTCTTACGAACATCATGTATGTAATTTGTAGACAGACAATTGCCTTGCATTGTTTGTGATGTAAGTAAAATCTACTAAGAATTCAATAAAACATTCTAGAGTCTTGTATAAATTACGGAGAAGTTGTTTTGTGAGTTTTCACTGCTAAATGTTACAAAAACGGTGAAGGGAGACATCTAGATAGAGTACTATCATGGGGAAACATATATTCTGAAAAAGTCGTGTTAGTTACACTATTTATAACTCAAGAACGGCTTTACCGATATGGCTGCAAATTGGTGAGGAGGTAGATTAGAGCCAGGAGACGGACATAGGATATTATTTATTCATTTTTTTTCCAAATTTATGTCTTGAAGAGCTGCTTTTTATTTAACTTACTAATAATATAAATGCGAATGTTTAGATGGATGTGATGTGGATGGATGGGCTACACTAATTAAGTTTTTTTATATATTCACCCGGATGGAGTCGCGGGCGACAGCTAGTCAATAAATAAAACAAAGCACTCAAGTGTTTCTTAAGATATTGTACAATAACAATGTTATCTTTTAATGTTATTTATGTGATATTGTAAAGTTTGCAAAATAACACTTCATATAATGAAAGTTAGTAACTGTCTTTGTTTATAAAATTTCTGATAGATTTTAACAGTGGTAAAGCCCGCTTTAACATCTTCGCGCGAATTGGTCCAGCTCGCCCTGTGAAATACCACGACCACACAGAAGACAGGCGTGAAGTGGAAGCAATTCCGCGTTTCGTCTGATGAGTGTGCGTCCCGGAGGCCTCATTTAGTCTTCTTTCCCTTCCCACCCTTTTGTTATAGGGAAAAGATAGGAAGTGGAAGTGGACTTTCCGGATGAGAGGATGCATAGGAAGGAAAAATATTTTCTTTCTGAGCATTCTGTCCTCCGGCGATTAAAAGTAGGCAACGCATATGCAATTGCGTATGTCTATGGGCAGCGGTTGTTTCGCTATTCCAGCGATTTCAGGTGGCCGTTCGCTCGTTTGCCACTTTATGATCTAAAAAAACCTAATATAATTTTTACCTAATCAACTTTTAAAGACTTTTCCTTTGATTCGCATTTATAATATTAGTAAGATTAAAAATATCACGTATTATAATAATATATGATAACGGTTGACGTCTAGTAATATTACAAACGTACGATGTTTACAGTTTGACGGTGATATGTAAATGAATCGTTTCAAAACGACATCGCAATATATTAAATACACGAGTCGTGTGAAAGTAAATAATTAATATTACGATAACGATGATTTATCTTTATATTTTGATCCTTGTTTTCCGGTTTCTATTTCTGTTTATATGACTCGCATAATTATAATTATTTTTATCATTTAATTCTATTGGTAATAAAATCAATTGATGTACGTAGCCGGACATAGATATGTAGGCATTTTGATTGTGGGTCCGGCCTAAATAAACGGTGTTAATGCTGCTTGTTAGGCTTTTTATATTTCGCAAACGAGAGTGAATTGAATACGTTCATTGGTTCTCGCTGTACGTACCGCACGCACGGATTAAACGGATTTGCTTTGTCTTGTAACGCAGCGCTATGTAAAATCATGCAGCAAACTTAAATCCGTTGCGGGACGTCCGTGCGTTACGTTTGGCGTTAATTGAATGCGTACGTTACATATTACAATCAAACTTTCATCCATTACCGTCAAACATACATACTCTTCTGTTATGAATATAATAAAGAACACTAAACTAAACAACAATATAAACGTGGGTTATTAACCTTGGGTTTATCAACAATTTCCTGCTTACTCGACAGTTTTTTAAATATATATTAAATAATATTCATATTATATCGATGATTTATCGGCAACTTGTATCCAGGAAAGGTGTCATAATTTATTTTCTAATACCATTTCGATAACACTAAGCTCCCAGACGACGTAATCACAAAATCTGTCTACGGATTAAACGATTTCATTAATAAAAAACAAGTACAAAGGTACCATAGCACGAGAATCAATAAAAAAGTAATAAAAACGTACATTATGACTTGTTATTAAATTTATCTATTAATAGGCTAAGGTACGGTCCATAAACATTCGATTAACCGATGCGTGTGCTGTTGTCATGGTCTGTTCAGGGTTAGAAAACAAGCGGTCGCCCGCGACTTCGTCAGCGCGGAGTTGAAAAAAATAGCTTATGTTACTCCCGCACACATAAGCTATATTCCATTAAAATCTCGTCAAAATCGGTCCAACAGTTTCGGAGATTACCCGGAACAAGCGCGAATTTGCGGTCAAAAATTTACAAATTTGTTGCTCGTTGTTAGCAACGCACATTATGCTCGCGAAATATTACATGCAAATTTTAAAAGTAATACCCTATCGTAACTTCCTTTGTAAAAACAACTGTATATTGTTTTTTACAAGTGTACCGATAGTGGAAACTCACAGTATGTTTGTCGTACTTTTTCTAGGAAAAAAACATATTTAATTTTTCATTGTCTTCAGGTAATTTGGACATGTGCCTCGCGTCGCGACTATCAACGCAAGCTAACCTTGGTAACATGGAAACGCCAAGAGAAGTAATATCCATGGTCGTTGGAAACATATCATTAGTACAGGTAAATACATAGAAAATAACGCTTGAGTTCTCAAGTCAGGGAAGTAGCTATTCTGCCAAAATCAACAAACTTTCATGACTATATCAAAATCTACGAATTGTTATCGAGTCTGGGAGATACATCTATGTACTCTGATATAATTCAAATTCAGGAAAATCTGTACATCATCAGCTCGCTATACTTTTTCAATGATGGGTCGGAGCCTACCCTAAGTTAGAAGGGACTAGGCCATAGTCAACCACGCTGGTCAAGTGCGGGTTGGTTGACTTCACACAAATTTATAATATGAATTCACTGCAGATATGTACAGAGTGCAACACGATGTTTTCATTCGCCGTAAAAATGTCGGATACATATTAGGTAGTCGAAAATCTAAAAACAATAGTACATGGCGGGATTAGAACCCAGGACCTGCAGTTTACAAGTCAAGGGCTTAAATCCTGAGCCACCGATATTCTGTACATCTGTACACGGCCAGCGTCGTTTTAGAGACATTTCTGTGTGTCGGAACATTGCAAAATTTTCTTTATTTTTGTAGGTGCAGGCAATAGTAGCTGCTACGGTTGTCTCGATGTTCGCTATAGTTGTCAACTCAATCACTGACCGCGCTTTCAACGGCAGTTTTGTGTTACTTCTCATCGCATCAGCTGTCTTTACTGCCACAACAACGTGCTTCGTATTAGGTTTGTGTCTCTGTTTTTGATGATTATCACTTGATGCTAAAGGAATCACATTTGCAACAGGGCCTGATTTAGCATTTCCGGCTCCTGGGGTGACATTTTTGCAGCGCCCATTTTTTTGATGTCGGGCGAAATCTTCCAAAGATCTTATGCCATAGGCGCCCCCTTTATATCCAACTCTGGCACCTGCACCCTAAGGCCCGCGCCCTAGGAGGTTGCCTTACCTCGCCCTGCCCAAATTTATTTGCTTTCCTTTCTTAAAGTATAGCAATGATTTAAGCCTAAATTCCTCAAAAAAAGATTTTCTTTTGCAGATTTCGTGATGGTGTTAGTAATCTTTGGGTCGCAAAAGTTTAAAGTGAATCCAGACAATGTGGCAACTCCGTTGGCTGCTTCAATTGGCGATATCGTGTCTAACTCTGTACTTGCTGTCACCGCGCAGTACATGTATGATCAGATAAGTAAGTCGAGGTTTTTGTATTTTATAGTTGAATGTCTTTACAGTAGTCCACTGCTTGCATAAATTTTGTTGTCTCTGTTTTAATAAAGGGAATGTAAGGAATAGCAATATGTATTGATAGAAGTGTGAAATTTGGCGATATGTTTTGGCTCCTTTCGAAAGGAAGTCGTAAAAGTTAAATGATTGGTAGAAAGTAGTCTATGGTAGAGAATATAATATGCAGATTCAACAGTCTTTAATATCTGTCAACCAGGGGCCTTGATGACTGAAAAAAAAAAGTTTTTATACATTCAAGTTTGTCTGATAATGAGGGTCGTAAACCTTCTTATCTTTAGCGTTTCCACGTCATGTTTTTAAATGATCTGGGCACAGCAGAAAACTTCTCTATGATTTTTCTATCTTAGATTAGACAACGTAGGTTTACATATCATTTAATGTTTTTTGTTCGTTCGTTTGTTTACAGAAATATCACTATGGCAACCGATAGCTCTGATGTGTGTATACTACAGCCTGCTGCCTCTGTGGGTCTTCATTGTTTGGAGGAACAAGTACACCAAGAAAGTGCTGATGACTGGATGGACCCCTGTTATTTCTGCTCTCTTCATTAGCGGGTAAGTGAAGTGCCAAAATTATCTGACCCGTTCTGCAAAAGAAACTAAATCCAAAGGCTGATAGACGCCAGCCAGTAAATTTGTTATACTATGAAGGTTTTACTATAGCGTAACTTTAACTAGAGCATCGGAGCCTCAATACTTAAGCATTTGATTTGTAATCTAGAGGTACTAGGTTCAAATCCCGCCATGTACCAATGTGTTTTTCGATTCTCGATTTACATATATACCTTTATCCGACGTTATTAGGATGAAGGAATACATAGTGATGCAACCTGCATATATCAGCCAAAAGAAGTTCAAATATTTGAGTGACTTTCTGGGAGAAAAAGTTGGCGACGAGGTTCGACACCCATTAGGTTTCGTCTCTCGTAAGGGCGAAAAGTGGATTGCGGTGGTTCGTTTGGCCACGCCAAATGGAAGTCCGTAGTCTGCCTATCCCTCTGGGATTCAGGCGTTGTGTATAGACGTTTAACACTTTTTTCTGATTGAACTATCCGCTTAACAACGACCCTTCTTCCAGGTTAGATATAGGCCGACAAGGATCTTATGGCAGTTTTTTGATATTAAAAGTTTATGACTTCCACTTAAACACTAACAAATAATGATTAGTAACGATTGTATATTATTAGTTTATGGATACGATAAGATAATGTAATATTTATCAAGCCTAGATAGACTAATTGTATTTTCAGTTAATATTTGTGATCGAAACAAAATAAGTGGGTTGCGATACAAATATCAAGAAAGTAATAAAATATTTTGAAGATATTGATCGTAAAACGCTTCGATTTGTGATTACCGTAAATATTTTTATGTCGAGTAGACAATAAATAATTTTCACATTTAGTGTCATCATCATCAGCTCACTATACATCCCCACTGAGGGACTCGGAGCCTACCCTAAGTTAAGGGTGATTAGGACATAGTCAACCACGCTGACCAAGTGCGGGTTGGTTGACTTCACACATATCTTTGAATTTCTTCTCAGATATGTGCAGGTTACATCACGACATTTACCTTTACCGTAAGAATATCGGATAAATGTACATATGTAAATCGGAAATGGAAAAACACATTGGTACATGTCGGGATTCGAACCCAGGAGCTGCAGATTGCAAGTCAAGTGCTTGACCCCTGAGCCACCGACGCTCCTCTAGTGTAGAAGTTTTAAAATAACTTGGCGGCTTTGAACATCATAAATGGATGCAAGGGAAGGGACACTGTCCAGTGCACAGATGACCTTGAACCGCTTATTAGATTGAAAAAGACAAGGCACCATGGGTGGGTCAAAACGTCAAGCTGACCCCTGCCCCACTAGAATATTTAAAAATGTTATATAGCTATTAAAAATTACTTCGAGTAAGATCATTTTACGTTAGCTACCCCCTAGACCTAGCTTTAATCAACGGCTGGCGACGCCACTTAGGCTCAGAACGACGATGACATACACAAGTAATGCACTTTGTCCCATTAAAAACCTTTCGACTTTGATCATTATGGAATTCAACTTAGCCATTGACGTCATTATACTGTACTATACAATTATTTATTATAATGAAATGACGTCATGAGATTTAATAATACAGTTGATTCAATAATTTCTAGAAACCGTAACAAATCAAAGAAACAATTATCTTTCCGCGTGTTTCACGTTTGTATAGTCAGGCGAATTTAAATGGTCCGATAAGAAGCGCTATAGTCGTGGTCTGTCAGACAAAATACAAAAACTACTCGACAGAAAATGGCACATAACAAAACATGGCAAGACACCTACAATACCGAAGAGTTTTATGGCATTTTTTTGACATTATATAAAACTAGCCCTAAGCTAGAGCTTAGGGTTAGAGACTGGATCGACGGAACTGATAATAACTTTCGATAAGTCATGTGATTGTCGCGCGTCAGTTCCATTAAATTTAGTAGTTCGCTACAGAATCGCTTCAAAGCGAATGCATTTTGTGTAACACCTCGGGTCAGATAAGTCTGTCGGTCTATATCTTTTTAATGTCTTACTATAGCTGGCATAGAGTAAACAACGTCAGAGTTAACACGTGAACAAACATACATTCACAACGACATTGAGTCTTTAGAGACATTCATATCAGTCACAAATGAGTTTTCTTGGCGTCCGATGTTTATTAATTTTTCAGCATAGTTGTCACATGAACAAGATTCTTTATTTGGTTTTACACGTGATTTTCTCTTCGATGGATATTTTTGTAATTTGATCCTGCGTAGACTAGAGCTCGCGAGCGACTTTGTCCACGCAGAATTAAAAAAACAACGTTAAATATGCTCATGCGCATCAGCTACCCGTCCAAGTCCCGTTAAAATTGGCCCAGGCGTTACGAAGATTACCCGGAACAAATGCAGCCTTGCGGACATACATACAAACAGGCAGACAATATTATAAAATCTTAAATCAGTCTAACCTACTGTCCAAAAATGTTTCTATCAGGATTTTTCATCATTACTTAATTTTTCTGACGGACAACATATACTCCATTTTTTATTCGAAAAATAAAAGAATATCTCGTAATAAAATGAAACATTCTCTTTGCAGTATCGGTGGTATAGTTCTGGATCAAGCAGTCGAAAAGTACCAAGGCTACGAAGTGTTCCAACCAATCGTGAATGGAATCGGAGGTAACCTGGTCTGCGTGCAATCCTCGCGGCTGACAACGCACCTCCATCAGACGGCCATCCTCGGCATCCTGCCTGAGGACACGAGGATAGTTGAATGGCCCTGGAAGACACTGTTCTTTGGAAGTGAGTATACATAAAGTGGTAAACTAGCTAGTTAAATATGCATTTAAAATTTCATAAAAATCGGTCAAGCCGTTTTGAAGGAGTATGGTAATTAACATTGTGACACGAGAATCTTATAAGTAAGGTATTGATTCGTCTAGTTTAATATGATTTCGTAAGTGACGACTTTTTCCTACTAGGCTATTAGAAAGAATTCCTCTTAAGTATTGACGATGACTTACAACTGCACTCAAAGTTAGTTAAATTGTTACTTAATAGTTCCTTAAAGTAGATTTCACACAAAGGCAACTTTACGGCTGTACTATACGTAGGAACCAAAACAGCTAAACTTTTTGGGTCTTTAATCTGATAAATCTCTTTGTATTACAGCTGCTGCGGCTAAAGTGGCTCGAATGCTGCTGGTGTTGGCTCTCTGCGGCCAAGTGGTGTTCATGATAGTTGCTGATTTCATCTACCAAGGCGTCGTCAGTATACAGTTCGCGTTTGGCTTGACATATCTCTTATGTTCAATGCTTCAGGTATGTATTGTCAAGTTTATTAATTGTACTAGCAGTCGCCCGCGACTCCGTCCGCGCGGAATTAAAAAAAATATTAGTAGCCAATGTCTTCTTCCAGACTATGTTCTACATGTATACCAAATTTTATCGAGATGCGTTCGGCCATTCTGGAGATACCTTGAAACAAACATCATTTCATCCGTCTAAATATTCTCATTTATAATATTAGTAAGATTAAGTGAAAAGAAAGTAAGACTAGTCTATAGATTGCATTGTAATGTTTCAAATATAAAAGTTCGTAAATAGCTGAAATTAAGGAATACCTTAAATGAACGCGAGTGTATTATTAGAAACTAAAAAAAACGAATAAATACAGACACATGGGGAGAAAAACTAAAACCTCAACGTAGGTGGCGCTAGCGTCAAATCTGGGCTGTCATCTGTCACCTGTCAAATTATTTGTACGTCAAACTAGCGATTTAAAAAATGCATTCCCCTTTTCATCTTTTGTTACAGACAATAAAAATATGACTTTTTTATTTTTTTTTAAATTGATAGAATGCAGTATATGGAGTACTTTGTATATAAAAAAATCTTGTTTTATAAAAGGCATTTTTTCTAGGTATTTAGAAAATTCTTCTTGTTTCAGTTTTGTAGTATGTAACCAAATGTGTTTCTCAAAGATTTTTGTATCTTAATTTTTAAACTTTTTTTTTGTTTTTTTTTTTAGGTGATGGTGCTTTTGTACATGGCGTACATGCTAATACATTTCATGTGGAAGAGGAAGAAGGATCCAGATAATGCAGCTATTCCATACTTAACCGCGCTCGGTGACCTCTTAGGGTCAGTGTTCCTAGGTCTTGCGTTCGTTATCCTGTCTATATTTGGTTTACAATACGGCAATAATGTACCTGGTACTTAAATCCTCACAAAAAATTAAAAAAAAACATGAGATTTTTTCTTAAAGTATTATATTTTAATGCTTCTATTACGCGTGATAGAATATTGGATTATACCAAAGGATAAATGATTTCAACTTTTTTTTTTAATATTTAAGACTAATAAAGAAAAAATTAGTTTGACTTTTTAAATCAATTATAATGTTACCCTTACAGTATTGAGTAGTTTTACAATTTTTTTTTAATTGTTACGAATTCAGTGCCAATCTGAAAATTAAATTGGAATTTGATGTTACTCCGATACATTCCTAGTTTTTATCGCCTTGTATAAATTAATATTGGGAAGGGATTAGCGGCCTCCTTATTTATGGATGCAGTTCAAACTGTGATATGAATCCCAAATAAAAATGTGTGATTTAAATTATTCAAACTTTCGTGAGACATTATACTAAACTGATATAAACACGGCTAAATGAAGCATAATAATAATACCAGTACCACTCATCCTGATAAAGGATGAGTGGTACTGGTATTATTTCGCGGACGCGGCCCGTCGCTTACTCCTGATGAAGGGCCCCCGATGGGCTCGAAACTAGTCGGTGCCGCCACCGGACGAATATACGTGAGTGTTTAGCCGTGTTTATATATCAGTTTAATGTGTGATTTAATAAAAATTACTCTTACCTTTGACATTGTATGTCTTTCGTAGACAATAAATGATATTAAAAAATGACTCTCTGGTTTTTTGGAATATTTTTTTTTGCGGTGACTTAGCATGTTACAGGAATACGTTAGATTTTTTTTTAGAAGCAAGAAATTTCGTTCCACGCATTCTGACTGAAAAAAATTACGTCGAGATAGTGATGTCCTGTCAGCACGTGACTTCATATCGATATTTGCTAATCGCCAATTATTGTAGCATTTATAGAAAATCATGTAAATAATTTGTATTTATATTTTTATTATTAAAATAATATCACAGTAATTGAGGCGATATTTTAATTTGTAAATGTGATAGGAAAATTAAAAACATCATAATATATCGTTTTCAAAATCGATAAATTTAATATTTTAATAAAATAATCGATAATTCTAAATAACACCAATAACTAAGGAAATATATCGCAAGATGGCCGACACTATTTGCATTCTACTAAAAAGTACTATAACCTCAAACATACAAACGTTCTTCTCATATGATCTTGTAATTTAAAATACCACATATCTTTCCCATTAATAATTGTATAACAATATTCAAACTTTATGTTGGTTTGTGGTCAACATGTCGATGGGTAGATAGACTCGCTGCAGGGAGAATGGAAGACTCGCTCCCATATTTACGTTACATCAATACTTGAAAATGCTTTCTGTATAGTTTCCGAAATTGCGAGCTACCATAAAGTTTGGATGACACTATGTTATGCGTTATTATTTTTCTTATCCCGATTTTGACTACGATAAATTATTTTAAAAGATTTCTTAGTTTTATATTTTTAGTTTAAATCTTAGTTTTAGCAATTAGTTTTAGCTACGAGTACAATAAAAGCAATTTAGTATTAAGAGGCCTAAAATAATTTATTGTATTTAGTTTATAATAAAAGATTAAAAAATGTAGCTAATTTAGTGGAATGAATCAGATTTGAATGTAATAAAATTGTGTTTTTACTGTTTTAAAGATATGAAATAAAAATCAAATCTTTTTTTTTTATTTTGTTATAATTTATACAAATAAATAAAATAAATTGATAGAAAACATAAATAACGAAATATACTTTTTATTTTATTATTAAATTTATTTTGATAAATGATAATTATTTTTATTCAAATTATTACAGTTATTATCTACTAATAAAACACATTTCTTAGTTTTTATTAGTAGTTCAATTTTTTTTTAAAATTCACGGAAGAAAAATTTTAACGTTCTTCGAAAACAAATTCTTTAAATGAATATTATAAAGTTGTTCTAATACTAATGCAATATCGGAAAAGTTATATGAAAACATATTCTTATCTCTATTTTTTCAAAAAGAATAAATGAGACGACAATATGTTTTTATACAAGTTTCGAAAGATGGAATTACACCGAAAAAAAGACGATTAAATATTTTTAAGATGATATTTTTGAATGAATGTGATACATATGAGAATTAAATGTACATATATAGATTGTTATGTAGTTTGTAGGCAGTACATATAATACTGTTGTGTGATTTTTAGCTTTGTTTCAAATAAACTGCGACTAGACTTTTGGAAAATCTAAAGAAATTCTTAAAACTGATATCCGATTATAGTTGACCCTTGTTAATATACAGTATAACCACGATAAACGAGAATTGGTTAAGCGAGAGTGATTCTCCGGTCCCGGGATGACATCCATAAGCGAGAAACTCGGTTTAGAGAGAAACCTCTATACGCGAGAAAAAATCGCCGTGCCTTTTAGCTTAACTAATTTTGACTGCCTTGCTAAGGAGCTAGGAATTTTTTGTTAGTGTTTTGGACCCTTGGAGAACAATAAAAAAAATATTAATGTTTTCGTTCTAATCTGTCGATTATAATAATCCAATTTAATGCTTTTTAAGGTGACAATACTAGAATTAAAAATTACTATCAACATGGATATCGCAAGAGGGGCCCTTCTAGACAATTGAAAAATGTAAAATAGATATAAAAATAGCTTCAAATAAAATCATATTAGCAATATACAATTATACTAATAACTTTGATTCCTTGTTAAATATTATCTACTTTCTCGTTTAATTGGGGTCAACTATACAGGGTGTCCCAAAAGGTTACGTACATAGAAAGGGGGATGATAGGGGTGGTCACAAGGGTCACCAGAAAAATAAAATAAAAATTCCCCTCTGGGTATTAAAAAAAATAAATGGCATTTTTTAAAAACTTTGTTTTTTTTTTTATTTCATATTGATAAAGAATTATTGACGATAACATATTGCCTTTTTTTTAAATATAGCTATATTTGTAGGTCATCGGTTACAAAATTGCCCCAGAAGGTGTAAAATTTTTAAGTTTTTAAAAAATGCCATTTATTTTTTTTAATACCCAGAGGGGAATTTTTATTTTATTTTTCTGGTGACCCTTGTGACCACCCCTATCATCCCCTTTCCTATGTACGTAACCTTTTGGGACATCCTGTATATATAAAGACGATAGAATAATAAAAAAATGTTTCCGAAGTGATATGAATTAGTAAATTGTCAATTTTAAAATGTTACTGAACATTTATAAAGTTCATCAATTCCTTATATTCCTAATGTATCTGTGATTATTGAAATAACAGTTGCAAAATTAAAGAAAATAAACTTTTTTTTTTCTTTTTCATTAAAATCGATTAAATTTTTTTTGTAAACTTTTTGTCTATGGCTCCTACGGAATTGCCGCATAAGCATTATTCCAATTATCTTACTAATATAATAAATGCAAATGTTTAGATGAATGGATGTTTGATGGTATCTCCAGAACGGCTGTAAGGATCTTGCTGCTATCTAGAGCATAGTCTGGAACAACACATTGGCTACTAATTAAATTTTTTAATACCGCGCGGACGAAATCGCGGGTGACAGCTAGTTATTACATAATTTTAAACCTTACTATGACTTACTTTAAAACTGCTGTGTAAAATTTTTATTTTTTCACTTATAGCAGTTTACGTAGGAGCCATTCTCTTAATAGGAAATGTTAAAGAAAAAAACCTACTTATAATTTTATATACAAAGTGTATAATTTGATAATTTGATAATTTTCTGTATATATAAAATGTATAATTTTTGTATAATAGTTTGTTTTGTTTTAAGGTCATCATTATGTATTGAAGATTAGAAATAAATTTGAAAATGTATACATTTCTTTAAATTATATTAATTACTGATTTCCATTTCAATTGTTAATATTTATTTTGTTATACAAAATAAATTATAAATCCTTCGTTTGTATTATAATGTCCTGTTGTAAATGACCGTTTAATTTAAAATAAATCAGAATATTCGATTTGAAGTTTTTATTATTCCCATAATAAGATGAATACACATTTAAAAGAAGTAAATTCTTCATTTAGTTTTAGTAGTATGGCTAATAGATGGAGCTGTTAACATGATTCGTCTTTCCAAACAACTTTCATGAATTAAAAATGATATTTAAAGTATTTAATTAAATGTAAAGAGATTAAAAATAGGTTCAACATCAACTCTATTGAATGTCATATTTAATTAGAAAAAGCCTTTTCTTTTACTAATGAATATTATGTTTTCATAAAAAAAATCAAGATTTTTTAATTACGAATAATTGTACTCGACCTGACCTATTTATTCAGTTCAATGCAAACTTCAAAATTACTATAAAAATAATCATAGCCACATTCATCTGATTAAAGTAAAATGTTTTCATTACTGCCCTTACTTTTTCATTAAATTAACTAACGCCTTTTTAGCTTTTGATTTAGAATTTAGTTCAGCTTGTCACCACTAGAGGCGCCACATGTACTGCATAATGTCATTAAAATTTTCACATTTAAAATGTGATACATTTTATTACGATTAATATAAAGTGTTATGATTCTATTAGTACAATATTTTGTAAAACTTTTTTACAATACACGAAGTCTCTAACGTAAAGGCTCCGATGGTTAGAATGGGTAGTAAACACTTTCTTCGCAACTATTTTTCTGCGGCAACTTCGGCCGCGACTATAGGATTTAGAAGTAGCACACGGCCAAAGTCGGGCTAGTCGAGGTGGTGGAAATAGGGTCTAGTTGGCTGCCGGGAGGGAGTTGGGCAGAGCTGGCACACCTGTACGCGGGGCGATCTCTCTTCGGGAGTGAGAGGCACCGACGAGAGCGATCGTTACGGGCTGGCGCAGGGCGCAGGGCGAGGGCGCAAGGCGCAGGCAGGGCGCGTGCGCGGCGGCGGCGGGCGGCAGTCGTCCGCGAGCGTCGGGCGCCGCCACACCTCGCCCGGCAGCCACACCGCACCACACCCGCCGTACTATTTTAAAACGACGAGACACCGCGCATGCGAATATCGATCCGGCGCACTCGATTCGGTGCCCGTATCTAGGTTAACCGGCTAAAATTAAAAGGTGCGTTCCGAATTCAAGGTTGCAAACGCCGGCGCAGCTCTCTAACACGGTATAGTCGCACGGCGCGCCGCTGGGACGGCGTTCTTAGGGTCGTTATTCGCGTGGCACGGTTCCCTATGCCGAGCGGGAGTTATGTAAGGATCGCGCGTTATTGTTTCGCTCGGGCAAGATGATTTTCTTGTGTGATATTGAATTAGCGTCGCTTGACGATGCCGTAATGTGACTGTGGTCTGGTCACGAGGGTCGGGAGTGTCCGGGCAGTGCTAGGTGCGCGCCGGCGAACAAAACACGTAAGATATATTTAACACGAGCCGTCGCTCGGCGAACACCCAGCGGTTATGTTCCACAATAATACCTCGAAATCCGTACGACATGCATCAACATCATTCTCACATCGAAAACCTATTTTCACACATTTTTATCACTCATTAAAATTATAATCATGAAAATGATGAACCTTAATACAATTAGAAAGAGTATTTTAATAATAAGATATTGTTAATGCGTCACTAGGTCAGAGTTGTTATAATTTTAGTTCGCTAACCTAGAAAATGTATCGTTTGAAATGTAAACGTTATAGATGTCGCCACCGGTCTATTGACTATCGACTTTTTATTGAAAACGTGGAAATGCCAGAATCTACTTTGTATGAAACTAGTATACACTAGTTTTTTCTAGATATGAAGATATATTACAGTAATAGAAAAATTATATAATTTTCATAATTATCCAAGAAAATAATCTTTTCAAATTAAAGTTTTTTATTTTTAATAAAAGATAACTTAACTTTTTAATTTGATTAACAGCCAGTATTTGAAAAACGATTTCAAAGAGAACCTTCCTGTTAATAACACAAGATATGTTTAATTGGAATTTTTATTTTCTTAATAAATTAATGATTACATATATATTTTAGGCAGATAGTTAAACTAAAATATTTTTTTTAATTGAAAAGAAGCATTAGAAGGGAAAAAGGCAAGTTGAAGAGAAGAAAAATTTTATTTCCAATTCTGATTTATTACTATAATACTAAAACCTCTACAATGGTAATTATACATCAGTATTTTGCTACGCACTCGGACCTACAAGCTACGGCGTAGACCTGCGTAGACATATTAATATACTTCGTTTATAGATTATATTTTAATTAAGGAAAACAATACTTTTTAAATATTAAGAGATATTTAAAATGTCATCATCATTATCACCTCACTATACGTCCCCATCGAAGGGCTCGGAGCCTACCCTAAGTTAATTGTGATTAGGCCATAGTCAACCAAGCTGGCCAAGTGCGGGTTGACTTCACACATATCTTTGAATTTCTTCTCAGATATATGCAGGTTGTATCACGATGTTTTCCTTCATGTTTAAAATGTAATATAAGCATTTTTTTTACAATCTGTAGTCGAAATTAGTAGAAATAACGATTTAAATAATTTTAAATTTATAAGGCAGTAATTATTTATTTTCATTAATTAATTTAAACTCTAATTCTATCCAAAATAAATCCATAGACAATAAATGATATTGAAATAGTGAAAACAGTAAATGTAATTCTTGAAGCGTCAATAGCCTAATGATTAAGGGTACGGATTTCCGATCACGAGGTCGGGGGTTCGAATCCCGCCATTCGACTATTGTCGTAAACCATATCCTAGCACAAGCCTAGAGCTTAGTTGGAATGGTTAAAGAAATATTAGTAAATTTACAAAAAAAAAATCTGCTAATATTAAATTTTATTTTAAAAAAAAATCTCGTATCCATTGAATTCGACTAAACTTTAAAATTATTACTAAGTCAAGATAAATATTTTAATTTAGCCGTCAGTTTCTCCGATACACATGTACATATACATTTTATAAGATGGCAAACGAGTAAGCGGGCAGTCATCTACAATTGCAGATGCGTTGCATACCTTTAATCGACGGAGGACACGCCCAGAGACTAATTCCCCTTACTATGCGTCGCCTCATTCATCGAATCCACTTCCCCTTTCCATTCTTTCCTTATAAGAAAAGGGTGGGAAGGTAACGGGGACTATAAGGCCGGTACACACTCGTCAGAAACGCGGAATTGATTCCACTTGACGCTTGTCTTCTATGTGATTGTGGTGTTATATATAATTCTATATTGTCTATATATGTAAAAAAGAAAGTCGTGTTAGTTACACTATTTATAACTCAAGAACGGCTTTACCGATATGGCTGAAAATTGTGGTGGAGGTAGCTTAGAGCCAGAAGACGGGCATAGGATACTATTTATTCATTTTTTTTATATATCCACACGGATGTAGTGGCGGGCGACATCTAGTAATTGTATAAAAGGATGATTAAATGTTTTCATACAGGTGTTTAATCAGTAACACGTTTATATCTCAAATAATACCAATGTCACACGCAACAATATCTCACTGCCGCATATTTGTTGGTTATTTATAAACTGGACTCGCGTACAACAGATATACATACTAGATACTGTACAGTCATTCAACTGAATATCATTTAAATGCAATATTATAAACATGTGCTTTAAAATGAAATAAAGAAAAATCATTCGCGTTATTTATCTTCTAGATATAATTCTTTGTTATATAAATAAAAACCTAACTGTATTATAAAATACGAATTCAATGATTTAACAGTGATAGAGCCCGCTTTAAAAACTTTGCACGAATCGGCCCGGCTCTCCCGGTGAAATACCACGACCACACAGAAGACAGGCGTCAAGTGGAAGTAATTCCGCGTACAGTCTGATGAGTGTGCGTCCCGGAGGCCTAATTTAGTCCACTTTCCCCTCCCACCCTTTTTCTTAGAAGGAAAGGATGGGAAGTGGAAGTGGACTTTCCGGATGAGAGGATGCATGGAAAGGGAAAATATTTTCTTTCTATGCATCCTCTCCTCCGTCCATTAAAGGTAGGCAACGCATATGCAATTCCGTATGTCTATGGGCAACGAACACTTCGCTATTTGAGCGATTGCAGGCGGCCGCTCGCTCGTTTGCCGCCTTATGATATAAAAAAAAATCAAAATCGGATCAGTCCTTTAGGCTTAATAAAATTGACATACATAAAAACCCTATATATTTGTATATACATATATAAACTTACGTTATCTGTCTGTCGGGTATATTAGATATTCCATTGTAAACTATTTTGACAAGTAAGATGTTATTCGATACATATTTTTCCCCGTAGTGTCATTGATCAGTTTCATCATCAGCTCACTATACATCCCCACCGAGGGGCTCGGAGCCTACCCTAAGTTAAGGGTGATTAGGCCATAGTCAGTCAGTCATTGATCAGTTCAATTGGATTAAATTCTTAAGAAATATAAAAATTTAAGCCAATAATTTACATTGATTGAATTCATCCTTCACTGAATCTATATTTGCACAAGTCCGTGAGCACTGAAGTGTCCCCTGACCCCTGACATTTACTGGGGTCAGCGGGTCACTGTTCGCTTGCAGAAATGAGGACAAAATATTTTTTTTTTTGCAACAAACCTATTTGAAAACTATTTTTAATAATTTTTTTATAGATTTTGTATTTGGATAGTAGTAATTTATTAAATTGTCTTTAATTAAATTTATCTTTCTAATAATACATTTTGTTTGGATAGATGGATGGGTGTTTGTTTGAAGGTATCTCCAGAACGGCTTAACATATCCCGCTGAAATTTGGCATAGATGTAGAACATAGTCTGAAAAAACACATAGGTTACTTATTAAGTTTTTTTTTAATTCGCGGGAGAACAGCTAGTAATTGAATAAACTTATTATTATACACAATAAAAAGTATAGATTTATAAGGTAATTTTGTCATAA
Organism: Papilio xuthus; assembly: GCF_000836235.2. Lineage (NCBI taxonomy): Eukaryota > Metazoa > Arthropoda > Insecta > Lepidoptera > Papilionidae > Papilio > Papilio xuthus. The sequence goes on along the minus strand of NW_013532490.1, from coordinate 3,837,090 downwards.
ATTTTATATAGAGTTTCGGAGTAAAAACTCTCTCCAGTCACTAACAGATGGCGCTGTGATGCGTCATGGCCGCCCACTATTTATTTGTACAAGCGGAGTAACGCGCGCATTGTGAGCGGAATGCGTAATTAAAATTACGTTGGTATATTTATAGGTTATGTGCGTGTAGTATATCGTTTTTTAAAACATTCACACAAATGGCTTGCTTGTTTTTTTCTATTCGATTCGTTTTTTTTTGTTCACTTTTACTAAAGCTTTAAAGGTCGTGATAAAACACTCGATGTTCATTTGTTAGTTAGTTAAGCAAAAATTGAATTAAACTTTGTCGTAATTAAGAAAAAAACTACAGTATGTTGTTTTTAAAATTATTTCTATAGCAAATATTAATTGATTTTTTTTATTCCTTCAAAATTTTCAAGTTATGAATTATGTTTCTTAAATTTTTTCCAATAATTTAATAATTACATTTTTAAAATACGATCACATTATTTTATTAAAATCAAAGTAATAATGTACGTATAAAATGTTTTTTCCACTCCAAGATCGGGTGCGAACAATTTACGAGTTAAGTTTAGTAAAGTCAAGGTCAGAAAGCTTAGGAATTTATCACTTACGGAAGCTATCTGTTACGTGTTCCTTAGGGAGCGGTCGCTTAGCTTCTGCGAATAAACGCAGGTTGCGTGAATACTTAAATCCGGCTTGAGGGACCAATGTTAACTGAAGCGTCCCTCGGGATGATAAAAGAGACAGGTAAACTCGTAAATGTTTGGTATCAAAAAATATACAACTAAAGGGTGATTTTATTTCGAGACAGATCCATCTACCGCTTTTTTTTTATTATTCCTAATTGTTATAACTTTTTTCTAAACTATAAGGAAATTTATTTTGTTAATAATGAATGAATAATGATACAGCGCCACCTAGTTTAAACACTTAACTAATACGCTGAACGCACTGAATTATAATATTTTAAAAATAACGCTATATATGTTTTCCATTTATGTCTATTAAAATTCATATAATTAAACGTAGTACAAAGAAAGTAACATAACTTAAATTAACTTAGTAGGTGTATAAGTTGACAAAACTTCATTAGTTTTTAATCTACGACATCCCTATATTTTACTTTAAATGTCGACTTTACTATACTGTGTTTTATAAAAGCTATTAAAAATATAAATATATTTAAACTATGTTTCTTATGGAATATTACATATTTAAATCGGTTGTTTATTCAAACATTAATCGTACTAATATTACGAATGCGAATGTTTAGATGGATGGATGTTATAAAGGTCAGAACTGCTGCATGGATCTCGCTTAAATTTGACATAGATGTAGAACATCAGAAAGAACACATAAGTTACTAATTAACTTCTTTTTATTCCGCACGAGCATTCACGAGCAAAACCTAGTTCAGACATACCTTTATTAAATATGTCTGATATCTGATATTTGTTGACTGGTCTAGTTACGTTGTTGTAACTGCGTATTGTTATAGAGGACAATAGACTTATCTTACGTCAGCGACATCTATCGGTATCGATCGTAACGAATGTAGAACAGTATCTGTGCTAGATTTATATATAAAGGGGTCTATATGTTAATAAAAACTATTTAATTTATCTTTCTTATTAATTGAACACAGAAGGATATTAAAAATAATGTAATTTTAGAAAGAAATATTTTTGTTGAATTATCTTACTTCTTATTAATATTATAAATGCGAATGTATCTCTAGAACGGCTCAACGGATCTTGATAAAATTTGGCATAAATGTAGAAAATAGTCTGGAAGAGCACATAGGCTATCAATTACGTTTTTCTTTAGTTACACGCGGACGGAATCGAGGGCGACAGTAAGATGATTAATAATTTCTTGTTTGAAAAACAGTTTAAAATATAAAGTGAACTTTAAAATAAAAATTGAACTATGGATGATGATGACATATTCGTCAGTAAATTTGAATTCTACTATACTAGTTATGACCCTATCAGTACATCTTATTTCGGATCTAATATAGTTAACGTTACAAGACACTTGTGTATATTAATATTAGATTTCACCCAGGGCCGGTTGGTTTTCCGGCGCCTTGGGCAAGAATCTTGCTGCGTCCTTTTTTTCTAAGGATATCTTAAGGGACATTGCAGGCCCGCCTTATATCCGAGTCTACTGTCTTGCGGCGCTCTCATGCCCAGCGCCCTGAGCGGACGCCCCACCGTCAAACCGATATTAACAGACAGTTATATTACTATCATTAACTAAGAAAATGACTACAAATAATTACGTAATTTAATGTTACTTAGTAACGTATAATTTTTATATTAAAAAAAATAAACGAAAATTGTTTAACAATAAAGTATTCCGATAAAAGCTATAAACGATGTTACAGAGCTGGCCGGTTAATCAAATGTATTTATGCAAAAAAAATATATTTTGCTGACGTTTAATTTTTATAATTTTTCTTTTTTCAGGTAAGCATCAAACTTCGGTGACTCATTTTAAGGTAGCTATGCAAAAGTACTGATTATTAAAAACTTTAAGTAATTTCAGTAAGAGTAATAAAAAGAAGATGTAAGTCAATTGATCATCGTTAGTCTCGCTAAAACTCGAGAACGGCTGAGAAAAATTCGAATAATTGCCAGGAGAAACCCCTTTAGGAACTTTTTTTTAATCCCACGCGGACGGAGTCGCGGGCGACACCTAGTATATTGTATATAATATAATTTCAAATTGTTAAATAGGTAAAAAAAGTGAAAAATGAAGTTATCACTCCTTTTAATGTTTTTGAACTTTTAAGAAATTATAACTGAATTAAAAGTAGCTTGTTAAAGCTTATTTTACGCAAAAAATCCTACAAAAAAGAGGACAAAATTCTAGCCATGCCATCTAGCATATACGAGCCATCCATTCCTTCTGACGTTCTAACGTTCGAGGGAGAGGATGAAAAACCACATACTCGTTTGCCATCTCATACAAAAGAAGTCGAACAAGGCATTAACTTTGTTACATTCGAAATAATACCTATACCTTTTTTGTATCAAACATTAAAAAGTACCAAAACGTCTACTAAGGGCAATTAAAACCCGAGGATGCTGTCGCTTACGCTATTTTTGGCAGCCGAGGCGCTGGAGCGGCGCCAGAGCACGCTCGCTGAACGTCTAACGACTGTCGTATGGCACTACAGTGACCACATTAGGGACAACGTAGGATAAGTTGCTTAGGAAGTAACCCAAAAGGGAGACCATGTGTAGGTAATAAAGATTGTTATGTGATTTCTAAATAATAATTAAATTGCTTACCATGTCTCGAAAACCATTTTAATAACGGTGGGGTGGTAAAGCCCTTTATTCTTTTACAAATTTATTTTTCAAGACTTAAATAGTAATAGATAACTGGAGGTGTATCTAATTTCTTTTTAACTTGGTGACTATAACTCCGAACGAAAGAAAGGGATGGAAACAATTTAGTTGAAAAAAATTTTGTACGTCGATAAAACGTAATACTGCTTAAACAAATTGATAAAAAAAAATTAATTAAACCAAGAAAGTACGTATTCTTTACCCTCTATATTAAACACTTTGAAGAACACATTCCATAGCCATTTAAGATAAAGATTATCCGCAGAAATCTTCAAATGTACGTCACTGTAGCCAGACGGCACCGCCCTCACGTCTCACTTAAGCATTGCCGCCAACATTATGTACCGATCTGTTGTGTCGCCAACCTATTTACTGTAATTCAGTGCAAGGAAAAATATTCTACTGAAAAATAGGCCAATGTTCATTGTACGTACTGTACGTGGGCAAATGCAGCCTTAAATAGCATTTCTATTCTTATTTGCAAAGGAAATACATTAGAGAGAATATGCTCTAGTTCTTTATGTATCTAGTTCTTACATTATTGAACATAATTACATATTACATTCATCATCAACCTGTCCGTGTCTCTACGGAGGGTCGGCAGAGTATGTACTTCTCCTCCATACATCTCTGTCAGCTGTCATATCTGAATTCACTCCCTTCTTCACACAATCAATCCATACTTACTTTGTTTTTTCTCTGCCTTTGACTAACCACATTCAATCTTATTACTTTCTTATTTATGTAAAGACTAGCTGTCGCTCGCGATTTCGTCCGCGCGGTATTAAAAAAAACGTAATCATATTAAAGCAGCCTATGTGTTCTTTCATACTATGTTCTATAAGTATGACAAATTTCATCCATATTCGTTCAGCCGTTCAGAAGATATCTTTAAACATCCATCCATCCATCCATCCAAACATTTGCATTTATAATATTAGTATGATATTATATTATTCTTACCATTTAATTTTACGAAAGACGATGCTTTGCTTTATGATTCATTCATTTTGGACGTATATTTTCATTCATTCATTCATTCAAAAAAAATTGTCACCTTTCCATTCTAATTTTCCATAAAAAAAGATTTAATTTACACACTCATTATTTATAAGTTCCGACATAAAGCAGCTTCCGGACAGTCCGGTCATTTGTCATATTAATACGTGACTTGAATACAAAATAACAATTTAATAAAATCGAATTATAAATGTTATTAGGATTATTTTACTTAACATGTGAAATGGAAACCGGTATTAGAAATACTAAGGTATGCACGCGACTTCGTCTCCATCAGGTAGTTATTTATAATGAAAAGTTTTCATGTATGTTCATTTTCAACTAATTCTGTAAACCCAAAATACCTTTATGATTGATTTGAATAAAAAAATATATAATTATTTCATAATTATTGTCAACTTTTTATTTAAACTACTTATTTCGTCAGATCTTAAGCATATTTTTAACCTTTAAAGATAAATTAAACTGTCTGAGAGATCTTTTTTCAGAGGGAAACGATTTATGCATACTCAGCGCCCCCCTCGGGGTAGTTATGTGGGATTCTTTTCCGGATGGGAAGCATAACCACTAAAGCCCTCTATACCTCCTACGCATAGTGGCGAGGCCACGGCACGCTTGCGCTTTCGTCCGCGACCTAGAGTCATAGAGACCTTGCTGTATATATGTTTGGCAGTTATGTATAAATAAAAATATAAAATTACTTATAAACCTTAACTACTCAAAACAAAACAGTATTACGTGTATAACTCAACATTAATTATAAAATTTCCTTTAATACAATATTTCTTTACGATTTAAATTTCAACTCTTTGTTATCAGGATTAGGAATTAATTATTAACACGCCGAGTTTTCTTACAAGGAAGTTTTATCCGAGAGTTTCAAGTGCGCTGGAAATCCCCTTCGGTAGCCATTACGTAGCGTCCACACGCCGGTTTTATAAATATTTTAATACTAGCAATTGTACGCGACTTCGTCTGTACGGAATCCAAAAATCTAGTAAATAAACATAGCCTATGTCACCTGGGAATAGTATCACTTCCCAACAGTGAAAGTAAATTGGAAAATATAGGAAATATGATAGTTTGCGTTGACCGATTTGATAATATTCGTCACTGTTGAGAAGCTATACTATCCCCGTATGACAATAGCCTATGTTTATTGCTAGATTTTTTTTTAATTCCTTAAGATGTTGCAGATATCTGCTAGTTGATTGATAATAAAATCCTCTAGTATTCTGACAATTTAACCACTTGCCTACAGTTAATATAAATCATAATCTAATATTTAAAAATACTCATTAGTTTACAAAATAAATCTCGTATCGTGCAACAAATAGGGCTATCAAAACACTGTATCGCATCACCCAAACATATTTAACCCTACCCGTCATCGTCGGCTTCGATACGCGGCGTATTTCCGTAACAAAAGCACCTCTGGACAATATCGTCGTGTTTTATGCGACGCCGTCAAACGTTTGGGAAAAAAACTTTACACAAAACAGACGCCAACTTCAATAGTATCGCAAGGGTTGCCTTCGTTTGTTACAACTCCGTAAAAAAAAACTTCTAGTTTTATTGTTTTGCGAAACGTTCGAATCTTTTACATATTGTTCCTTTTAATTTTATTTTATAGATCAATGTCTAATTGTGATTAAATAAAATATTCTATTATTTATCAATCATAAAGCTCTTTATACAAGCAACGTAGAGAAGACTGGCGATTTAAGTCGCCAAAACTTACGCAATACAATGTCATAAAAGGTTCGTAAGGAGCGCGCGTTCTCTTTTCTATCTAACACCGCCAAATTTACGAAATTCCTCAACTTCAATAATTTAATTAAAACATATTATTATATCTCATCATTATCAACTCTCTGTCTATACCCTGTTTAGTTCAGTACTGACAATTGATAACCTTTTTTATATATAATTCATTAAAAAGTAAATCACAAAACTGATAAACATTCTGACCATTACGTCTGAACTATTCGAGCTAAATTATATTTTACTTTTTTTTTGTTTTTTGCCGCGACCGATCAGTTGACTACCCCTGGGCACATATATGAACTATTGTAAAACTCCGATTAAACACCAGTACACTCATTGAAAAAATACTTCAATAACACACTTACATAAACCGCTACGACTTAGGGTCCTTCAAGAATCGAGCTTATCACTATCCCAAAGGCCGGCAACGCATCTGCGGTTAACACACGGAACACCTCGGTGTTCCCGCTGCTCGTTTGCCCCATTCCGTTATAAAAAAAAAACATATCTGCTCAGTCGCAGACTGTCCAGACACTTTTACTGCTTACTATTTTTATCTCGTGTCTCTCAGATAGTGAATACATTTTATACGACCGTAGAGTGGACACAAGTGTGCGATTACCAAACGACTGCATTTAACGGATTCTGAAGTTGCCAGTCTGCGGACAATAATGTACAATTATTTTTATTTTAATACTAGTTGTGTCTCACGACTCCGTCCTTCCAAAATTAATTAAAAAAAATATTTAGTACCTTATATGTTCTACTATGACTATGTATCCGTTTAGCTGTTTTGGAGATACCTTCTAACATCCATCCATCTACACTTTAAGCATTTGCAATATTAGTAAGAAGTAAGATAAGATTCATTTTATATGTCTAATTTGATAAATTGTCGAATAAAATTTGTAGAAGTAAAGTGCACATAGTAGGGTCAAAGGCCTGTCGTATTCTGGCCACAGGGCTGTCACTCATGTGACATGCGACACGCGACCGTAATGTTCGCTTACGTAACGCGTTTCCATTGTACCACGCAACTTCATTGGTAGGAATGGTAATTCAATTTCTTTATGATAAAAGCAACGATTTTTATTGTATCACAAAGTAAGGAAACGACGGCATTTTATAGTAATATAAGTATGACTACAAACTACGTGAAATATTAGCGTATTTAGTTAGTCAGGTTTCCTTCGTTTCCTTCAAATTTTATAAAAACTGTTAGCTATTTAAAAACTAAATTTCAATTGTAAATTAAAAAATAAATATATTTTCAACCTTTTATCTACTACTACTACATAACTGAAGATTCGCCTTCTTTTAAAATTCTTAAGATTATTTTTTCAAGCAAAACAAACCAATTAACATCTGGGACTTTTACCAATATCACATCATCAGCTCACTATATGTCCCCACCAAAGGGTCCGGAGCCTACCCTAAGTTAAGGGTGATTAGGCCATAGTCAACCACGCTAGCCAAGTACGGGTTGGTTGACTTCACACATATCTTTGAATTTCTTTTCAGATATGTGCAGGTTGCATCACGATGTTTTGCTACACCGTGAGAACGTAGGATAAATTTACATATGTAAATCGAAAATCGAAAAACACATTGGTACATGGCGGGATTCGAACCCAGGACCTGCAGATTGCAAGTCAAGTGCTTGACCCCTGAGCCACCGACGCTCCTTTTACCAATATACTACTTATAAAATGATTAGCAAATGAAATTTGAGGTTTCTCTCTCATACGTGTCATATCCTCTTCAATTGAGACGAACTAATTCACTTATAACCTCTATAAGCAAATTAAAAACTGTAAATTAAATCATTTAATCGTTTGACGTCACACAATGGAAACACATTCGGCCAATGAATATGCGTGGTGGACAGGAAACGGCCAATTGCGGTATTACCGCGCGCCACTTCCGCCAACACTTTCTATGGTCACTGCCTCATTTTGCTGTAGTATTTAAAAGTAAAATAATAAACTTAATTTACTAGTTTTTCACATATTTTCTCTTAGGAAGAAAAAAATAGTTGCATAAAGTTAGTCACAGGCACATAGTTCCACCGTTTGTAGAGTTAATTTTAGTTTTTATTTTTTTTATTTTTTATAAATCTGTTTCATTGCTACTGGCATATAGCCGACATATCCATTAATTACTACGTTCTTTATTTAAAATGCTAACAAAAAGATTTATTTTTAATTAAAACAATGTAACGATGTTTTTCACGTTTAGAAAAAGCCAGTGTTATTTATACTAGAGACTTGGTTTGTGAAAAAGCTCTTTATTAATTAGATAAATAGAATCTTCTTTGTGTTTAAGTAATATATTCATTAGAGAAAATAGAAAAATGTCACAAAATTTATTTAATACGCTTCAATATTTTATTAAAATTAAAATAATAATTTCCTTAATAAAATATTTAGATTTATGTGAATTTAAACTATTTCCGCTTTTAACAATGAGTTTATTGTTCGACTCATCGTAAAACGGCCGATTTAATTGTAAAATACAATTGAACACACTGTATCCGTCTTATGTTTTCACACGAGGGCAGAACAGTGAAGCAGAGCAGTACTACTGTGCAGTGACTCTTTTAAACACAGATCACGTCTAGAGAGTAATGGGTCTGTAAAGAAAGTAACATTCGATTGACGATATCGCTGATTGAAAAGTCAAAAATGTATGCAATGACATAACTTACAATATATCGCTTACTTGTCAAAGGTTTATTGGTATACATTTAGGCACATTTTGCCTAATCTACTAGAATATCGTTACGATTTTTTTTATAGCATAAGTCGGCAAACGTCCGAGCGGCCACCTGAAATCGCTGAAATAGCGAAGTGGCCTTTGCCCAGATTACTTTTAATACCTTTATTAGTCTTTCTAAATGTCTTGGCGACTTAATCATATACACATCAACCCAAATTGTGTTCTGCGCATCGACTCGCGCAAAGTTAAGAGCCGCTAAGATATCTGAAAACATTCATACTGCACTATCCTACTGGCCTCAAAATCCTGCCCTCGTGTGAAACTAACTTTACTGGATCTTTATATCCGTCGTTACGGATATATGCGTAGGTTTTACGATGGATGGATTACGCAGCCGGTCTTGGCGACCAGTCGTAAAGTTACTAAAATGTTGCCTACACACGTAAAAGTTTACTTTACCGACTCTAAAACTACCTTCATTGTTATCCGGTGTCCGGATATAACCGGATATCTTTCAAGACTACCTACAGGTAGAGTTTTGGCTGTATTAAAAATTATAATAAGTACTCGTCCATTGGTCGGTCTATATGATGATCAAACGATTTGCATTGTCTTAATGCGATGCAGGCAGCGCGGATAATGGACGCACCGCTATGTAATATCATACAAACCAAACTAAAATCTGTTGCAGGCCGAGCATGCCGTGCGTCACACACTTTTATGTCTTTGTCATACAAATTAAACATAATTAAAGCTAGACATTAGACACTACACGGGTCTAATTTGCTCCAATTTGGACTAACAAGCCACAAAGAGATATCTAATTCCGTACGAACAATTCAAAACATCCATTCGTCACTAACGAGCACTTTAAACGAGCCAACAAACAATTACGTCCGCAAAAAGCCTAAAAAGAAACGTATAAAGAATACCACTCGCCCACTAATGGTCTAAATGCCACTAAACACTAACAACTCCTCGGCAAACGATGTCAGCCTAGTTCCGTATTTCCGTCGCGTCAAAGCTTTTAGAGGAATATAGTTTCGCTACTGGTCCATAGATGGCGTTAATTGTATTTTAAAGTTTTTCGTTGGTTTGTTAGATTTGAAAATGATTTAGGTAGGTTTAATATTTTCCTAATATTAATGGCCTGCTTTAATTAATTCCACTTTTTAGGTTTATCACCAATGAAACCATATATAAAAGAAATGAAGCGCGTGTTTGAGATTATAATTTCTTTTACCCGTTTTGCGGAACTCTCAAAATACTTTACTTGTTTTTAGACAGATTAAAAACTATCACGTTCCCAAATAGTAATTAATTTTCAAGGTCACTTCGAAGTTCATCAAGAATAGATATAAAGGCTTCTCTCATTCCTAACAGATCCGCCAACGTTGGCGTCATATGATGTCATGGTTATTTCTGTGACGTCATCGCTATGCTAAGCACGTCGAGCCGGAAGCTCTGGCCGCACTTGATCCGAGCTTTCCGCTTCATTTCCCTCTTATATACAATAAATGCGATGAGACATTGAATTAAATTACTTGGATTTGCTCGTGACGGCTTCCCTTTCCCTTCTGTAAGCTCTGGCACCCGACGTTGTTAGTAATTTTAATACAAATAATCTATCTTGCATTTCTGAAACCATTTCGATATATTACAGTATTCTAATTTTAAATCCAACTTTCTTACTAATATTATAAATGCGAATTTTTGGATGTATGTTTGTTTGAAGGTATCCAGAACAACTCAAGAGATTACGATGAAATTTAGGATAAATGTAGAACATAACCTGGAAGAACACATAGGCTACTTATTATGTTTCATTTGAATTACGCGCGGACGAAGTTACGGGCGACAGTTAATTTTCTATAAAGTAAAAGGTACAAAAATTAACTAGCAAACAGCAATACTTTAACTACCTTGCCAATTATGTACCAACCATTCAATCAGTGGGCACTTACCCCTTTTTACATGTAGATTAAATGATCACAAATAATCTCCGATAAATCGGAGCTGTTCGATTTATTAGAGATCTTGAGACATTAAATAGCGACACCGTGACGACTGTCCAGCCTTGACCCAACATCCCCTGCCGTCATCCTCACCCCGACACTTAATCACCCACCCCCTACATCTCCCCCTTCAGTGTTGACCTAAGATTACTTTGTAATGATCTTTTCCTTAATTCCCTCAACAATTTGAATAGCAATCAGTAATTCAACAATTTCCTTGGCATAAAGCTTAAAAAATCTTGACTGCGATCAATAATTTCGAACACACTAGTATTTATCTTACTAATATTATAAATGCGAATATTTAGAAGGATGTATGTTCGGTTAAATCTCTCCTCCTCTGAAATCTTTTATCTCCAGAACAGCTAAACGCATCTTGATGAAATTTGGCATCCATATAGAACATAGTCTGTAAGAACACATAGGCTACTAATTATGTTTTTTTTTAATTCCGCGCGTACGGAGTTGACTACAGCTAGTTTATAACTATTTTTAATATTTTGATTTAATGAATGAACAAAGGAACGTCGGTGGCTCAGTGGTCAAGCACTTGACTTGCAATCTGCAGGTCCTAGGTTCAAATCCCGCCATGTACCAATGTGTTTTTCGATTACCGATTTACATATGTACGCTTATCCGACGTTCTTACAGTGAAGGAAAACATCGTGATGCAACCTGCACATATCTGAGAAGAAGTTCAAAGATATGTGTGAAGTCAACCAACCCGCAGTTGGCCAGCGTGGTTTGACTATGGCCTAATCACCCTTAACTCAGGGTAGGCTCCGAGCCCCTCGGTGGGGACGTATAGTGAACTGATGATGATGAATGAACAAATAATATTTATAATTTAAGATCCCATCACAGAGAGGATTACGTCATTTTCACAAAGCTCCTGTACTTAAATATAGTTACTAACCATTGTTCTGTGTTACTGCTGAGAAAATTAGCTTTGCTAAAAGTACATACTGGCTATAAAGGATCTTGGGTTATTTTTTTAAAGAAATCTTACTTGACATTTGTGTTATATAAAGTAACTTAAGGTTAATACCCTCAAAATTCCAACAAAATGTAATTGCATACCTCGCCGCGGAGACTTGGCACGATGCCAAACCTACTTCAGACAAACTCATGTTATTAGAGAAATAATTTCATTTCGCCATAAATGTACATTAACTTGAGATGAAAATGTAAAAAAAGTGTTGCCGTGGAAGAAAAGTTTACAAAAAGTGATATGTGGTGTCGTTTCTTACATTAATTCGTGCGAAGATGTTAAAGCGGGCTCTACCACTGTTAAGATCAATCAATCAATCAAAATACCTAATTAATTTATATAATATTAATAATATTTTTTCTTATACTGTGATTCTATGTTCATTTTTCACTAAATCTTTGACAGCAATCAATGCGATTGACCGTGGGTTTCTAAGACCAAACTCCCCGTTTAAAATTATTGTTATCTTTGTGTTGTTAACGATAATGACAGGGAGACGATATGTTTTATACAAAGATTTTGGTGTCAGAAACTAACGATGAGTTTCCATTTTATAAACCACTAGCAGCCTCCACTCCGTCCGCTCGGAATTAAAAAGAAAGAAAATTAGTAGCCTATGTGTTGCCAAATTTCAATAGGATTCGTTCAGCAATTCCGGAGATACCTTCAAACATCCCTCCATCTAAACATTCGCATTTATTATATTAGAAAGATAATTTATGAATATTCATAGTGACGTCCCTAAAGATTAACTCGTTCTTTATTAAAATAACGAAAGAAAGTTGTTCATTTGTTTCGCTACTATTATGAAAAGTCAAATTTGTCTCCCGACAAATCCGCCTGTATAGTGCCTCGAGTCTGGCTGTGTGAAAACATACAAACTTCACATATAGGGTGAGAGAAAAAAGTATATCCATTTTTTTAATAACTTCGGCGCGAAGAGCTTTCGCTCTTTATTCTTGTGACGCATTTGTTGGAGCGGAAAAAACCGTAGAAAATACATTTTGAAATTATAACACGACCTTTTTTTCATATTTATTTTGTACTGACAGTTTGACGCAGTCTCGGAATGGGTCAAGTGTTTGACACAATTAGATATCTCTACTTTTCTTTTAAATAAAGTAATAAATCACCCTTAACTTAAGGTAGGCTCCGAGCCCCTCGGTGGGGACGTATAGTGAGCTAATGATGATGGTAGCAAACGCGCAAACAGCCAGTAAATTCGCTGAAATAACGAAACGACTACATATAGACAACTATTGCAGTTGCGTTGCCTACTTAAAATCGGCAGGGAAGGAGACATGCAGAAGGAAAAATGACTCCTTACGCGTCCCTTCCTCTGATAAACACTTCTCAAACTATACACGGAATTCCTTTCACTTCACACCTGTGTTCTGTGTGGTCGTGGTATTTCAACGGTCGAGCCAATTCGTGCAACAGATGTTATTGTTACTGGCATCTACCATTATTATACTATTCGTATGATTGAAAAGGGACTGCGGATTAAAATGACGAATGATACATCGATCGAGTAAGGCCTGGGAGATAATGTTTAATTTGTTTAAACCACCAGAAATCAATTTAACGTGTATCTTATTTTAGATCTTACTAATATTATAAATGCGAATATTTATATGGATGGATGTTTGTTTGAAGGTATTTCTAGAACGATTGAACGGATCTCGATGAAGTTTAGCATACATATAGAAAAATTTCTGGATTTTTTTAATTCCGCGCGGGCAGAGTCGCGGGCGACATCTTGTTGCTAATAAATACTTAAATTGCTTTAAAAGTTATAAATGAATAGATTCATCAATCGCACCCAACTCAACACTATATCTAAATAAATAACTGTGTTAGTGCGTGTTGGACTGGCAGTAACAAAATGAATCTATGCGCCATAAACTGTCGACAAGGATATGCAACTCGAGTAAATTTATCGGCAATAATCTGCCTGCGTAATAGTATTACATCACCGCATCGATATCGACATACGATGGTCAGTACATTACTAGTAGACATTACGAGTCGATTGTGACATATATATATGATAAATTTCAATAAATTGATCTGGAATTATTATCATTTTTTCTGCGTTCCTCATAGTATATTAGACTATAAATTATCAAAATGCTTTTTCATAAATTTTAGTGCAACAAGGATTTAAGTGGCAGATCTGGACAAATGTAATAGAAGTTTTGGTTATGTTATATCAAGATTTTTAAATACTTACGAACAAATAAAATAGCAATTATGCTATTCTAACATATGAAACTAATTATTTTCTACAGGCGTTTTAAAAACGAAGATAATTTTTATTTATGGATAAGAAATTCAGAAGTCATCTAAAACTGACTGATAGATCCATCATTTTAATCTTTAATCCTATAACTGTATCCGTGCCTATAAAAATAAGGATAAATTGTGGACTTTTCGTTATTATTTTTTATATATAATTAACAACAACAATATTGATATAGACGCAGGCAGTAGATCGAATCGCGGATGGCTTGTAATATAACTGCTACTAGTTTATTTCTCTTGGCCGTGCACCCGACGTCTTGGCTACTCTTCAATAACGCGGACGTATGTACAATGACCAGACGTACACGATCTCTGATCTAACAAATATTTCCACAACAATGTCTTCGGAGACGGAGTTCAACGTAAACTAGTCAATAGCCCTGATACACTTGAGAATACTTCTTGATGTATCACAACCAGAGTTATTGGCCTTAGCATATCCGAATACTTGTACAAGTTTGTTATCGATTTAGGAGATCAGATAGGTCAGTTTATACTGGTCGCTATACGATAAAACTAACAATACAAGATAAATGATAGTCAAGTAAAATGTTGAATGTTTAGGAAGATTTTGAACGTAATCGTTCGTTAAATTATAAAGATAAATAAAGCAACCATTGTTAATATGTTTCAGTATGTTAAAAACATAAAAAAGACACAAAATAGACTAATAGTTTGTACTCGTTGATTTCTGAGACCAAAATCCCCATTTAAAATATATTGCTTGATTTGTCAAAGAAGAGAGGGGGATAATATCTTTATAAAGCTTTTTTGGTCTCAGAAACCAATTAGACACTTCAAGTATAGTGTTTTAGACTTACGTGCTCTGGTTTTGGTTTTCATCACGAGATGGCGCTAACACAGTGAATCTGAAAATAAAAATTTAATATCAATGAAAATGAAATTATCAAAGTACAATAATTTTAATAGACAGAAACGTTTTAATTATTTAAATTATACAACTCACGTTTATAATTTAAGACTCTAAAGGCGTTAATAATGAGCAAGATGATTTAATTTAATTAAATAAGAATATATTTGTACATTTTGTACGTTACTGTCTTACGTAATACGTTCATAATTTTCAATATAGGGTACATTGGATATATAACCAGATCGTCTAGAGATTTGTTACGTATATGAATTGTGGGTATTTCTAATTATCCTTCGCGTGATCTGAAATAATGAAGTAAAATTCAAATGTCAATTACATTTTTTTAATTGTTAAAGTGTTTATATTATATTCATTTTAATTTTTTTTTCATCGTCTTAATTAATTTATTATATATGTATTTACAGTTTTTTATATATAGTATATTTATTTATAAATAAAATTATTAAAATGTTAATTAATTAATCTTAAATAATTAAAAATAACGTTTAATTAAATTAAAAAGTCTAATAAGAAAATTGAAACAAGAAATTTTTAATTTTTTTTTCGTAACCAAATCCTAGTCTAGAACACGCTATCAAAGTTTTTTCAAACAAATGACATATCACTTATCCTTTAGCTTTAGATGTCGGGGTGGTCCTGATCTACACAGGTAGCCAGTCTTTGAGGAGCTGGTGTTAATTCCTCAACACTATGTACTCTACCCTAACACTAAAGACAACTTGACTGTGTTCGAAAAACTATTCTGAAACTGAAAAAAAAAGTTAATGAGATTTTCTCGACACAACTGATGTAGACATTTCGACCACCTTTTTTGTTAATAATTTTATTATACGTTTAATTTTATTGAGTTCGTGTGAAATACTTAAAAAACATGTTAAGCGGAAGTTTTCGTGATTACCATGATGATTTAGGTAGACGCGATTTTTTTTAAATATTTTTGTATCATTAAAATTAAAAACTAAACGG
Source organism: Papilio xuthus (assembly GCF_000836235.2). Lineage (NCBI taxonomy): Eukaryota > Metazoa > Arthropoda > Insecta > Lepidoptera > Papilionidae > Papilio > Papilio xuthus. The sequence continues at coordinate 3,821,052 of NW_013532490.1, read as the reverse complement.
ACGTTGTATTTTCTTTTATTTTCAACAACAATGATTACTTTTTAAGTAGGAAATATAAAGTAAGCAATACGCGAACACTCTCAATGCAACGAACCATTGCATTTACTTGTAAGTCTTGTACAAGTAAAATGTATGTTACTTCTTAATTACTAATATTATAAATGCCAATGTTTAGACAAAACAGCTAAACGGATCTCGCCAAAATTTGGCATAGACGTAGAACATAGGCTACTAATCATGTTTTTTTAATTCCGCGTCGAAAGAGTTGCGGACAACAGCTAGTATAACTATGTGATACCTCTGTTACGATTACGACGACTAAGTAGTGTAATTTTTGTTTCATCAGTGTAAAACCTACGTTTATATTTGAAGATATATGAATGACAAAAGATGATGTACGTTTAATTTTAAACCCGGACATGTTTACATTGAGTGTCGCATGTCTCGGCCTCATGCCGAGGACATGGCCACATAAATAGTACTGATGTGTAATTAATTGATTATTATTATTGCCCCTTATTAATACAATAATTTATAAATAACTAGCCGTTGCCCGCGATTCCGTTCGCGCGAAATAAACAAACACCTTAGGCAATGTATATGACAAATTTGAGCGACATTCAAATTGTTTTGTGATTATTTTAAGCAATTTTCAATTCTACGTTTAAATACGATTTTTTTTATATTATAAGGTGGCAAACGAGCGAGCGACCACCTGAAATCGGTGAAATAACGAAGTGACCGTTGGTCATAGACATGCGCAATTGCATATGTGTTGCCTACCTTAAATCGACGGAGGAGAAGATGCACAGAAAGAAAATATTTTGCATTTCCATGCATCCTCTCATCCGGAAAGTCCACTTCCACTTCCCATCTTTTCCTTATAAGAAAAAGGGTGGGAAGGGAAAGAGGACTAAATTAGGCCTCCGGGACGCACACTCATCAGACGAAACGCGGAATTGCTTCCCCTTCACGCCTGTCTTCTGTGTGGTCGTGGTATTTCACCGGGCGAGCCGGGCCAATTCGTGCGAAGATGTTAAAGCGGGCTCTACCACTGTTGAATTATTGTAGCTTCACCGTATTTCGGGTATCTTGACCCGCCTATATATTGCAGCTTCGTTAAGGCAAATCCAATTTCGAGCTGGAATTTTCATATAAGTTATTGTTTCCGTGAACACGAACATTTTTTCGTGTTATTTGTATTTCAAACAATCACAAAATGTTTAATTACCTTTTAAGCCTTAGCTACCGTCAAGGTTGATTACGTGACTTTAACGTATTTTTAACCTATTTTGATAAGATCAAATTAAAAATCTTACTTAAATTAGGTAACAATTATTTGTGAAAATAATTTTAGCTACATTTATAGTAGAGGACATTTATTTCCTACCCATTAGGGAGAAATTATATTTACCGTAATGGCAAATATACACGTGTTAAATAACAGTTCTTATGGTGACAGTCTGTTGTTCGATATTCGATCCTAAAAAGGGAAGCCATTTTAATTCTTTGACTGTACACTTTTTACTTTTATTCTCATTGTATCTTTGAAAACAATATGTTAATTCACCAAAGACCGCAATCACAATACGAAGCGCCATTTTGTTGCCGCTAATTGCAAACTACCACTGGATTAATCAAACCCTCTATTGTTTCAGATTAACGTGCCCGCGATACGTGTGAAAGAGATAGACACAGACACCCTTATATAAAAACGCTGTATATGGAGCGGGACGGGTGTAGGTTACGTGCTTCGCGCGTTAAATCACACAAAAGCCAAGACAGGTAATAGTGCGGAAGCGAGACATCAATTTTTAATATTTTAAATTTCGAACGACCAGGGACGAACTGTTAGGACTTTAGGTGCTTTATAGATGGACTAGCCTTATTTTAACTGTCAAAATGTGTTCGGGTGTGTAGTTAGGGCTTCGTGTAGGGTGTAGGGTAAATAAGGGTCGGTACAGACGAGGTGGTGCGCGGGTGTGTGGCGGCAGTGCGAGGCGTGTGTGATGCGACGCCGGCCTCGAAGACACCAACGGATACCGGTCAAGCAGTCGCCTACGTTCGTCTGACGAATCCGTTCAGGTAAGCCTCTTTGCTATCCTTTTGTATGCTTTTATTGCTGTAAGTTTCCACTGCGGATACCACCTTACGGAAAATAGAGGAATGAGACTTTTAAAACGAGTTTCTTTCGAAATTTCCTTAGAAAACCAAATAAATAAAGTAGGCATTCCTTCCATTTTGGGTTAAAGAAATCATTGAAATCCATCTTTATCCTTTAATTCAACGTTATAACATGAATTTAGCATACTATGACGCGAAGGCTTGGAATTTACCGAGAACAAAGTTTTTAAAAAATACCTATGTAATTGACACAGAAACGAAGCACACAATGATAGTGTGAGGACGTGTCGAATCAACGCCATCTATACTTGACAACAAGAGCCTTATAAGAGTACGATATGCGAAGGTAGCTTCAGCTAATAAACTTTTTGAGGACAAGTGATATCAAATAAGGTGGTTATTAACAATAGATGTATGTTTTATCATGCGTTTCCACTTGCTAAACATCTATACAAAAACATGTATTACAACAAAACGACAGTACGTTTTTGTAACATTGTTTGAGCATTGGAAAGCAAATAAATAAAAAAAAACTGTATTCATTGAAACAAGGTTAGTTTAGATAGTTTATCTAGCTAACGTTTCGCTATTTACATTTACTAACTAACGCCCGCGACTCTGTCCGCGTGGAATTAAAAAAACTTAGTAGCCTATATATTCTTCCATGCGTGGGATATTTCAGTAAATTCCATGCTGTCATTATGGAGATACCTTCTAACAAACATTCATCTATCCATCCAAACATTCATATTTATAATATTAGTAAGATGATACAAAAAAATTGAAGGAAATGGTTCTTTTGTTAGGCCAGTCTATCCAATAAAAATAATATTTATGCTATAAGGTAACGTAAAAATGTACTAAGAGACTAAATTAGCCACCGCATGGTTACGATACAAACAAATCGTGGTAGATCGTAAAATGCAAATGATGATATTCAGAGAACTGAAATAAAGGCGAGGCTGAAGTTATAAATCAATGGGACGTCTGACAATAGAAAGCGTAACAAGGCATAAGCGGTAGCGGGATTACACCCTCCCCGCAAAACCTAATAGGAATCTAAGCGAACATTTTTATATGAACCTAGCCCAGCTGTGTTAGACAAAGTGCATTCGCTTCGAAGCGATTCTCGATTCGAATTCGAAACTGACACGCGACGATCACGTGACTTATCGAAAGTTATTGTCAGTTCGATACACTTTTAAGGTTCGTTGTGGAATCGCTTCGAAGCGAATGCAATTTGTTTAACCCCACAGGTATGACATTTATCAGAAAAAGTATACTAAAACGAGCCCCATCATCATCAGCTCACTATACGTCTGTACTGAGGGGCCCAAAGCCTACTTGAGGTTAGGGGCGAGTCCTATACTTTCCTGTTAGTGTAGATATTATTGCGTGGTAGACAAAAAATAATCTACTACACCTAATTAAGTACCGTTGTTTTTTGTGTAGCCGTTGTGAGGATCACATCAGAGGACCTAGAATGAATATTTGCGATACGCGACTTTGTAATATCGTCAAAATTTATATGCGATATGGCGTACGGGCATGGTAGGGGCCGCAAATAATACAAATTTTGTCGACAACGCTACAAAAGTTCTCACAAATATTCATGCTAGGCGTAATCTAGTAATCTGCACTACGCTTTAATTTCTTACCATGGACCACAACTATCGTAAGGAAGAAAGTATGCGAGTGAAATGCTAATAAAGTTATATTCATGAATTCGTTTCATATTCAGACAGCAATATGTCGGATAACATTCTTAACTTACGTAACATGCGCTAAATTTGTAACTTTAGAAATTACGTTATCTCTCATACTCAGAGTCCTTCCCCTGTTATATTGTCTTTTAGAGTTCTATTCTCATATTTAATGAATGCTAAGGGACTAGTAAGAAGCAAATACATCTTATTGATATGAACAATCTCCAGAACGGCTAAACGTATCTCGGTGAAATTTGGCATAGACCATAGTCTGGAAGAACACATTTTTTTTATATCATAAGGTGGCAAACGAGCAAGCGGCCACCTGAAATCGCTGAAATAGCGAAGTGACCGTTGCCCATAGTCATACGCGATTGCATATGCGTTGCCTACCTTTGATCGACGGAGGAGAGGATGCACAGAAAGAAGAAATATTTTCCCTTTCCATGCATCCTCTCATCCAAACAAACATAGGCTACTAATAATGTTTTTTTTTTTCAATTTTAGTGTAGCTAGTGTAGAAATAAAGGAGATCTACAATGAGAGGCCAATAACATGATATCTACCTGCTACATAACGATCCTTTATAACCCATGTAGAGTGGTTTCTATTATTATGTAACTACATTATTCATTTATCATAATTTTTCTGGTGTCTACTTCATTTGGTCGGATATTCATCTGACGTATAACGTAGAACATTCAGTTTGCTTTAGCAACAGTTTTTTTTAATTATTTATTTACATTTACATAAAATGTTGATAATTAGTAATAATTTTATATATTTATAAATTTAAACTAAAATACAAATATATTTATCTTATAGATAGATAAATATATTTCTATTCGTGATGTCTAATCGTAATTCAAAAAATACTATCTTGCATCTTACGAGATTATTTGAAAATTATTTTGCAATATTTCATATCTTATCTTCTATTCCAATTTACTATCAAAATTAAAACCAATATCGTTAATTAACCTTGAAATATTTAAAAGAAAAAACAACCCCGATCTACAATTTAATTAAAAGTTGAAGGTGTTGTTAATAAAGAAGCGCTGTCAGCGATTTACTGGTAGTGTACTAATATAATAAGTTTAGACGATGAGTGAATGCAGCGCTTTAGGGTGCGGTACGATCGATGTTCGGTGCGCGCGCCTTTCGTGACGTCATCGCAGCCTTGCTTAAGAACAATTTATATTTTGTTTTGGTACTACAATTATTGGAAAGATGTTAATGGATACACAGAAATTCTTAATTTAATTATAAATGTATTTTATTTACCTTAACGTTTTTAATAATTAAATATTAAAAAGTAGCTTACATTTTCGAAATGATTCGGTCCCGTTGCAATTGACTGGCCTAACCTGTAAAAGAGTTGACTTTTGTATCAAAAGTATACGTGGTTAAAGTATATTAGTATGTAATTTAAATATAATTCCTATTATACTAAGAAAATGTAATTTGAAAATTACGTTGCATAAAAAGCGAAGAGCAGATACTTATTTAAATTCAAAAAGGCAAAATGCAAATTTTATTACAAATTATTAAAACTTAATATATGCATGAAAATACGTAAAAGTTTTTGTATAAAAGACATTTTATACGAGTCGTAATTATTCACTTTCTTTAATAAAAATGTTGCCAGTTTTTCATAGCGTCGTTAGTACTATGACACGTGCTATCCCTTTCTTTCTCTTTGACAAAATAGAGACGACAATATTTATCAATACAAGTGGATTTATAGTGTAATTTTGCTTCAATGTCGCTCGTGGGATTGTTTTAAATTCGGAAAGCTTCGTACCCGAGTTCTGTACAATGTGTGTGATAATTAATTGTTCCACAAAACCCCTCGTAAACATCGACTCTTTTATCCGCTGACGTTTTTAGGTTAGACGGGAATAATTTAAATTTCTCGCTGGCCCTATGATGAATTTACTTTTGTCTACATATTTTTTTTTAATATTTTGAATCCGCACTTCATTGTTATTTTACTTTATCAATAATTGGTTGTTTAGTTTTAAAATGTCATGGAAATATTTACGTTATTTTTAAATACGTAGTTAAAAATGATAACTTTTCTCAATAAATATTTAATTTCTAAACTATTTATATCTTTTTTTTTTACAATTAACATATAAAATTGTATTTGAACTTACAGTATTAACACTAAAGCGAGATATCACGGGGAATCAGTATTCGTCAAAACACAACATCACATAATGTTCTTTATATACTACTACTTATTTACTGATCCAATATGGCTGATCATAGTTTAAAATCAAGTATATAAATAGTACTTTTTTCTTTAAAAATCTCATTAACTAATAACATAATAATTTGTAAATATAACAATACTTTTTAAAGATTGTTTTTTTGTTTAATTTGTCTTATTATTAATTTTATTGATCTTTATGATTTAAAAAGACTTTAACGAATACTAAGTCCAAAAGTTAAAGCCTTCTACACATTCTGTTTTCATTGGCCAGTCAAACTAGCGGGCTTTACATTGAAATTTGACTAAACTGAATTTGACTAACAGATTAAACTGAAAAACTTTATTTCATTTGTAAAAAAACTTAATTTCCTTCCCATAATTGTAATTAATGTTTTCGAAATTTAATATTTATCAATTTTATTTATCTTATCATCGGTAAATCCAAATTCCACGATCATTGGAAGTACAACAAATAATACCTAAATGTGTTTTGATAGTAATGTGATTTCTGATTTTCGAAAACCTTTTCTGGTCAGTCAAGAGAGCACTATCGCTTCAGAAAATATGTTAAACCATCATAGGCATAGAAAATGATGTAAAAACCATGGCACGACAGCTACAGATGGATCTTGTGTGTATTTTGACATTGACAGGGGGGCGCTAGTGAGCTATCAATTATGTCCACTAGGTCAGATAACTATGGTCAAAATTTTTGGTTTTGGAACTTATCATTTTCTATAACTTAGTCCAACTATTCCTTCAGAAATATAATTCCTAGAGGTTAGAGTATTTGTATGGGGAATCGCCTGTGTAAATTATAACAGCTTTATAGTTTTGTACAATCCTACAACAATTATTATTAATAATATTAACTCCATATGCTAACTGAGCCGTCAGTTGTCGTACATAAGGTAGTGAATTTACAAAATAACTTTTTTATGTTATCGTAAATATTGTGAGAGATTTTTAAGTTCATAAAAAATAAATGTATTTTAAAAAAATCATAGCATTTTTATTCCTCGCAGTACCGATGACGTTTAGTTGACATTATACAGCATGTTCAATTTTTCACAAGGGGTATACTTAGTCATTTATTATCCGTACGGGTTACATTTATAGACGAACAGATGGACTAACCTAACTTTAGTCTGATGTATATTTTAAACAAAAACAATAGCTGTAGACTAAACGTTGTAATGTCATTGTTTTAATAAACTATAGTTTATTAATGTCAGCGCTGTCGCATCCAGTGGAACATTGAACAAACTATTTCAAACAATTTTGACATGTAAAATAAATACAATAATAAATGAGGCGAGCGGAACAAACAACATTTTTGGTATTGCATCATAGTTGTTATTAATAATGAGAATACTTGATTTTTATACATACTGTATAACATTATTTTTTAGTTTTGAAAATAAAACTGGTATATACAACTCTGTTTAGTTAAAATTGAACGTTATGGCGGACTAAAGATTAAATCTATTCCAAATACTTATGACAATTATCAAATATTTAAAAATTGATTAAAATATTGCACGTAAATTGATATCAAAATCCAGATTTATCAAATTTAAATCTATAGTAAGGTTAGATTTAGATTACATTTATTTTTGACCCAAATATATAGACGTAAAAAATATTTATAAATTTATCAATTATTAACAAGAAAAAAACAATAATTCGGAGATTAGAACCTTTTTCGTTAGTGTACACTGGCCATGCATATATGATTAAAGAGTATTTCGGTAGAAGAAATCAATGACGAAAATATTTCTTTGACAAAGAAGGGTCTATAATGAAAAAACAGCGCGAATTTAAGTAGCAGTGTTGATCGCGGCCGTTCCAAACGGACATATACAATCCAGAATATTGGAATATTCAAAAATACTCAAATATAAAAGACCATAAGAAACCGGTGTCATGTATGCATGAATGTAGAAGAAGCGAGAGAGATATGTCAAGAGAACCCCAAATATCTGTAATCTTTGCATACCCCTGTGGGTAAAAGGCGTGAGTTATGTTGGTGAAGAAAGTCCTGGGCTGAAAAAAGGTATATGTATCATAAGAAGTGGTTTTAAAATTAAAAGATGTAATGACCGCGAAGAATCGCCGCGTTGTGAAGTCCGGTTCGTGCCAAGTCCGGAGCACTTTTGTACTCTCCACTCAATAACATTATGTAACGTTTGGCAATATGTCTGTATGAATGGTAGATACCACTAGCGTATAGCATATTTTATTGTGCTTTTCAACAATTGAAAGGGGAAGAAATCCTGATAGAGCGCCTACTACGAAAATTTCCGAGGAAATATAATATATATATAATAACATTATAGATATTTATATTAGATTTAGACAATACGTAAAGTACAACCAAATAATTATATAAATGTCATATTTCATCGATGACGTTACGAAAATGCATATCGCAAATGTTCATGATACACTCTCTAGATTAGAATATGAATTATCAGAAATTTTTGTAAACCGCAATAAAAATGCGTTAATTTAATTTTAATCATTCACATTTAATTTTTTTTTATATGGGGGAACGCTGCCAGTATCTTCGGGACCTTGCCTAAAGGGACTCCTTTTATTAACATATTTTAGTTAATTATTCGGTTTTTTTTTTTAATTTATTTTATATCATAGGTTTAAGAGTGAGAAGTGTCTGTTGTTTTCTTCCGATAAGTTAATTCCAAATAAATCTTGACATTTTTTTTATTATATTGACAATTGATTTAGTTTGTATGGTACTTATATGTTTCTTGACCTCTTAACATATCTAAATAGGTTAAAATAGACACCAGAGCATCCGTGAAATAGTTGTTAATTAACAAAGTGGTCCGAAATCGTCTAGGTTCACCAGGTTTACCAGATTCACCTGGATCACCAGGTTCATAATTGATTAATAATTGAATAATATAATTAATCAATACATCAGAGGTATTCAGGAGGTGATACTGCGACAATGCTTATCACAATTTACTTATCAGTTTTGAAGAAGTGCGTCAAAACTCGCACCACATGCGTCAGAATTACAATTTGCTTTATTTTTATCAAGGCTTTAGATCCCGGATAAGTTTGCCGCATTGTGATAATTAACACGAGGTATACGAATTGCTTCAAATGTGCTCCACAAATGATAAGAGGTAAACAATTTGTTTTTACTGAGTAAATATAAGGTGTAAATAGCAAAAATGATAACTCGGTAACAATGTATTTTTTCGTGCAGTCCGATTTCAAGGGAACGGTAGCATAAAGACTAATTTCAAATCTGAAAGCATCCTTTTTCTTATGATGGGAAATTTCTGACTGCTTTAGTCTTCGATTTTAATTAATTTTAAAATACAATTTAATATCAGTATTTGTTCCGAAGGTCTTGGGAAGAACTTCCTATAGAAATGATCCTATGAAGTAAGATCTCTCCGAAGAGCGTCGGTGGCTCAGGTGTCAAGCACTTGACATGCAATCTGCAGGTCCTACGTTCGAATCCCGTCATGTACCAATGTGTTTTTCGATTTCCGAATTACATATGTACATTTATCCGACGTTCTTACGATTAAGGAAAACATCGTGATGTATATCTGCGAAGAAATTCAAAGATATGTGAAGTCAACCAACCCGCACTTGGCCAGCGTGGTTGACTATGGCCTAATCACCCTTAACTTAGGGTAGGCTCCGAGCCCCTCGTCGGGGACGTATAGATGGAGATGATTTGTTCGGAAGTGTCCTGCATTTTTGACGTTTTAAGGTTATAAAAATAGCTATAGTTTATTTGTATGAAAATGATCGAACATTATAAACGATGGCGTCCACTAATAATTAAAAGAAGAAGAAGATCAAACAATAAGCCTTGCGATAGGAAGCTGTGTACCAAGACTGTGATCAGAAATAGATACGTTCAAACAGTACACAGACTAAACAGTACAAAGTCAATCTGTCCGTCTGTTTTGATATTTATCGTTTCAAATTGAATTTACATCGTCAAAAATGATTTTGAAGTTTTTTACACCATTTTTTTCCTGACTCATACGATTTAGAATCAGCGTGGGTAATGTACGAAGATTAAAATTACCCTGATATGTTTCTTAAGTCTTAACATTCGATCTAATTAAGTAAAAATAGACACCAGAATTAATCTTACTTACTTACTTACTCCGCTGGCGCATCGACCCAAAGTGGGTCTTGGCCTCCGACACAAGAGATCCTCTTTTGTCGGTTTAATCTATACAAATATATTAAAGAGAAAAGATTTCATTTTGTCAAGTGAATTAAGACAATGGGGAGGACAACGGAATGTGATGGAGAAGGGCAGAACAAGAGGAATTATTCTTTTTCTGTGTGTCTCCTCTGTCCATAAAAGGTAGGCAACGCATCTCCAATTGCGGATATCTAGTGATCGCTTCTCCATTTCGGCGAATTCAGGTGGCCGCTTGCTTGTTTTCCACATTATATTATAAATAAAAAAATGGTGGTGTAGTTTCTCAGCCTTTATTGACAGCATTAGTAGCGATACGATCTTGTACTAAAAAAAACTTACCATACCATTTTGGTAATTCGCTCGCTAACAACCTAAATAACCTAATTATGTACTTACTTAAAAAAAATAAGTGGGCAAACGACAGGCAAGAATACCGCCATTATATGGACGCCCATGGACATCCGCAAAACTAGAACTGCAGTGTGGCCGGGCCGGCCTTTGAGAAAAAGGTACGCTCGCTTCTTGGTGGATCCTAAGTCGTGCTGGTTTGGCAGAATATTCCGCAAAAATTACACAGTTGAGGAACGTTTTACCACCTGGACGGCGAGCCATCCAAAAACAAAAAAAAGACTTATTATTACTAAGTGGAAGTAATCATGTTTTGCATTTTGATCCGATGAAAGAATAGGTAATAGTATTTCCCTTATTTTGTTATGCGCCTAGAAATAGGCAATCACTGGCAAGGTTACCTTAATTATCTCGAGAAAGTTCATTTTAACGCTACAGCCTCGGCAAGTTTACTTTCTGAGTCGGAAACCAGTCAAGGATAGCCAGCGTGAGAATTTTAGTGAATCTAGTTTCATATAACCCAGTTTTGAAACCCTCCTATTGAAGATTTTCCCCAGATACAGATACAGAAAAAAGGTGAATCGATACCTGAATCGATATTCATCAGTTTTTTGTATCGATTAAATTGTTGCGTAACGTCCCTAAATAAAACGTACAACACTAAATCCGTCGGTCGCGCCACGTGCGATACGTTGGCAGACAATGAAGTAATCACGCGCATTGTTAAACGTTATTTTTAGTTTGATATCAACGTTTAGATCCTAACGCGGACCAAAGAAATGACATATACAAAGTCAAAGGCAAACGAGCGAACGGCCACTTGAATTCGCTGAAATAGCGAACGGACTGCTCCTCTTATACATACGTAATTACAGTAGCGTTGCTTGTCTATAACGGATGGAGGAGGAGGCGTACAGAAAGATGATTTTTCCCTTCCATACCTCCAAACTCCCAGCAGATCCACTTCCCATCCTTTCCTTATAAGAAAAGGGTGGACAGAGAAAGGAGACTATAATTGGACCCGTCATTCATCAAACCCTTATATCAAAATCGTTTATATGAATGAAGAAATCACATTAAGAAAGACATATACATAGAGAAAATTCTAATATTCGATTTTTACATCTTGAATTGGAAACTACACGAACATCGGCATTCATTCTTTTACCTTCTTTCCTTATTTTGCTTCATTCTAACTTACTTGTTCTAAAAACAAGAAATAGGTGTGAACATTATCATTAAAAAGCCTACCAATGCGTTACAGGGCCTTAAAAAATAATTAAGATAAGGTTTGACGCACGACGTCTATCTCGTAGCGAACCAGTTCGAATTGAAATGCTTGGATAATATGTTAATACTTTAGTGTAGTGGGCGTAAGTCAAACTAAATTAAGACAGCTAGTAAGTTGCTAGGGATTACAGATGTCTAAGGGCATTTGCTTCGCTGTTTTTGCGAATTTAAGTGGCCACTCGTTCGTTTACCACCTTTGACATAAAAAAATAAGATTTAATTTAAATCCACGTGAGACGTTTGGAATTAAAACTATTTTGTCGTATTTGTAGTTAAAAGAATCTAATCTATCGTGGTTTCTATTTATTTTGGGTCTTGCGTCTAGCTATTTCGTAGTTACAAAAGATACGAAAGAATAAAAGAATTTATAAAAAAGAATTCTATATAAACTTCGAATGGAATTTTATAACAACAGATTTTGTAATAATAATGAGGTAAAAAAATCTAAGGCGTAGGTTCCATTGCAGTCACGCTTCGGCTACCAAGCAAGAATCTTGTTTCCTTATTTAGTAACGTCGAACTAGTATCTAGTAGATAGGTAGGTAGGTCTTTTAAAAAAGATATAAAATCGCACGTTATTTGCGGTGCTATTTTTTTCTTCAACTTTCGTAAAGTATACTTTATGTAATAAGTTAAATAAAGGAATAAGAACATTAAAATATAAGTACATACATACATACATATATTTTGCACCCTACTAACATTTTAAAAGAAAAACCCGTCAAGCATGACCGGTTTTCTATTCGCATGCGCAATGCACTTTACGGTTATCGTACTAAGTGGAGAAAACGGCTTCAGCGCTTCATCGTTCATGACACAACTATTCTTTTAAAATCGATCGGGTAATACAAGCGCAGGGGTTGTCATTCACTGACGTCGCTCCCGCGAACATACTACGCATGCGCGTCTGGCCGTCGTCTATCCCGCACAAATATAGAGGAAAATTCGTTCAAAAGTGTCTACCTACTCCACGGTAGTCTTTTCAACTTGGTCGTATAACTTTAACGCCAGAATCTACATTCGAGCGGTTATCTCATTTTGTCGCATCGCGATATAGATAACGAAAGCGCTAGTAAAATATTTTATTAATTATGCGATAACTAAATTGCCCTTGTTTTACTATAAATGAAAAGTAAATTGCGGCAACGGCACGCCGTAATGTTCGGCCAATTGTCGTCGGGTGTGTGGTGACGGATGGACGGATTTCGTGTGGAGCGTGCGTTGAGCGGTGGTTTCGTTCATTTCGTTCAACCAGTCAGAAAAGCGGACTCAAACCGCGCGGTCGCGCGGCGCGTCGGTGCTCGTAGTTTTTTAGTTTGACAGTTGGCGCGTTTTTTCGTTTGGGTTTAGCTAGATTTATTTTGTGAAAAGCATAGATTTTAAGTAAGTGCAATCTGTGTATTTTCTGTTAACTTCTAGTGTGCGACTAGTCATTTGTGCATTAACCACATTGGCTGTGATTTTAGTGATTGTACGCCCTGTGAACTTTCTTCGATTAGGATTGTGATTTTTCTTTTGGAGACCATCTCAGAGTACGTGTCATCAACTGCAGGGGACTAAAAAAGGTACGAAAGATTGTTTTATTACAGTACACTCGCTAAATAGGTTCTTTTCATGCTTGGATAAGTCGGACATTGAACATTGCTATTTGGGGCAGACAATTTCTCTTGCGGGTCCGATTAAAACCTGTTCCAAATATAGCGAATCGAGCTACGGCGGATAATGTCTTTACATCCGTTGTAAACTGTATGGGTACATTCAAAGTTATATTAAGAAGTACTTGGAGTAAGTTTGGTTAAGAATCTCGTTTTCCCTTGGCCGGGGCGAGACGAAGCAGACAGCTGTGCACACGTAACGGGTAAAAATAAATACTCGGGCATTATCGGCCGCTAGACAAACCGGCTTTGCTGTGGACAACGCGGTATTATTAGTGCATATTATACAATAATTTGCGGTAGTTTACATTTACAGGTTATGTGCGATTCTAAAATCGATTATTTAATAATGCAAAAGCAAAATAACCCTTTTCTTAATTCTTACAAATGATTTACATTCCAAAAGCAACTAAATAATCATATTTTTTTAGCAAATACTACCACACAGAGAAGGTTATTGTAGGAATCAGTCTGTCTTTAGTTCTTCTTAGTAACAAATACTTCTTTAAAAAAAAAACAAGTATATAAATATTGAAATATGTTTAAAATGACATAATGTATGCAAAATAAAATAACATATACAAATTATTCCATATATTTTAAATAAGACTATGTGTTATATGAAACCGTAACGGGAAAAAAGATTTTAATAAAAGTTATATAAATCAACTAGCTGTCGCCCGCGGCTCCATTCGGGCGGAATTGAAAAAAACTCAATGAGTAGCCTCTGTATTCTTCCAGACTATGTTCTACACCTGTGCTAAATTTCAGCGAGATCCATGCAATCAATCTCGAGATACCTTTCAACAAATATCCATCCATCCAAACATTCCAATTTATAATATTAGTAAGATTGAAAGATGTCTATAGAATGGGTTACATCTCTTATGGGACCTATTTTACGGACATAACTCTTTTCTTTAGCTATTTGAGATCATAAGGCATTAAATCCATATAGAGAATTTGGCAGAAGGGATTGTTCTACTTTATATAGCAATAAGGACATCCATAGGCCATTTATGAATAAAATAGAAAAGATTTATAGCATCAAATGAACACTTAATTGCTATGGTGGTTCCAGCATCCATATTTTGGCAACTTGCCCGCCAATATTTTATAAATACTGTTATTTATTACATTTGATTTTTTACAGTTTATGTTTAGTCTTTACTAATGATATAGATAGGAAACACTTCCATTACAATCTAATTGTGAATGAATTACTGCATTTTAGACTGTTATAGCTTACTGTGGACTTCTGACACTAAAATCTCTGTATAAAACATATTGTCATCCCTGTAATTATTGGAGATTATGGACTCGGAAACCCATGGTTAGTCAATAATCTAAATTCAACTGTTGTTTTTCTATTGCACACTGTTAAGATAGAATTTATAGATACATAGTGAATCAAGATTTTAATTAACAGTGTTTTAGATTTTATTGTAAGAAATAATATTATTTCCATCTACCCACCAGAATTTACATTTTTGTAAAAGAAAAACAGTAGCATTCACACAATCTTATTAATATAAAGCGAATGTTTAGATGAATGGATGATTGGATGGTAGTTTGTTTGAAGGTATCTCTGGAGTGGCTGCATGAATCTCGCTGAAATTTGGCATGGATGTAGAACATAGTCCGGAAAAAAACTTAAACTAAAAATCCAAAGACTGCATATTGACTATCCCTGATGTAATAAACTGCTGTTTCAACAGTGTTTAATGTTGGGTTTAGGTTGGTCAAATTCTTCAATGAAATTTGTACAATGAAAACTATAAAAATGAGATTATAGCTTGTTCATATGTTTCATTCTATTAAATTATTCAGATTGATAAAATAATATCTATTATGCATCCTTATGTATAAGTAATATTATAAATGTGAATGTTTAGATGGATGGATGTTTGCTTGATATTATCTCCGGAATGCCGCAATGGATTTTTATGATATTCAGCATACATGTAGAACATAGTCTGGAAAAACACATAGGCTACTTATTTTGTTTTTTTTTTTCAATTCACCACAGATGGAGTCAGGAGACAGCTAATATAATTTTCATCATTATCTGTACTTTAAATAATTTAATAATTGAAAAGTAATGTCTCTGTAACAAAATGTACAAAATGGCCACGTCTGGCTCTAACCAAATGCTCAACAGAGTAAAAACATCTCATATAATTTGGTATGTATGGAGAAATTAAATGCAGTTGGGTTCCCTATAATATGTATAATGTATGTATAATTTGTCATGCCTACTTTTGTTGTAAAAACATTTGCTGTGTACATTCAACGATTTTTCAATACATTTTGCAATAAACTACCAACGATTTGGCAACGCTGCACCGTTCGAAAGTCGGCACTGAAGTATATTTGGAGGGTGGGGGGGTTATATCTGAAATATGGCGACTAGACGGCCATTCCCCGACGTGACGCCGCTCCAGAAGCTATTAATTACGCGCCAGAGAGACTCGACAGCTCGATGAAGTCATATCGATTTGATTTCCAGTCAAATAAGAATAAGTGACGTCATTTTTTCATATCAAACGTCAAGATGAGCTGGACTTTGACAGAATACAAAATAATAGCCAAGTAATCTAGCTTTTAATAATATAATAGCTCTATTTTTTCAACCATTGTTGTCTGTTTTGAATCTACCCTCCGAAATTACTACTACCCTATAAGAGTTACCCGAACTTGACGAAATTTCCTTGTGACCGACAATCACAAAATTACACTTACATTTTTTTCTATAATTACAGTTTAATAATTTTCCGACCCCTAATGTTAACATTACTCCCAGCGACTTTTCTGACCAGGTCATAAGTTGACTAATTCACAGGCAGACTACAAAAATATCTTGTGGCATGGAAAGTGTTAACAATCATGTCATCTGTACATTGAATGCGATGCGACTCTTTGGGGGGGTTAGGTGTATTTAAAGCTATTGGGAATCGTCACCGGCGCGCGCGTCACACGAACACGAATAGAAAACTGCTGACCCTCGCGGTGACGTAGTTCATGACGGCCGGGCTAGCGTTCTCAGTGTTAAAATATGCCAATCATAATTTAATAACGTGACTTTATAATCGAAAATCTTACTTTTTATTAATATTATAAATGCGAATGTTTAGATGGATGAATGGATGGATGTTTGTTTGAAAGTATCTCTGGAACGGCATCTGGAAATTTGGCATGGATATAATGCATAGTCTGAAAGAATACATAGGCTACTTATTAAGTTTTTTTTTCTAATTCCGGGTGGACAGAGTCGCGGGCGACAGTTAGTCTAATAATAAAGAAAACGATTCGCGCTTGTTTAGTCTACAATACACTTTTCAGAATAAGTATGTCATAGGAATACACTGGCCCTGAACTGTTCCTTTTCGAATCATTACGTTTCGATGCAAGTTTGTCGCGGGTTTACACTACTGAAAACATTTACAAATGTTATAATCTCGGAATTGTGATATTTTTCGATGTTTGGTTAGTGTACATGATTTGTTATTGTTTTATAACTTTTATAAACTTTTAAAATGATCTCTAGCTAAGAGCGTTGCCTTCTAAGTGGAACACGGTGCTGGCCATTGGCCAAGACAACCTGGCGCAGCCTATCCATTGATAAGATAGTCTTTCAGCTTTCATACACTCGGTTAATAAAAATGATTACATTTTATAACTGTTTACTTTGCAACAAGGACCATTTCAAGGCTTCAATCCGTTATCATGGCTTATCTAATGCATACTTGCATTCATGATCATATGTTTGTTCGCATTCTGATTGAGTGATGGTTGGTGCTGCATTTAGAAGGTGACATCAGTTTTTATTTTAATCGACTTCGAAAAGGAGGTTTTGTATTCGTCTGTATGTTTTGTTATGGTACTTCGTAACTCCATTGCTGGTTTCAATATTTCTTTTTTTATTCGATAGATGTTGCGGCTCATTTGGTCATTTTGAAAAATAAAAAACAAATCTAGTAGTTTTGGAGATATCTTACTTATAAATGTGAGTGTTCAGATGGATGGATGGATATTTGTTTGAACATATCTCCAGAACGGCTGAACGGATCACAATGAAATTTGGCATACGCAACATAATCTGGAAGAACATATAGTTAAGTGATTTTTTCAAATCCGCGCGGACGGAGCCGCGGGTGACCGCTAGTTATAGTATAAGATAAAAAAAGTTACGGGTATGGTAGACTATATGGCCATTAAATGCTTCTTCATGTCCTTGACATGTTTCGTTTTATAAAGCCATTTGACCCTACCGACTTAAAGCGCATATCGGATTAAGGGATACGAGGTCGAATGTACGTCAGGGTTACTTATACTATTATTATGCATGCAATGTAAGATATAGAATATCTAAAGATATTAATATGATAGATTACAGGGACATTGTTAAGTGGGTAGATTTTTGTTAAAGTATTATTTTTGATCAGAATTTAATAGTCTTTTGTTTCCTCATCAGCTCACTATACGTCCCCACTGAAGGGCTTTTAGTCTACCCTAAGGTAGGGGTGACTAGGCCATAGTCTTTTGTTTATCTCACGCTAATTTCGTTCTTCGAACATATTTACACAATATGTTTAATCACTATTTTACTTATGTTGTTAGTTATGAATCAATTATATATGTTTGTTGAAATATGAACACGAATTTAAGCAATTCTACGAACATTAATCATCAATATTTATACTAATAAACAACTATTATATCGAGTTATTTTATTATGTATATAATTTAGATTACGCCATTTAGTATATGGACATATATATATAGGTAATTGATATGTTCACCAAATATTCTTTTACCGTGTGTTTACACAGCAGAAACATATGTACATAAACATGTTTTCGGTGCATGTGTGTAGTGTAAACCCACGGCATTTTACACGTTTCTCACATCGCCTTAGCTACACGAAAGGGACGGTTGTTAGTGGTCTCACTCTGATACTCGTCTTACTAGACTTCATGAGTGATATCATCTGATGACGTCACATTTTATATTGTTCGCCCGTCGTTATTTGTTGATGCATAATTATCTATTTAATATTCATATTCCGATCCAAGCGTTAATATTACCGCATTGTCTGCTGGTTCTATATTTTATTGGCAATGTAGGAATTAATTTGGTATGTAACCGGAACATATCTTCGGTTATAAATCTTACTATCTTACTAATATTATAAATGCGAATGTCTAGATGGATGGATGTATGTTTGAAGGTATCTAAAGAACGATTGAACGGATTTCGATAAAATTTGGCATATAGAACATAATGTGGAAGAACACATAGGCTTCTAATTATTATTTTTTAATTCCGCGCAGACGGAGACGCTGGCGACCGCTAGCATATAAATATTTATGATTTGTATAATTTGTCGTATTATGAGACGATAAAATTCTATTTCGGTTGCTTATCACGTACGGCATGAGTCACCCGCGGTCAGGGGTCGCTCTGGTGACATCATGACACCACATGGTATTAATGTAATTAAAAGGTCTTACGAATCAGGTCATATTGAGAGCAATGTCGATTGACCTTTTATTTACGTAGGTGTTATAAAAAGTGTACAAAATTATCTTATGTTAAGGAGCATAATGACCTTATAGAAAACATTTTGACGTATGTTTAGTTGTAATCCAAAGTCTTTATATTTTAGTCATAAATATATATTCCTGCGACTCCGTCCGCGCGGAATTAAAAAAACAGATTTAGTAATCTATGTGTTCTTTCAGATTATGTTCTATATGTATGCGAAATTTCAGAAAGATTCGTTCAGTCGTTCTGGAGATATTTTCAAACAAACAAACATCCATCCATCCATCTAAACATTTGCATTTATAATATTAGTAAGATTAGGCATCCAGAACGTATTACTTTATTAAACAATTTTTATAAACTAATTAAAAAGCATAATGGCCGCCATGACCTTTCATGGCTTTTATTATTCTAAAATTCTTTAATCGTCTATTTCGATTAAAAAAGAATAAAATTGCAAAAACAAATTTATATATCACTGACGTAATTTCTGAGATGATGATTAAAAAAACACTAATTATTATAAAATGTTAAAGGATTAGGAATTATTTTGACGTTAGATGTGACATTATTAGGATAAGTTTATAACTTATGTTTAAAACTATCGGATAGCGTTTGGATATTTTATCGCGATATCCAGCTTGTTTTGTACAATTTAGTTTCAGAATGAATTATTTATATTTATTGGTATCTGTTAAATTGATATCTGACATAGTGTGGTTTTAAAGTAGGATATAATAAAATTGTGCTTGGATGAATGAAGTTTTTTACTATACTAATATTTTTTTTGTTATTGTGAGTATGAATGATAAAATTATATGTTTATTTTACTAATAATATACCATGTGTTTGTGACTTTAGTGTTTTGTACAAAACCTGAACATATTGCATGTTAAATTATTCAAACTTTCGTGAGACATTATACTAAACTGATATATAAACACGGCTAAACACTCACGTATATTCGTCCGGTGGCGGCACCGACTAGTTTCGAGCACATTGGGGGTCCTTCATCAGGGTGAGTGGTACTGGTATTATTCCGAGAGGGAGCTGCCTCGGCAGCTGGCGCAGACGGGGCCGCGGACGAGAGCGAAAGCGTGCCCGTGGTCCCGTCCCGATGCGTTGAAGGAACAGAGGGGTTTAGTGGGGTACTGGTATTATTTCGCGGACGCGGCCCGTCGCTCGGGCGAGTCGTCGTCGATGTAACAATCCACACCATGTATGGACAAAATGGCGTGGATTGTTACTTTGATCTCAATAATGTCATATTGAAAGATAATTTTGTTATACATTTGAAACTCATAGACTTACTATTAGAGTGTTATTTGTAAGTTACGTGTATAAAAAAAGATTATTTGATAGTAAGTATAATAAATCAAAAGTAACTCGTTTTGTCTGCAAAAATCCTCTAAGGATTCCGTTTATTCATCGCTAACAAATGCCACTCTCATATCGGATTTCCTTGGGGCTTAATTGAAGATGACGTAACTGAGTGTAGCAGAGTCTAGAGTAAATAGTTTTTGGTTTCATAAAATACATATATTTATTTGTTCAACTTGTCATCCTAAATAATAAAGTAAAGGTTAAAGTGCTATCGTATAAAGTCTCCGTCAGGAGAAGTGGACGCATGGGGAGTGGAAAGTATTCTCTTTCTGTGCGTCCCCTCTTCTGTCGTTTTTGCAATAGCGGATGTCATTGGGCAGCGGTCGCTTTGACATTTCGGCGAATTTAGATGGCCGCTCGATCGTTTACTATAATTTAAAAAATAAAATAAAAAAAATTCCTTCACGTACAAACTCATTTAGTATTCAGTGTCGCATTTATTAGGAATCTTTAATACATATGTGTGTATTCATCTTTGAATTGCTTGTGTAAATGTCGACAAAACATTTCATTTATTGCGTTGTTTACTTGACAATAGAACCAACTTTATAGGACAGATCACTTGTGTAAGTAGAGTACAGAAAGATGACGAGAGTTTGTATTAAAACGTCCCAATTTCCTGACTTAGTTATTATCTTACTTATTAATATTATAAATGCGAATGTTAGGATGCATGTTTGAAGGTATCTCCATCGGCTGTATAGATTTCGCGGAAATTTGGCATAGATGTAGAACATAATCTGGAAGAACACATAGACTACTAAGTAAGTTTTCTGATACCGCGCAGAGGCGCGGGCTACAGCTAGTAATGTAAAAGACGTCTAAATCTACCTTTATGATACCCCGGAATAGAATACTATTCGACTAACACCACACTTGTAGACATGGAGCGGTTCATCCGGTGTGATTAAGTTAGTTAACACGTTGATCACTTTTGAATAATACCATCCCAAGAATTGATGTTAACGTACGAATATCAGTTTAGTTCTCTCATGAGTCAAGATCTATTTTCTATGTTGTCTCCAGTTGTCGTCATCGCCAGGTAGGTCAGATGGCTGACTCAACGCAGGCAGTGTGCTAAGGACATCCTTTAAGTTATAAATACAGCTGTGTAAGCGCACCTTTATGACTGTTTTACCGTGTATAATTGTGACCTCAGAGTACATGTATTAGGTATAAAAAAAAATAACACTACATAGAGACGGCATAATAGAATATTAAAATTTGTCGACTCTACTCCGACTCCTATAATCCGTTTTTTACATAAAATAATATTTTAAAATAACTAAAATATTTTTTTTAATAAAAATTTCGAGACCTAACTTTAATTCTACATAGTCTTGATTACGCCTCGGTAAGCCTGTTTTCGTGTGTGCGTAGGATGCGCCCGCGCAACTTAATGACTCATTCAAGATGGCCGGCATTCGCTAATTATTTAAGCCCGGTAAAAACAAACCTTAATGCTAAAAGCTTTTAAAATTTTAGAGCTATAATTATAAAATGCTAGGTTGTTTACTATTATACATTCCAAATGAAAAAAATCACATAATTAAAGTTTTATAATAATAAATCAATTAATTTCATATCAGTCATTCTGTATAAACTATCCAGTATGTTTAGTACATATTAGATAGATTTTCTCCTATTACTTGTTCACTATAATTTTGTTCAACCCTGTCCAAGTGTAAGCTAAAGGGCTTGTCACTTTGTAGTTATTAAAACATAGTATGTAGTTAACAGATAGTATATTTAAAGTGATATATGAGACATCATTATATTGTCCCTGATTACAATGTACACCCCAGTTAATTTGACGTCAGCTATAACAAAACATCAAATGTCACACACTTAGCCAACGCCTCGGATACCACGTTTGTATTTACAATTAAAATATCGTGATAAAACTACATTCGATGTTGGCTAAAGAAAACTTAACTGCATACCTATAAGTGCGAAATTCGTTTGCATTCAACGTTGTATTGTCTTCCTACGTGATTTGTAATGTAATAAGAGAGGCCGCCACAGCAATAGCGACTGTATTACATCATTGCTATAATATTTTTTTTCTAACCTTGGATATAATTCAACTATATTTGGCTTGTCTTCTACGTGTGTGTTGGTTTATTCAACATCAAAATATTCTAGGTGTAAGATCGATCAACCTTGTAACTCAATGTTGGATTACTTTTGAACTGATGACATCATGATAGCTTAGTTTAAACTTTGCTCGTGTCAATCAAATTGTATAAGTGAGTTTTGTAAATTCAACTTATATTGCCCAAATAGTACCAACCAAGTATCAACTTATTATGTTGAAGATTTATAGGAAAACTAGCCAAAACTAGATACATATTGAACATATAATTTTAATAATTAATTTGATATTAAAAAGCCACCCTTTCAATGCAATGACGTAGTCAAAAACTCAAGATCGATCGAGCCCATATTGGCGCCCAGCTCGCAGAGCTCCACGGAGCGAAAACGTCTCATATTTCCTCAGTTTGTTCCAATTTTTCAATGTAACCATTTTTCACCCTACATCTCTTAACAAGCGTGGGGTGTGACTGTTTGCCTGCATAGCCTTTGTACACTCAAACGAGTTCTTGTCTCTTTTCAAGTTTAGTTTTGACATGTTTTTATATATACTCAAAGATTTCATTATTGTGACGTCTATAAAAAACACTTTTTACCCGACTGAATCTGAAGGTGTTGTTTTTCCTGCGTATGCATGTAGGTTTGTATAACCTTTCTATTTCATAGTTTAAAGTACTCAATCGATTTTGACAAGTTAGATGTAATTCGAGTCGAATATACCGACAAGGATATCTGATCCGTTGGGCATAAGTCAAACTAAATTATGACAGCTCACTAGCGCCCCCTTGTCAACGTCAAAATATGTCATAATATCCTGTTTGTACTGTAGCTATCATGTCGTTTTTTATGTCATTTTCTATGTATAATTATGTTAAATATAGTTGTCGTCCTCGTCTTCGTCAGCCCGGAAAAAAAAAACTTAAAAAATAACCTATTTGTTCTTCCAGACTATGTTCAACATCTGTGCCAAATTTCAGTGGTATCTATGCAGTCGTTCTACAGATACCTTCTAATCAACATCCCTCAATCTAAACTTTTGCGTTTATAATCTTAGTAAGATCTAACAGAACCAACCGTTAGCAGTAGCGTCTCTCATCGGTCCATATATCCTTGTTTGACTTTACGTGTTAACGTAGATCGGAATGCGTGTTCGTGACATAATGAACGTAGAAAAGTATTTATGTAATTATTCACGGGTCATTGAACCCATTATGCATACATTAACTCATGTGTAAAGGTAATATGCATATATTTTTCTTGATAATAAAACCAGTATGAAATATCAATGATTCTGAATGAATTAATACGTTTTATTTCAAACTGGTTATAATTTAACAGTAAAGTTCAATGATTGATTTAATGATGATTTTGAATGATAGAAACATTTTCATTATGGTAGAGGGATTTTAGTCAGAAACCAGTAATTTTTTTTTATATATCTTAAGGTGGCAAAGGAGCGAGCGGCCACCTGAAATCGCCGAAGTAGCGAAGTGACCGCTGCCCACAGACACACGCAATTGCATATGCGTTGCCTACCTTAAATCGACGGAGGAGAGGATGCACAGAAAGAAAATATTTCCCCTTTCCATGCATCCTCTCATCCGGAAAGTCCACTTCCACTTCCCATCCTTTCCTTATAAGAAAAGGGTGGGAAGGGAAAGAGGACTAAATTATGCCTCCGGGACGCACACTCATCAGACGAAACGCGGAATTGCTTCCACTTCACGCCTGTTTTCTGTGTAGTGGTGGTATTTCACCGGGCGAACCTGGCCAATTCGTGCGTAGATGTTAAAGCGGGTTCTACCACTCTTAAAAATAATGTAAAATAATTTAATTTAAATTATTTCAATTTTATTTATCATTACTCAAGAATTATTTGTTAAAAAAAACTTTGGATCTATCAACGTAAGATAGGGGATTCCCCGTATAGAAAAAAACATATAGCTATACGCGACTAATGAAGTATACCTTGTCGTAATATTAAGTATAATTTGCTAAGTACATTGGCATTTTCGTTAAATAAATACAAATGAGAATTAAACTTTAACAATAAAACTAGCTAAATGTTAAAACATAACTAAAACTAGCTTATTAACCCTAGATGGTCTTTCACCTTGAAAAAAATGAAATAGGAATGTGTTTTGATTGCGTTTTTCAGCATGCGGTTCGTAGTAAAATTATAATTTTATTTAACTGTGCCTGTTCATTTTTTATTTGCATTACATCCTGTTGTTATCATGAAATGCTCAATGGAAATTCCTAAAGCTTCGGTATAATTTTACATATTATAACATCGGTCAAAGTCAAGGGTAATTTTATAATGTATTTCCTCACCACTATCTCGGTCTAGACTTTTTATTATATAAATTTATATATGTATTTAGATGCGCCAATAGCTTAATGGTTAAGGGTACGGATTTCTGATCACGTGGTGCAGAGTTCGAATCCCGCCATTTGAGTATTGTCGTAAACCATATCCTAGTACAAGAATAGAGCTTAGTTGGAATGGTACAAGAAATATTAGTAAATCAACAAAAATCTATTAATATTTTTTATAAATTTTGTTTGTTTTGTTGTTGTAAATAATATGTAAGTTAAGTAGTTCTATCCAATCAAATGTTACAAGGTTTTAGTGAAAGAATAAAACACATAGTTTATTCTGGAACATTATCGTTAGATGTAAGGTGCAAAACAAAACAATTGAATGTGCTCCGGCAAACGAAGGCTATGCTTTTTGCGTTCACGCCCCACTTGGTAAAGTTTTCTCAGCGCTCTGTTATTTCGACGATGTAATAGTTTCACGATATAGAAGTGCCTTGGTATATAGATTTTTAGATAACAAAGAGAATAAAGAGTAAAATAAAAGTAACAAATCCAACATGGCTACGTAGGTCCAACCCTTATATACATTTTTTTTGGTACTTATGCGACAAATGAGGAAGTGGCCACCGGGATTCGCCAAAATAGCGATGTGATCGGTCCTCATATATATCTTAATAGAGAAGGGAACTCACAGAAAGATACTTCCCCATATAAGCGTCGCTTCCATCGCTTGTGCTAAGACACTCCGAACGATTCTCGGTAGAGAGATTCTCAAGGAAGATATTAGAGGGGAATTTTGACGCATCGGAACATCTAAATGTGTCATTGCACTCATTTTTCTTCTCGAAATAGCACACCGTATGAAAGTATAAAAATGTAATTTGTTTTCAAAATAAAGAAGTTGGCACAAGAACTTTGTTATAAGCGAAATTCCTTTGAACGCTTGAAAAGTTTTACCGGAAAAATGTACTTATTTGTTTGTCATTGCCAAAATACTGGCAAATATTTCCATTGTTTGTTCTACAACGTAATGGATGAAAAAAGTTTAATTTATCATACTTCAGACTAATATTATAAATGCGAATGTTATTAGAAGGTATCTCTAGAACGGCTACTTGGATCTCGCTGGAAGAACACATATTTTTTTTATTTCGCGCAATCAGTCTCGGGCGGAGGCTACTTTTTCATAAATTGAACGAGTATGGATGGTTATAAAAAAGGGAAATTAATGAAAAGACTGATTTGATGATCGTGAGTTTTCACTGTAAAACATTGACAGAAAACATGTTATTTAAAACAAAGGAATCGAGTATAAAATTACAAGTTATATTTCGTTGTAGTCTTATATATCAAAACCATATCGCCTTTAATTTAGTTGTAATGTTTGTGTCTTGAAAATGAAAACACTTGGGTAAATGTGTACGGAACTTTTTTATATTAAACGTAAATATGTCGCCGTCTGGAGGTCACGTAGATGACATCTAATAACATTCTCAATATAAAAGTTTCATTTGCATTTAGTTTAAGGCATGAACTAATTTATTAAGTTACTGTAGCACGAAAGTTATTAGTCACTAGAGTCCCTTAGCGTAGGTTCATCAAACTAAATCTACACTAAGTGGGACTTTCTCGGGAAATAAAGTTGAGGGTTCCCAGCTTTTAATACATTTTTGTATACATCATTTTTCATTTTTATTGAATTGAACTATACAAAGATATGATTTTAGTATAGGTTAGTGTTTGAACTATCGCAATACTTCATAGCAACTATGTATAAGAGCTAACGAGTCCCGGAGCCAGGGTATAAACAAGAGCGGAACATCCGTGTTCATCAATCGGCTTGTCCAAACATCGACGTTAGGTACAACAGAGCTGGCGAACGGAGCTATGATGTGTTAATACATTATTAAATATACCCAACCTATCGCTGGATACTATAAATAATTGCCATTATCGAAACACGGCGTCTTAAAATATAATTTTGAATAACTAATTTCATATACTGAAGGCCGTCGTAATGTGACCTTGGGAATTAAAAATCATTAAAAATTTAAACTGTTAATAAAGTAGGTCTCATCATCATCAGCTTATTATACGTCCCCACCGAGGGGATCGGAACCTACCCTAAGTTGATTGGGCCATAGTCAACCATGCTGGCCAAGTGCGGCTTGGTTGACTTCACACATATCTTTGAATTTCTTCTCAGATATGTGCAGGTTTCATCACGATGTTTTCCTTCACCGTAAGAACGTCGGATGAATGTACATAAATAAATCGGAAATCGAAAAACACATTGGTACATGATAGGATTCGAACCCAGGACCTGCAGATTGCAAGTCAAGTGCTTGAACCCTGAGCCACCGACGCTCTATAATGCTAAATTGCTGAAAGGAAAAATTTTAGTTTGGAAGTACTTCTTCTTGGTCGCAGTCTTTTCAGACTGGTCATGGAGCCGCTTTACGAGGCGCCGCCACTCCTCCCTAGTCCCTGCCTTTTTAGTACATTTAGTACAATAGTTAGTTAATGAAACATCATTTTTTTCATTACTAATTAGAATAAATTCTCTTAAACGGTATTTAACATCATTTGACTTGTTAAATAGTCTTTTTTACAATATTATTTGATACTAACGGTCAGCCGCGAATTCTTCAATGTAAAAATTTTTAAAAAGTAACCTATATTATGACCGAGTCATCCCGTCAAAATTCCTACAGCCATTTCAGAGATTATCCAGACAGACGACATTTTTTTACTTTACATACAGACACTCCAATTTTATTAATATATATGCAGTTTGATTGAATAACATTTCGACATGCCTTACAGAAACTGTAAATTTATCAAAATAGGTTATTCAGTTGTCAGGTCACGATTGCAGTGGGAGGCATTGGCGGAGTGCAGACTTGCAGTTAATGAATGCACGAATCTATCGCAGACCGCACAATCAGTCGCGAATAAACCTCGGTTTTGAGTCGATGTAAGGTTATATTTATTCTGTGATACAAATAAAATTATTTAACTTTGAATGTCATATATTTTATTTGAGTAAATAACCCGTAATTTCGTCAGTGCAAAATTAAAAAGTAGTCTAAAATATGTCCATCGAATACACGTCAAAAGCGGCTCGGCCTTTTTTGCTGGCAAAATCATGTGTATGAAATGAAGATTTTTTTTATATTACATACAGACAATATAATTTTACTCTGTATAGAGTATTCTAAAGTTAGAGATGTGCTGGTTTTTTTTACTTTTGGCTAATCAAATCCATTTTTCAACTTAACCGATTTTTGAGAGTAAGGTGTCATTATTCATATCCTTTCTCGTAGTTTCAGTTATATTAACTATTTATTGCTTCACATATACTGGGATTTGAAACATTAGCGCGTGATAGAGAGGTTTGGACGAGACTAGGGGAGGCCTATGTCAAGGGACAACCTGACACGTAACGGGATGCTGGGCAATCGATTATACATACATTTAACATAGGTTAATTACTAGAAAAAAAGTTTGTCAATATTGTAATATTAAGTTTAATAATTGTCAGTGAATAAAGGCTTTATCTATCTATCTATATACTGGAATAATGACTTCATTTTTAACAGTCAACTACCACTTTTAGTGTTGCGAGATGTCTACTGACATCGATGGTCGATAGTTGTCCCCTTATAAATAATCTACGCATGCCTGTTTAAGACGTATATCAAGTGTTGCCTTTAACATGTTTGTAGTGAAATTTAATTGTCTCCAAGTAGCAGCAATACAGTTAGTTTCGGTGTGACATGCATACCAATAAATGACGCAAATGGCCGTCCATTCAGTACCAGTTAACTGTTTGGGGGGCCAACTGTCCCGCTGGGGCCAACTGTCTCGCTGGGGGGGACTGACCCGGTGGTACAATTTGTTTATCCTTTGCGATAGTTACCACAATGTCTAGTTGTTTGGACAGTGCGTGTTAAGAAGACGACAGATTGTTATAATGAAAAATATATCAAACCTTGTTAGATATTCTTATTAGAAAAGGTACATCCGAACTAGCTAATGCTGGCTGTAAATAATCGTTAAAATTACAGGAATAAGAAACAAAATAATATTAACGGTGTTAACTTTGGCCATATTTGCGGTGGTCATTTGTGTTTAAATATGTTTGAAATTATTTTAATAAATATTTGTTTTTTTTTTTCAGGTAAAGAATCCGCGTGTTCAGTGGCCAGTATTCTTGTTGTAAGCAAAGGTAAAAATTAAAGTATTAAAATAAATAAAGTACAAGATTGAATTGACTCCCATTGAACTGTGGCTTTGTTATTTTAAGTAACTTTAACATGTTATAATAGAGATTTTAAAATTATGTGAATAAAAACATTTACTTATTTAAATTCTAAACTATTTTAATATTTAAATTACTTTAACTTTGTGTAATTAAAGTGCAAATTAAATGTTATGTTTCTACTCTCCAAAGTGTATTGCTTTGTTCAGCTGAGAGCATGTTATCACAACGCCCACATCACAACGTACTCGTATTAAATATGTACATACTAGCTGTCGCCCGCGACTCCATCCGCGCAAAATTAAAAAAATAGTAGCCTATGTGTTCTTCCATTCTATGTTCTACATTTATGCCGAATTTCGAAGAACAAACATCCATTCAAACATTGTTATTTTTATATTAGTAATATATTTTCATATTTTTGAATTTTAAACTTTTTGTACACCCATTCATTTTTTATGCAGAAATGTTTAATGATGTGTTATTAATGGAAATATTGTTTTTGCTACCAAATGTACTTAATATGTCATAATTAGTCTGTTAGCTCTTCCAGAATTTCTATTTCTATGCTGGAATCCAAATCCGGTAACGTCTAAACTTTTGAAGTTATAATATTAGAGCGAGAAGTAACATTGTACCTATTATAATTTGTCAAAAAATTATAAATAAAAAACATAATAAATAAAATAACATTTAATCCTTTCAATATTGCAAAAACAGCACAAAAATAATGAGAAAGAAATAACACATAAAACAGGAAATATTTACAAAGAGTGTTGCAATGCTGGCCGGATAAATTTTCACTCAGCTTAAATATTATATTTGTTTGTTGCTATGTTGGTTTGAAATACATTTCTGGATTTTTTGTGCATTATCTCATTTTGTAACCGGCGTGTCTGTGACGAGAAATTACTGATATCACCCTTTGTGTAGTAATGATAACAGTACTCATCCGTTTCCAAAATGTCTCATATCGTTTCAATATGGTAAACCCAAAGAGCGTCGGTGGCTCAGTGGTCAAGCACTTGACTTGCAATCTGCAGGTCCCGGGTTCGAATCCCGCCATGTACTAATGTGTTTTTGGATTTCCGATTAACCTATGTACATGTATCGGGCGTTCTTACGGTGAAGGAAAACACCGTGATGCAACATGTACATATCTGAGAAGTTATTCAAAGATTAGTGTGAAGTCAACCAACCCGCACTGGGCCAGCGTAGTTGACTATGGCCTTATCACCCTTAACTCAGGCTCCGAGCCCCTCGGTGGGGATGTATGCTGATATGAAAAAACCCAAAGAGAGAAAAGTAATATCGTTATATAAGTCTCGACGTGGGCACTGCCGCGTCACCAGATACCTGAAGTATATAAAGAGGTGAGCCTGCGCATCCTTTAGATACCGGCAATGTTAAGGCAACCATGATAGTAAGAATATCGTGGTTTGTGACTAGTGCTGGGGTGGCAAACATTTATCTATCAACGTGCTATTTTTCTAAAGAAATATTTAATGATGTCATAGACGTCCCATTATTATTGACTTTGGTATTATTGGGAACATTCTTTAGTAGACTGAGGATAACTATCGTTCATAAGTGAATGTAATTCGTCATCATCATCATCAGCTCACTATACGTCCCCAACGAGGGGCTCGGAGCCTGAAGCGGAGCTCGGAGAATGTGTCGTAACCATCGTCTTCCTAGGACTAGTGGAAAAGGGCTCTAAGGCGAAATAAGTCTTCTTTTGGACTAGTAACTGCAGAAAGTTGTGATGGATAAACTACCTTATGACGACGACTCCCTCTGCGCGTAATTTAAAAAAAATATTAGCCCATGTGTTCTTCCAGACTATGTTCTACATCTATGCCAAATTCAATCAAGATCCGTTAAGTCATTCTGGAGATACCTTCAAACAAAGATTTATCCAGGCTGCAATCTACACATTTGCATTTATAATATTAGTAAGATATTTCAGATACGGAACTACCAAATGAAGTAATCGCCTTATACAAGGTTGTTATCTCATGCCAGCACTTCTTCCCATGTCTTATAAGATTAATATGATTTCTATAACTAATCCAGTTAGTAAACAGTTGTTTAATGATTGTAAACTTGGCAGCAGAACCGTGGGTTGATTGTTTCAGCCGCGTGAGTATATTGTTTATATGCAATTTGCTCCTTTGTGCTGCATTCGATACGGGTCATTTAGCCGTGCTGCGACCTGAACTAGGCCACGTTTTCTATAAATTATTTTGATTGTACATTTTACGGAACTATTTCGGTCTTGCAGCGATTTGATACGGTTCCGTACAGTTTCTGTATGATTAATCTTTTTTAAAAGAAAATTCATCATCATCAACCTGCCCTTATCCCTATCGAGGGTCGGCACAGTATGTCCTACTGCTCCATACATCTCTATCAGCCGTCATATCCGAGTCTACCCCCATCCTACGCATATCCTCTTTCACACAGTCATTCCATACTTTTTTTGGTCTTCCTCTACCTTTGTAGCCATCCACATTCAATCTCATTACTTTTTTGCTTACATCATCATCATCCCTCCGCATAACATGTCCAAACCACGTTAAAAGAAAATAGAAGAATTCAAATCATAAATTGCATTGAAATCGCTGTAGAGATGCTAAGGAAATTGGATTTTATAATCAGAGTTAAATTATGTTCATTTGGATTTAAATCTAACTACGACTTTGCACTTTGGAAACCTTATACTAAACAGTCGTCTCATTTTCTTCAGTTGTAAAGTATGTTTCATTTTCTTTCTACAAAAATATGAATGCAATTTCATTATACATTTATTCAAATTCACGTGTTAAAGCTTACATTTATATCAGCTTGACAATTTTCAACCGCATTGTACACGTACAATTTCTCCACAAGGCTGCCTTTACATTAAATTTATCTCCTACTGTACTCTCTCTTTGTTTTACGACCGAAAAGGTTATTTTATTTTGTTCACTTTATTTTCAACGTACAGTTTTGTTTTAGTTTTGGTATCAAGTTAAATTACACATTTTATGTTTAGTATGCAATTGAAGACTGTAAAAATGATACGTCTTTTTGTAATTTAACTAGCTAAACCCTGTGGTTTTTCTCGTTTCATTAGTAACTATTTGTCGCACTGTGATGTTAGTCTATAATCTTCTTTAATAATGGGACTTTTAACTGCAAAAATAATTTATCAAATCTGATTTGTAGTTCTTAAATATAAGAACGTACAAACTCTTCAGCGTTATAAAATTACGTAGATGAAATGAAAATTTGTTACTATTTTTACTGGAATTATAGTTTTCTAGTTAAAGCAAACTTACGTTATTATGGAGTAACAAGGCGACGGAAGAGGAAGACTGCAGTCGCCAAATTGGATCGAATTAGTTACTTCCTCCTTACGAAAAGAAATATTCCGGCCTATGCCGAAACTTTTCTAATAGCTCGGCTATTAATACGACACGACTGGGTTTCCGGGCTAATAGATTGAATTTATTATTTGTTGATATTTGATCTTTTAGATGTAGTTTTATTTTGGTTGTAAACTGAGAATATAAATAATGATCGTGCTGCAGCTAATTAGGTTGTTTTAAGCGGCCAGACAATGTTTATCTCATAAGGATTAAGTTTCTTATAATAATATCGTCCATGAACTGTATTATTAACAGTTAAAAGAGTAGTTTAAAAATGCATTTTAATAGTAAAATAATATCCAAGAGAACAAAGATTACAAACAACTCCTATGCTTTCTTTCTCATATCTTTCGTATTCCTGTGCGTCCCCTCCTCCGTCACTTTAAGGTAGGCAACGCATCTGCAATTGTAGATATCTATGGGCTACGTTCGCTTCGATATTTCGGCGATTCGGCGAATCAAACTCGCCGCTTGATCGTTTTGATATAAAAAAAAAACCTCAATACTTGACATACTCTGTTTTATGATTAATACACAATTTAAAACTAAAAGTAGTAATGCAATTAATCACAAATGTTTAGTTCTCACACTAATCCACATCTTATATCCCTTCAAAGTCGTTCTAACGTATTTATATCAAGACGGCAGTATAAAGTGTTTGTTTCCACTAAGAGCGGACTTTATACGCGTCCTCGATGATTCACTGACAGAGACATAACGCCTCCAGGAAACTACTTGCACGAATTACCGTGAAACTATTAACAAACATTGTCGACTGCGTTTAGAGCCATCTGTCGCGCTTGCGAAACATTTAACTGGCAAATAACTTGTACTGTAGCCATGGTTTGTGCCATATTTTCTTAGCTTATTTACCTCATAATCTTACTTCTTAGTAATATAAATGCGAAAGTTTAGATGTATGGATGGATATTTGTTTGAAGGTATCTCCGGAACGGCTGAACGGATCTTAATGAAATTTGGCACATATGTTAAAGATAGTCTGGAAGAACACCTAATTATTACGTTTTTTTAATACCGCGCAGACAGGGTCGCGGGCGACTACTAGTATTCATATATTTGGATTTGAGTCAGTGTGTGAAATACAGATGTTAAAAAGATCATTGCAATAAAATAAGTATGCTACAGATATAATTTAATCTGACGACAACAACATAACTCACGCCCGTAACCACGAGGGTTAGGCAGAGACCACGAACCTCCATTTGGCGCGGTTCCGACACACATCTCTCTTCTACATTTATACATCTACACATACATGTGCGGTTGTTTCGGGTGCTCTAAAATTTCATGTAACATGGCTATAACCATTTCGACTGTAACTAACCTTAGTAAAGTTTGGACACTACTATGACATCAAACTAGACTTCTTTCCTAACAAATATATTAGCATTCTATAGTTTTACTTACATCAGGCAGGTAACACAACACGTTCAGTGCGACAAACTGACCTGGTGAATTCGCTTTTAAAATAAAAATAGTCTTAGTAGCATTGAATGTGTTAATTTCATGTTTTTTTATTGTATTATTTATGTTTATATTTTAATGATATTATGACTAACTGTTGTAGAAACAGATGTCAAATATGTTACACAATAGCGACGTTGTAACAATGTTATCGCAAAACTTAGACGGCAAGGACACTCGATTGTGCCAGCGGACGTTGAGATTCTTGTTAAATGCTCTGTGCTCGTAACATGAAGATGTATTTACTGTAACTGCACAGATAATACTGACAGAGAGTTCACACTTGAATGTTGAAGAACTTGGGTCTTTTGTTCTTAGGGAAGACTCTCGAAATTTCTATAATTGACACTAAGAGTTGAAGACAAAGTTATAGAATATTGTTACAGTATTTTTTTTTCTATATTGGGTCCTGTCAATGTTCCACTATTGTCCAATATAGGATTCTAATTTCTAGATTAGTAGTATTGATAAAAGGTTTACATGAAGAGTATAAAATGGAATTTATTTTATTTTGAAAAAAATATAAAAAACTTCTCGATTGCCATTATTCTTAGTTCGTTCAGTAGCCTTGGATGACCGCAAGCCGTTCCAATGAGATTTCATAAGAAAACTGCTTGAATGAATATTGAAAGAGTTCTTTCTTTGTAACCGCATAAAAATATTTTAATATCGCTTTTCATTTGAAAGAATGCCTCTACTATTATTAGCTTATTGCAAAATGCTTTTAGTTGACAAAAGTAATGAGCTTCTTTAGCTCTTAGCGTGAGTTTCCACTGCTGAAATACTTGTTACATAAACTGATATATAAACACGGCTAAACACTCACGTATATTCGTCCGGTGGCGGCACCGATTAGTTTCGAGCCCATCGGGGGCCCTTCATCAGGATGAGTGGTACTGGTATTATTTCGCGGACGCGGCCCGTCGCTCACCATCACATAATTGGTATCTCTATTTTAACAAAATGAGAATTGCTCTTTAATGGAAAATGTTGATGATTCTTCTACTATTTTATTTAAGACTCTACATTCAACTCGTTAAAAGACGTTTAAGTCATGGGAACCGAGGCCGGCCGGCGTTGGCGATACTCCAAAGGCCTACGACCACTTCGACCTACTAAACAATGTTCCCCAAGTTTGCCTTTTAAGAACCCGTTTCGACTAGCTCGACTAGTCGCGTGCGATTGCTGTTTCTGTTGAGCAATTTCCACTTGCGGTGTCGCGATTGCTGTATATTAAATAGTCATTGCTTGCGGTGAAAGTCGTGTTTGGTGGAAAAGGGTTACAAACCCTCGTTTCATGAACTAACACTCTTGAATTAACTTGAAGTTACAAAAACAACTCGTTAAGTGAAACGGTCAAGGCTAACTTGACTCCAAGTTTTACGTTTCCAGCACCACTCGAATACAAAATTAAATTATACACCCAATAGAAAGTTTAAATTTTATATTAGTTGTTGTTTAGTTTTTGGGTAGAGTTTGTTGAGGTATATTAAATTATTTATTTATTTTTAATTTAAAGATGACCTGTTTAACTTTGATATCGGCACGAATACGGTTCTAGTGTTATTCAAGACTTTGTAAAGTCACATTTAACTGGTCAATAGTGTGTTATGTTTGTTACTTAATTAAATTAAAAATGGACTGTCATAAAATTTTTAATCTAGCCCTCCGGATAAAAGAAACGTTTTCATTTATTTCTGTATGAAATCGGGTCAAGGTTTTCAATAAAACTGCGGGCGAATTGTGAGAGCAAACAAATAATGTTTGAAACGGAACGGCCAATAGACAAACATTTGTCAGCCCTTCCAAATCTTATCCGACCATTACATGATTACATGGAGATCGGGTGAAGGGGAACCTTTTTTCCTTCCCTGATGGACGTATGCCGAATACGTCGCCTTAATATGCCGTTAAAAAGGCTCGTTTTCCTTCACCTTTTCGGTTAAACAGTCTGACATGGATGAATGGCTGTGCCGTGACGAATTTTGCCGTAGTGATGTAACTGTAATATATTTTTTTGGTACGGAGTATGCAAAAAGGTTTTAAATGCAAATATCCAAGTAACGATTAGAATGTAATAAGGAGGAGAAGGTGTAATACCATCTCTTACTCCGTGGTATCAATGAAATAACGTATTTTCTAACTAATCAATACATTTAAGACGCTATAAATGTTTTATACTCTTTATATAAACATCTGTTGGTACGTTTTCCGCCTTCGTTAAGTTATAAAATGACGAACGCAAATGTTAACCTGTCGTACACACGCGAAAACGTTGCCAGGTCAAGGCGGCGCCCACACGACCGTGCAACCTTTAAGTCAATGTAGGGCTGCCAACGTAAAATAAACGTAAACCTAAAAAACAACAATCAGTGATTGGACAACCCTCGGATTTCGGTCGAAAAGACTATTACATCTATTAACTTTTCACACTGAACACTTTGATCCGGATACATCGATGTCAAACCTTTATCAAGCTTGATGATTTGGATTAAACAAAGATATGGCAACCCTAAGCCTGGGGCAACCAACGCCTCAACGTACACATTTACGATAACATTTTTATTAATTGTATTATTGCTCAAGTTCTATTATTCCTAGTATCTTGTAATATTTTTTTTAAGTGGAAGCACATGGTCTATTACGTCATAAACCTTATTCCTGCGATCTTCCAAACAAAAAGTCCGATGTTCTTATATAGGCTCTGGTTAGTTTTATTATTAATGTTATTGTATCAATAAAGTTATTTACGATCACTGTATAACCGCATATCTCTCGTTTATGCCCTGTCGATACATAATGGATATGTATACAAATTTCATATTCTGAAATAACAATTGGTAATTCCAACTTAAACATTTTTGAGGTTATAAGATGTTACATAATTTAATACTGCAGAAAATCAGCTTAAAGCGTACGAATGTGAGATCTAAAAGTTTTGTCTGGATTGGGTACGAAAGTAATCATTATGAAAATATAGGTCAGGTCGCATATAAATATAAATTATTCAGTTAAATTCCGCAAATGTTGACAATCTTATAAAATAATAGCGAAGAAATCCGTGTCATAACTGGCATTAAATTATCGATAGGGCAGCTCAAACATCGGCCCAAATAAGCCCTGGCGAAGAGTCAATTCGGACGAGTCAAACGATCTAAACCTCTGACCTTATTTTTTCTGTTACGTAACATTTTCAAGTTTATGAACCGACGATAAAGAGAATTGTAAAAATTTATTTCAACGTAGGAATCTAGTAAGATAGTTTTACGGTCTAGTGGCCCTCCGGGGATCGTTACCCTAAATTTACTACCGGACCTCGTTCCGAGTACTAGTACGACTCGACGGGGCGAGCCGTGCGCGAGCGTAAGGAAACTCTGGCACTACGGAGTCGCGTGTTTTTCTGCCAAGCCACATCGCTCGCGTGCCAACTTTCAGATATCGAGCGGTGTTATTACTGGCCGACTTTATGTTTTCCATCGCCTGGCCGCCGCCGCCACCGCTCCGACTCATTTCGACTTTCTCGAGCTGAGGGTGCGTAATCAGTAAGTAGGAATATTCATATTGCCTTCAGCCGTAGGGGAAGTGCAACGCTGTTCGAGGGCAACCTTGATGCAGGCGGCCGCGACTGCCCGGGACCGAGGTTCGATTTTCACTCGGAACATCAGCGCGCTCGTGTCTCGCCCGGGTAGGCGTGGCCCGCCGGCCGGTCAATAGCACGGCATCGCGCGTCCCTCTCGCGCGGTCGGCCGCCGCATGCGCCCGTCCCGCTCCTTCAGGGGATGATTGAAACGTCTGATCCGCAGGCGCCCGCGCGCCCCCGCGCCCCCTCGCCCCCTCACCAAGGACGTTCAGTGAATCCGTCCCTCTCTGCCGCGGTAGCACGTGCCTCCGTTGCTATATTTCATAATATAATGTGTGCCCCCTTGGTGTCGCGCGAAAATTCACAAGCAATTATGAGTCGAGTACCTGATGAATTGTGTGAGGAGTTTGCGTGAAAGGAACCTGGGTGTCGGCGGCTCGGTGGTGAGCGGCGAAGCCGGCCCTGTCTGGACACTTAGTGAGCCTCCGATGTGATATGGAGACAAGGGGAGATTCAGTTAACGTAAGCGCCTGCTCGTGCTATCCGTCCTGTGCACTCTTTCGCCTTGTCCCTGCTCTCGCATCGCCTTCAGGTATGCCTTCTGCTCCTTTACTAACACTTCTTGCCAACGTGTAAATTTAATCTAACAAAATGAGTAACAATTCTTTATCTACGATGACATAATTTGAGTTGTAAAAATGTAGTACAAATTGCCGTTGACCTGTTTATCGATATGTGAATGATGTCAAAAATTGGTCAATTTTCTTCTTTTTAGTTACATTAATTGGCCTTTACTTCAATAATGACTTCATTGTAATAGAACTGCTTTATGTAACCTTCTTCTATTTACTTGTTAAAAAATCTGATCTACACATAGTAAAATTAATTTGTAAAAATGTGTATGCGAGGATAAAATAAATATGAATATAAAATGTAACATGAAAGCACTATCTATCACTAGATCAAATTATGAATATTGGAAATTTGCAAAGCTGGCATCGGGTCGGTCCATCGGGAAATTTAACTTCTACCTCTGTGTTCCCAACGAGGTATCCAATCAAACTTTTCATCCTATTTCTTGTAAAACATAACCTGCAATAAATTTAACCTATTTATTATAAAAGTGAATTTTTGTATCAACTCAATTTAGTATATAATCTTTTTTGACGTAATCTTTTCTTTTCGAGAAAAAGTCAAATAAGTAGTTACGGTAAAAAGAGTCGTTACGATTTTACTTGTCATATTTAATAAAGACTGTACAGTATGCAGAAAACATGACAGTTATTATAATTAATTATTATGGCATTTGCAAGAAAATTGTAATATTTTAAATTAATTATTTTAGTATAACTTATCTGAATGATGTTCCTGCATGTTATACTAAGTTACGTAATGCATAGTCTAAGTAAAGGTAGAATTTTTGAGATGAAGTATAATGGCCTAGTTTCATCCCTATATTATTGATAGAGTAGAAATGTCAATGCAGCATTATATTGCCATAGACGGCGCCCGGTCGTCGCCGCGAGTCTAGACGCGTAATAATTATATACCGAGCCAAGAGAGGCGTATTCTGAAAACGTGAGTCATCCAACATTGCCACAGGATCGATCCTATCTCGCTATGCCGAGAAGGTCAGCCAGTAATCTAATACCGCCTATTGTTTGATATAAAAGCTTAGAAACTGATTCTATGAATATGTACGTATTTTTGCGCACATATTTCTTATTTAAGATATCATGTTCAGTTAATATGTAAAAAAGAAAACATAGGCTACTAATTTAGTTGTTTTTTATCCGTGCGGACGGAGTCGCGGGCAATAGCCAGTATTAAATATAGCTATTTTATGCTACATTGGAATAATGTGGAGCGTTGGTGAAAGAATTTTTAAAATTGGTCCAATACTTTTTGAGTTTGATGAAGATTGCGATTTAATGCCACTAAACACATCCATAATATTAAAAGCAGTCGTATATTAATTGGAGACTAAAATGTTCTTATACACGAACAAGGGCTGGCACCTATTTAACTTTCATCCAAAATTTTGGTTTTTGAATGGTACGATTTTGAGCTATGGAGTACGCGTCGATGAGCGTTTGTGAAAGTCATTGGATTTTGTTTTTTTTTTCGTCGTCCGCTGAGAACTAATGGTGAATGAGCTTTTTATATCGTACTCCAAGATATCAAGAGTTCAGGTTACACAATTGGTCACTGATCGTTATTTTTTGGCAGCCCTATCTAATCCACTATTTGTAAAACAATACTCGTTTGTATTACATCGGGTACGCAACGAGTAACGTTGAAGTATTTTTAAATCAGTGAATAAACTCGCATGTCGCAACAGTGGTGAAGTCATCACAATACCACATAGTATAGAATCGGACGCGCTGATTCACTTCCTAGTTTCTAGTTGATTTTTTATACCAAATCAATAAATATCTAGTACGGGGAATGTTACATGCACATCTCTATTGAGGTGAGTATAGACTAGAGCATAGCATTTACTTGTAACACAACAGCGAACTATGATATGTTCTAGTGTATCGCCCTTTCTCGAACCTAACTTGCATTGGAAAATTTGCTTAGCAGTATACCATTTATAAGAATGTTACATTCCATAGAAACGCTTGAGGAATAGCTCTAGTCTATACTCACCTTAACATTGTTGGCATAAGGATGTAATTCACTTGTGTAAATTGCTGTATATTATAATGTCTTTAATAAATATAAATTCATATTATATAATTGCATTTTTATCTATTCCAACAGTGATTTTTTTTATCATTAAGACTGCGGAACAAATACCGTAATTTGATAATTGTCACGCACAACACTAGTGCTGGTGCACCCGTCCCCATTTTGTTTTTATCATTTAATTTGATCTAGGAAGCTTGTGTTGTACAAATATTTAATCATGTTTAATGTGATTTTTATATGATAAGGTATATGTCTTTGATAAGATTTCAAAGTCATGCCAAATACGGTAGTATTAATTTTAAATGAAGATTACATTCTTACTGAAAATACTTTTGTCAGGAAAAACTAAACATGTGATTAGAATTGAAACACTGATGACTTCAGTCTATAAATGCAAGAGAATATTAATTGAAAAATTGGTGGAAAAGTATTTTACTTCAAATTATCCCTAACACTAAAGAAATTGATAAAAACAGGTTTTATGTGAATGATTGGGCGGTGGAAACTCATTAGTGCATATATCTGATGAAGACCTATACTTTAAATTAAGATAAAGATTGGATATATCTGTGCTTACCTTTCTTCTTCAAGGACTTAAATATCAAGAAAAGAGCGGTACACCTTCCTTAAAGGCCGGCAACGCATCTGCGGTTCCTCTGGCATTGTGGATGTCCATGGGCGTCGGATTAAATAATGTTAGGCGATTCGTTGCTCGTTCGCCCCCTTCCCCTATAAAAATCATTATCAGCTCACATGACGTCCCAACTTTGGGGCTCGGAGCCTACACTAAGTTAGATGGTTTGAGGTCGAGTGACCTGGTACCGTGTGGTTCATGTAACTGGACGACGACACTAAGCCTGGTATATGGAATATTCGCAGGCGTCTCGAAGTTGCAGTAGGTTAGTAGGTAGTAACATTTTCACTGATAACATTTGATAAGGTAATACTTAGTAAATACTTACCAGATTGTTGCTGTGACAATGAAAGTAACATGTACAGAGTCTTTAAACATTTACATATCTTAAAATATTAAGTGTTTTTTTTTATCTTTATGTTGAAGAAAGATACAACAATCACGTCTAATATTAGTACTCATGTTATCTGTGGATCTAGGAAGTTGTAGACATGGAGAAGATTTTATGTGATTTGTAGTGACGAGCTAATATTATGTTGTTAAGAATTACTTTAATTGCAAGGTAATGTATTAACTTATCTATCAAATGTATGTTACTTTATAAAGTTAGATATTATTAAGACCTATGGCCAGAAATTTACGGACTCCATCAAGTCGATATCTTTAAACTGTCAGTTGGCAGAATTTTTATTGACGACTGCAAAACGGTCCGTGTATGGCGAAATTCAAGTGCTGATTTACAAACGCTAACTACTTGAAGTTATACGTGTATGGTAGACTAAGTAAGATTGCTGATTAATTGGCTATGTTTCCTACATAACTTGGCCATTGTTCCCAATTAATGATTTTACGTGAAGTAAAATAATAAGGTATTATTTTTGATTTTATAAAATGGTCGCAGCATCTCAAGGCCTGTTGTCGCAGTTGGCAAATGTTTGTTCTACCAAAGACGTCGTCCCTAATTGATTATTTGTACTTGCCTCGCCCCTTCTTTTGTGTGCTTTATTTCGGCTGTATTGAGTTATTGCCTCGTTCGGTGTTCGTTTGATGTTTGGACAGGCTACCGAGGACGGTGGTAAAACGTTAATGATTTTATAACTGGTTACTTGGCTGTTATTGTTTAATTAAATTTGGTTAAAATGTTAATTCTTCTCGGCTTAGTTGAGTTTGCTAATTTTTTAGTATCTCAAACAAATTCTGATAAATAGTTTTAAATTAATATTCCAAAGACTTCGTAACAGCTAAAACCTAAGCTACGTGTGATTTGTGATACAGAACAAAAACATTTTGGTCCTTAATACAGAAGGAA
Organism: Papilio xuthus; assembly: GCF_000836235.2. Taxonomy (NCBI): domain Eukaryota; kingdom Metazoa; phylum Arthropoda; class Insecta; order Lepidoptera; family Papilionidae; genus Papilio; species Papilio xuthus. The sequence continues at coordinate 3,778,779 of NW_013532490.1, read as the reverse complement.
TATTGAACGGTTTAAATAACAAGTATAATAATTTTGAATTCTAAACGACCACTATATTATCAAATACAAAAAGATAGGCTAACGTTACTGAACAAAAACAATGTAGTCACTTTAGGCAATTTAGATAAGGGTCACTTTTGTTAGGCAGAATACGTAAACCTTTGTTCCCAGTCGAAATTCGGAGGACTATTATCTAACATGTAAACTGTAGTTGCTATCGGATTAAGGGCATTAGGCGAACGTAAACCCATTACTGTACAGTTTGCTTGTACCTTGCCAGTTTATTGTGCTTCTATGCAGTATTATTCTGTTTTTTCTAGGCGTGCTAGAGGCCTAATATTAGTCTATTCCCACCCTTGAAGGAGTGAGTGAAGGGGAAATATCATTTTTCTGTGTGTTCCTTCTTTGTTCATTAAATGTAAGCAATCCTTGCATATGTCTATGGGCAACAGTGGCTTCGCTATTTTGGCGAATTCATAGAACCGTCTGCTCGTTTGTCATCTTATAATATTTAAGTTTAGCAGATTTTTTTTTATATCTCGATTGATATTTTGATTTTGACCTTAAATTAGTTTACTTGGAACTTGGAATTATAAATTAGTTACCAAATATGATATAAATGTTGGTTTAAGTTTTGAAAAATTGATTTAAATTATAAATTTTTTAATGTATATGTTTAAGTATAGTTTTATTTTTAAATGTATTTATCTTCCTACACTTAAAATGATATTTTATATTTGTAACTATAAAAGAAACTTAGCACGACATATCTATTGTTAAGACTTTACGACATGTCTTCTATCTATCCTTTACTCTTTGCGTTGTGTCGCGTTCGGTTGAAAAGTTCAACGGAGTTTGTTGCGTTTGATTAATTATTCTATAGAAAGAGGCTTTTATAAGTCGATACAACTTCCACAAACTTTGTAAAGACGTAAGCAATGAAATTGATGGTACGAAAGTTAATGCCGAATCAGAATTCAAAGAAAATACATTTCTACAAAATAACGAATTTCGATGGTATATTGTAGCTTTCATTTTATTATTCTACGAAACTATACTTGGAGTTCAAGGGGTTTTTTTTTAAATTACACTATCTTGCCATAGAATGAGTAGGACTTTTGCAACCCATATTTTCTTTAAAAGTCAAATTAAAAATCTGTCACCATTTTATGTGTATAAAAACATGCTAATGACGAATAAGGACATACGTATTTTTGAAACCGAAGTCCTTTAAGGGTTCTAAAGTGTTTACATATTAATGCAGGTGACTGTACAAATGTTGGTGTGGACGGTTTGCTACTAGCTTACGTTCTCAGTACACGCCTGCCCCTTACATTCCCTATTTTCTCATTAATCGTTACCAGATCATTATTCAAGCCAACGTCAGAAATAGCTTTCGGGGAAATGTTGCGTTGGAATTCAACCTCGCCTGTATCCGTGTTAAGAACTGCTATAATTGTTTTGACCGATACAAGTCGAAAATTACATAGTTAATATGTTTGATTTAACTTTTTAATTAAAGAAATGTGTAATTTACATAAATGAGCTCTACATTGAAGAGTTTACTAAATTGAAGCCTCTTTACTCTAAGACGAAGTAATTATAAGTGAAAGTTCAACTCCGTTTTACATCTTACTTGAATCTTAAAAATGTTATTCTCTAAAAACTTCAGTCTTGATTGCTTAGTTTATAAGTTGTAACCGTAATTGGGAAACGAATGTATTGTTTTTTGTTTCCAGGTCGCCACCTGCAGCATAATAGGGAGCCATACGCTGCGGCGGAAAGACGGGTGCGACACGCACTCGTGGTATGTATTACATTTTATACAATTATAAAAAAAAACTACGCAAAGCCTTGCCTTTATAAACAGACTAATTTATTGTACTATAATAGCTTTCGTCTAAACATTCGCATTTATAATATTAGTAAGATTTTATGGTTTTATTACATTTCCGAATACCGAAAGGATACATAGACAGAAATGTATGAAACGGCATACTTTGGCGACCCTCCGTAAGGAAAATTGCAGAATGGCGATGACAGGTCAAATATCGTCCGCAAAGCTCTTGCTGCGACTCTTTAAAAATGTACAGACTTGTTAAAGTAAATTCTATATTGCATTCGGTTCTAACAGAATGTGTACATTTTGAAGTAACTGAAATTGTATAAGGTACAAATATTGTATAGAAACCAGATATTTGAGTTGGCACGTCAGATACTCTAGTACTTTTCGGAACGATGTGCCAACTAGCATCAGGTAATGTAGGACTTCTGATTTATTCTATGCACGTCACGTTCGCCCTGACCCAAGCCATGCGCAGTAATCCATTTATGCCCAAGGGATATCAAAAGAATTGCTGAAATACACTATATCATTTGTCCTATGCTTTTAATGTATTATTAAGTTAACTTAGTTTATGTTATACTAGCTGTCGCCCACAACTCCGTCCGCGTGGATATATAAAAAAACTTAATTAGTAGTAGCCCGCCCATCCAGTTGAGTTATAAATAGTGTAACTAACATGACTTTCTTTTATCTTAATATAAAAATAAAATATTAGCAGATTTTTTCTTAATTTACTAATATAAAGCGGCAAACGAGCCAGTGATCATCTAATTCGCTTAAATAACGCAGAAACCACTGCGCATAGACATCTGCAATTGCTGGGCGTTGCTTACCTTTTAATCGATGGAGGGGTACACACACAGAAAGAGAATATTTCCCTTTACTATGTGTTCGTTCCCTCCTCGAAATCCCCATCCCCCCGGGAAAAGGACTAAAATTAGGCCATCAGTGTACTCTGTTTGTACAAATTACCTAAAATAGACGTCAGAGCTTATTAAGCCGAATATCCCCAGTTTAACTAGTCATTAAATATTGCAGCTACCCTGTGATGTTTACAGTACAGCGTATCCAATTAGGATTCGAGTCCCCCATTAATCTTCCCCAGCAACGTCACAATCAACGCGGACCTCGGAACTCGATAAACGATTTAGCGAACTTATAACACACATCGATAGACGTTTAATCGATTTAATATTACTCGATTAAAAAATTTAAGAACTTTTTACAGTCAAGTTTAATAATCCACTGTATTTCTGAGTTAGCCAGTGAGAAATGCAAATATTTTAATGAGATATTTTAAAAGCTTAATGAAAGCAAATAAAATGCAATAAAAGATGACTCTACTTTTATATACGGTATAAAATAAATATTATTATAATCTTACTAATACTATAAATGCGAATGTTACAATGGATAGAAGTTTGTTTGAATGTACCTCCAGAACGAGTCAACGGATCTCGATGAAAGTTGGCATCGATATAAAACAAAGTCTGGAATACACAGGCTACTGATTAAGGTTTCGTTTAATTCAGCGCGGACAGGCTAGCTACAGCTAGTTTTAAATAAAAAGTAACGTGATAATTAAGTACTTTAGTATGAATAAAAATTTATTCAACTCAAAAACCTTTATCAAACTTTTATCCCTCTTTATAAATATGATCTACGTGAGAATGATACAGCTACGGAGATAGACGTGAAATTTTAATATGCAGATAACGTTCTTTCAACACGTAGAATTTATACTAAGCTCTTTGAATATATTACTTGCAGGTTTAACATAATTAAATATAAGTTAAATGCATTAAAATATACGTTTGGATTTTCAATTATTACGTGTTACAAGGTTAACTAAAGAAAATCCTTTAAATTAGGTTAGTAAGAAAGTGCGCTCTTTTATACATCTTACTAATATTATAAATGCGGATGTTTAGATGGATGGATGATTTTTTTTTTTAATTTGGCATATATGTACATAGCCTGGAAGAACACATAGGCTAATGATTAAGTTTTTTATATTTCGCGCATTCGGAATCGTGGGTGACAGCAAGTATATAATAAAATAAATAAGGACTATGAGAAGAAATAATTAAAAATATGATATTGAGTTCACAATGTTTTTGTCAATAGCAATGGAAACGCACGGTTATATGTTCATAGTAAATATATTTGTTGTTACATAAATGAATATCTTCTAAATATAATTTGAAACTTTGTAGAAATTTTCTTAATTTTGCCTGAATACTATAATACCTTAGAGTGCAATCCATATCATCATCATATTAGAGACACATGACAGCATCTTTGTTGTAATTTCAACTCTAATCATATACAAATACAGTTCAGACTAGCGTATATAAGATTAGTACGAGGGTCATACCACGTTGCAATACATGAGAACCGCAAACTGCAACCGCTCAGAGCCGCGCAGGCTGCGGTCTCATTTTGAATTCGAATTAGATTGAACTTTAATGCGTTTGATTCGCTCCACAGTATAGTTCCACTGTGGATTTACTTTTATAGAAACGTATTGTCATCTCTCTCGATCGATCTGAAAAAAAAAGAGTTAGCAATATGTTGATTACAGTTCGTCAGTAGAATTTCACTGTTAGAGTTATAGGGTGATGATTATTTCGTTAACTGCTGTCAAATGTTGTCTCAAACATATCTTACTACCAGCTGTCGCCCGCGACTTCGGCCGTGTGGGATTCAAAAATAGCCGATTCTTAGAACTTCACCATCATGTCTTTTCGGAGTAGTATGGTAACTAACATTGTGACACGAGAATTTTCCATAAGCTTTGGATCTTTTACGTAGCTAAGTCTTCTTTTCGATACTATTAGTTATTTATTTTTTGTATGGATATAGTGAAGTAAGACACCCATAGTAAATGTAACAAAAGCCAGTAAGTGACGAAAGCTTTTCACGTTGAAAAAACTTACGTATTTACATACATCTATGTATTTGTATATCGTTGGTACTTGAATTTGAAAAGCTTCACGCAATAAAACCTGGAAAATTTATTCATTCTACATCTCTATAGGAGGCCTTCGAAATGCTTGAGTGCGTTTTGTAAAATACATGTGCCGTTATTTCATTCAAAATCTTTTTATTTACAAGAATAGTGTAGTTGTTGACCTTCAAATTAAAAACAAAAACTTCTCATATCTATGTCGATTTATCACAATAATTACTATGACGATTAAAACATCCGTACTATAGAGCTCTCTTAACCCATTAGTGCATAACGTTCGATAAATCGGACGCCAATAAAATTGTTATTTTAGGAGTTATATATGTTTTACTAACCGTTTATTTTTTTAAACAGTAGTGTAATATATATTTGAAGTGGTAATACTGTTGGTATGACATTCCGGGAAGCATAACGTCCGATTTATCGGACGGGCTATAAAATCTAAATTTTCATATTGATTAAATATTTTATACAATTTAATGGTCAAATACACTCGAAATGAAAATATATTACAGTGATCATAATGAAAAAGGCGTTAATAAACTTTATGCACTAATGGGTTAAGATATCTTGCTTATTTTATTTGTCTAATTTGACATTTGTCTAATCAAAGCTATACTAATTCTGTTGATTGTTGGTTAGTCTGCATGATGTGATCGTCCATTTGTCTTAAGGCATATGTAGTAATATTATACAATACGTAATATAAAATAATGAAGGAAACAAAGCAAACGTTGCAGTGGTCTTGTTATCATTTTCGTAGAAAAGTAGAAGGAAAATATCCAGTTTCCTTGTCTCCTGTCCTCTGTTTGTTATTTCTTCTGGCGCAAGCGCCGCTGCTATATGATATACTAGCCGTCCACGACTTCGTCCGCGTGAAATAAAAAAAAAACTAATTAGTAGCCTATATGTTCTTCCAGACTATGTTCTACATATATGTCATGAGACATTCTGAAAATATCTTTTTACAAACATCCATCTATCAAAACATTCGTATTTATCATATTAGAAAGTTAGTGAGATGACACGCGCACGCTGCCTAAATTGTGCGACTAACCGCTAGTGGAAATAGGTACTAAGATGAAGATACTGAAAGTCATTGGGATTCCTTGGTGAACCTTTACATGACCATATCAAAAGTAATTCAATCAGTGTTGTAGTGTTATGTACCAGTGGCGCATAATGAAGCTGCGACCCATCCCGCCGGCTTTGTTACTGACCTACTTCGCAACGTTGTAGTCCCGCAATGTATTACGTAAAATCTATTTGCCTGAAGCCCGGCTTATTTCTGCGCGATATCTGCTCTGGATTCTACCTCTGTGACAGTTTCATATGTTCCATACAAAGTACTCAACACTTTATTGTATAGGAAATGTTTTTTTTTTTAATATTAGAAGATTTTTTTTGTAAATTTACTAATATTTCTTTTACCATTCCAACTAAGCTCTAGGCTTGTGCTAGGATATGGTTCACGACAATAGTTGAATGTCGGGATTCGAACCCCCGACCTCGTGATCAGAAATCCGTATCCTTAACCATTAGGCTATTGACGCTTACTAACTAATCAAACTATGTTATATGATTTACTATCAAATGAAAACTATTTATATTGAACCTTGTTTACTACTGCAATACCATTAACTTAATAATGACGTCACTATTTGCGTGATTTAAATATTGCCATTGGATTGATTCAAGCGATTTCCATCCTTATATCTTATCAATAAAAACTATTTTACTATCTGCAAGCTCCAAAGAACGTGAGGTAGGCTACATGTCAGGGCTCATCGTCTATGTTGATGTATGAACGAAGTTTTATCGACCCATGTTATTTCGTTCACCTATACAATTTCTTTGATTATAATTTATGTGCATATCAAATAGGTCCGTGACTTAACATGATAGGATTAGTAATGTAAAGAGAAGTATCGCTTTTGGACATGAAATATTGACCTTTTGAAAATATCTATTAGTCATATTTGAATTGAAAATGGTTTCAAACAAAAATAAGTAGTAAAATTAAGGGTATGATATCCCAACTTTATTCTCAGTTTACGTTAATCTGGTTCAACGCTAGATATGATCGCTGGACTGGAATTATATAAACTGGGTATAATGCCCGATTGTTTTGACTAAATTCCGTTTAAATTTAATCGCCTTGTTTGTGTATTTTTTTTAATAAACTGTATACTTTACATACCTATTAACTTCACAACTGTTCATCCCGATGATCTTATCGGTATAATAAAACACATTTGGGGGGTGCGATTTACGTCAAAACATCGAGCATTACCCCCACTTAACGCAATTAAACCGACCCATAATTAAAACACGGCCATTTTTGTTCGCAGCCTAGGATAATTAACCTATTCCCAGCTATGGTCGAGGGAAAGTTTACGTTGCCCGATCTCGAAATGTGTGCCCAAGCAACTTTTAATGAACCCCGGTTACACTGATGGATTCGGGAGAGCCGATTTTCTTTTTTTTTTCGGCCGCGAAATAATTTTATAGCGTTGTAAGTGGCCAGCTGTTTTTAATGGAATCGATTATTTAAATTATCGAAGCGATTAATAACTCGAATGTAATTTATTGCGAAATAAAATTTTACGTAGGTTAGGCAATAAAAATAAAGCAACAGCCAAAAATATGGAACGATGAATTCGTTATGTCAAAATATTTTTGTTTTTAACTATACGTAATTAACCTAACCGCAAATGTTTGGAATGAAAGCTTCATGTCCCCTTCGTTATTCTGAAGAGCAAGCTTAAATTTAAATACCCGTCTAGTCGCCGCAAATGACCCAATAGGGGCTTTGCATCGACCGATATCTAAATCCATGTCCCGTCGAGCCCTTTTTCCCCGTTAACACATCTAGACCGCAAGTCACGGCGCAGCCTGATTGGCGGCCATGTTGGCCGGGCGCCTCGTGTTTTGATTGTACGATCGACCTCCTTTCGAATACTGCTATCCTGGTACTTATATCTAGTCAATCAAAGTAAATTGAACTAAGTTTCTAACCGAAATTGATGACTCTAATTTACATCAACACACATACAGTGTTAAGAAAGTTATGAAAGGATTTTGTAACGTATTTTAGTTAAACTGTATACAGTCGAACCGTGGATAATTGAAAGTCCAAGGAACCGAGTTTCTCGATTATGGCGGTCGTCCATCGGGAACGGACAACGACTTTCACTTAAGGTTGCTCGGGTATCCAGGTTCGACTGCATATTTAATCAGTTTATTTTTGTGCTTCACTTGTACGGTCTTTCCCGTCTCTCTGTCAATAATGTCAGTTTTAATATCTACTTAAAAAGCCTTTAGATTTAAATCAAAAATGTTCGTTTTAAATTCACTTGTAATTCTACTTGATTCAAGGTCAAATAATTGAGATACTAAGGCGCACCTCTGCACTACTTTAGCAACTATTTAACCGGTTTACAAATTATTTTAATTACCTTAGTTAATGTATTAACACACCTTTACTGCACGATTTTTACTTACTTGTTGTCATTTCGTAACCATTATGAGTTGCATCTAATCATTTCATCTTAACTACAGCGAATTTTTTTACTTAAAGCTGTCTAATTTTCAATCATCTATTCATCCTTTTTCCACTTATGTGGGCGTACTACTTACTTCTTTTCTGTATACTTACGTTTCTTTCTTCCAGAATATAGATTGAAAATCCGGTTATGTTACTTCGAAATATAGAAAATGGTGTAAGAAAACATCGGGTAATCTCCCATTTATCGTAACGTTAGTTAACCGACTTTGAAGTTTGTTTAGATCCTATCATAGTCTTAGTCTTTGGCAGTTTTCTTGTTGGAAAACCAATTTCCAAGTTTCATCCTCTATGTTGTTATGCGAAGATACGTTTCATACTATTTTCTTTTTGGGTCAAATTGAGATGTTTATCAGAGTTTTATGTCTTACTATTTCACGAGTTATTCATCTGTTAAGCTACGAACTGCTTCGTATTTTTGTGTTTTTTCAAAATCAGTCTTAAACATCGACAGACAGGCGTTAAGTGAGAGTAATTCCGCTTCTCGTCTGATGACCCTTTTCTCATAACGAAGGTCTGGGAAATGGAGGAGAATTTGTTAGAGGAGGTCACACATAGGAAAAGAAAATATTTCATCAGAAAGAGGTTCTGTGTGTCATCTCCGCTGTTGATAGACGCCAATGCAGATAGGCAACGATCACTTTGCTATTTTGGCGAATTTAAGTGGCCGCTTGCGTTTTTACCTTTTGCTATAAAAAGGTGTACGCAGTATTTAAGCTTACTAGTACAACGAATGGGTAAATAATATTGACTTGACAGATAATAAAAACGTAAGTTACGTATGTAGCACCGCACCCAAAAACAAATATGTCGACTTAGACAACAACGCGATCTAATCGTCGTATACTAAAGAATCCTAACATTACATATTTTAATGCGACGAAGTTCTTTAATAGTTAGGTAGTAAGTATTTTATCGTTAAATTTACAATTAGAGGCCTCCTTAGTGACCATTTAAGTAATGTGTGGCAGTGAGACAACCAAAAGTTCAATGCTGTAAACTTAATATATGTAGCTATCATAGTCACTCGTGAATTATGTACCACAAGTGTGAGCGAGATGCCTGTATTACTTATGAGTTTCGGTATTTAATGCATATAGAATATTGATGAAACCACGTGTTAGGTTTCAAAACGTATTCCGTGTGGAATAAATAATGTATTGGCTACAAGCGATGAATTTCAAGAGGTTTATGATTGCGTTAACATCGCGGACGAATTGCTTATTAATAGTTAAGTTTCGCCATATTTGTAGAGTTATTAATTTGTAACGCTAGTAATTTTAAAATGAAAATATAATTAGCAACAATTACTATGCTATGATTGCTAAAAAATCTTTACATTAGTTATTGGCCTTATTTTAAAAACAATTGCATAAATAGAAAGCTACTAGACGACTTATCACCCGTATAAAAAAAACAGTGATTTTTTAAATGGAAACTATTTTTACTGAGTTATTTCCTCAACATACCTTTAGTTGGAAGAAACTTATTTTAAAATTCCTTTTACTTGCTTGCAAGACAGGTATTCTTTATTTTGAAGTTCCAGTAAGTCCGGACTTGGATTTGATTCTGCAACCTTCTTTAAGTATTTTTAAATTATAAAATGTTTATGTTAAAGATCCGTACTTATACTAAATTTACTATACTAAAGACTACCCTTAGTAACCATTAAGTGTGTCCTGTATTTGATCATTTTTTTTCATAATTGTTGCCTCTATATTTAAACAATATAAACAACGGCTACATTTCATGACAAAAGGCAGAAGCCTTCACGTATGTCTTCTGTGTGGTCGTGGTATTGCACCTTGCGAGCATTCGTGTCCATATGTTGTTGCTGGTGTCTACCAATATATTATCTCACTAATATTATAAATGCGAATGTTTGGATGGATGGATGGACAGATGAATGTTTGTTTGAAGGTATCTCCAGAACTTCTGCATTTATCTCGTTAAAATTTGGCATACATAGTAAACACAGACTGAAAGAACACATAGACTACTAATTTAGTTTGTTTATTGTCACTGGATACCATAGCTTCAAGTCTGAACTAGATGTTGCCAGTTCAGTAAATTATTGTTAACCTTGAATATCTAGGAACTAACGCCTTCAATAATATTTGCTCATTTTGTTACATTTTCATTGCATCTAAACATTTTCCTCGCCATTTGTGTTTGTAGTAAAATAAACTATGTAAACTACTACTAGACTCTGAGTTATTTTAAAGTTAGTAACAATTTTAGTATCGGGATAATCATCAATCAACATTCATCTATCAGTTTAAAAATATCAAATACTGGTCATTGACCTTTAGGCGTTAGTCATCATCATCATCAGTTGCTCACTACACGTCCCCACCGAAGAACTCGGAGCCTATCCTAAGTTAGAGGTGACTCATGCTTTAAAATACTATTATTAAGTGATAAGGGTCTGCTTGTCTCTAATTGACTCATGAACTATCTAACCGATCTTCTAACTTAACACTAATCTAACTTAATCTATATTAAATGGCGCCCTAAGCGACCATTTAACGACTGTGAGTGCGACAATATTATGTGTACTATCTAAATTAGTAACTAGGTGGAGTTATTCTTGTTAAACAATTTTATTAAAATTTGACTTTAAAGATAACGAATGTGATAATCTCTTTAGTTAAATTTTATATTCCAATTTAAAATATTCTTGGCATAACTAATAAATCTCAGTTCGATGTGATAATACTCGTGAACCCGTTTCCACCATTGCCAAGAAGTCAAAGTTTTAACAAGATTGTCGGAGCAATATATCTCGCTCGTTAGTATTCGACAGTCTTCCGGAAACGGTTGACTTCTAACTTCAAGTTATTTGCTTAACGCTGCCAGTTTGTTACTAGTTACAACTTGCAGGCTTTAGGTTCTTCGTACACAAGGCAATGTAAATCTTTGAAAGTACTGCATAGTTGTGTTCCGAGTATCGTCATGCAACGTTGAATCGTCGACATGAGTTTTTCATTCGATTAGTACAGGCATAGCGACTTACATGTCATTTGCTCCCCCATCTTGAAAAGCGCAGTAACTTTTCTCGCGACGATCTTGACGAACAGATAGAAATGTCGAAGACATGTAAGAACGTCTCTTACATTTGCGCAAATCTAAATCGCCTGGTTTCGACAATTTATATCATTTTGTGTACAACGGACCTTATAATTCTTGAAGCCAACATGTCTAGTTCTAACAGTTACATACAACTGTGGGTTTCCACTGCTGTACTTATACGACATATCATCCCGAAAATTAGCAAACGATATGGCAGTGAAATCTCACGTCAATATTCAGATGTTATCTTTATCCCGATTTCAACCATTTGCTGTATTGGTATTTTAACTATCAACCTAATGACATTAAATATGTCTTCTTCTTAATGTTATAAATACTGACATAGCAACACGAACGAGCTGCTTTTCCCAATTAAAATGAACATTGCTTATTTCCTTATCGCATTATTTGTTTTCCTAATTAACACAGAACGTCAAGAGTCTATTTAAATGTTTCATTAAAACGAAGGCAGCGAGAACAACTTCACTCGGCTTGAATGTTGGCTTTCATCTATAGACAAGTAAGGTATGCCATACACCGACTCTTCCAAGCAATGGGTAGCTTTAGTTCCGTGTTGGGAAATCGCTTATCGCGCAGTTCACGGTCTACAGTTTGCAATTTCTGCTACTGCTTGAAAGTAGTCCGTGTATGGTTGCCCTAAATGAACTCGAGTGATGCCAACTTAACTAAATGAAGATTGTAAGGGGGGTGAAGAAATGCTCTTCCGGAATATACTGTTGCGTCTTTTTTTGTGTCAAAGTTATTTTACGTTTATTTTTACAAGAATGATGGTATGACCTTTTTATTGATAACTACTCGAGGGATTATATTTTAAAAGTACTGTTTCATGCAAAGGGTGTTTATTAATTGGAAAATAACCTTTTTAGTGTAACTGAAAGCAAGGTGTGGCGAGATTGAACCGCTGAAGGCACGCGATGCGGACGTATATGTACTTAAGATTTATTGAACGAATAATTCCGAATTCTAGTTTTGACCTTCTGTATAAACTTCTGTATTTTTATAATATACTAGATGACGCTCGCGACACCGTCCGCGTGGAAAAAAAATAACAATTAGATTTTATCGAGATCCGTTCAGCCGTTCTGGAGATACCTTCACACATCCATCCATCTAAATATTCGCATTTATAATATTAGTAAGGTGGACAAAGATCGATGTGTTTTTATTCCCGCCTAATTTTATCATTTGAATATGGCGTAATAGTATAGGGCTGGTTTACATTGTTATCTTTAACTTTTTGTATATTTGATAAATTATCACGGAATAATTCATTGATTTAAAGTATTCATCTTTTTATTTTTCATAGACTATTGCGTATATTTTCATTATATTCCTATTAAATAAAGTGCCCACGCCCACGCCCACGCTGTTAAAGTATGCGTAAATCATTTGTATCTGTTATCCATATCTTTTTTCGTACAAACAACCAAACGTAAATTCCTGAGTAAGAATCCAATGTTACGAAGCTTTTACGTATGAATTCTTAGCCTTCTTTAATTCCATTTTTAAAAAATTAGGTATTACCTTATTTAAGTATGAAAATGTCTTTATATGAGTTAATTATAAGTTTAATTTCTTCTAAAATTATTATATTATATCATGTCATTATCAGCTCACTATACATCCCAACAAAGGGGCTAAGAGCCTATAGTAAATTAGGTGACTAGGCCATAGTCAACCACGCTGGCCCAGTCCGGGTTGACTTCACACATATCTTTGAATTTCTTCTCAGATATGTGCAGGTTGCGTCACGATGTTTTCCTTCACCGTAAGAACTTCGGATAAATGTACATATGTAGATCGAAAAACACATTGATACATGGTGGTATTCGAACCCAGGATCTGCAGATTACAAGTCACCTGACTTGTTGTTGCTTAGCCCTTGAGCCACCGATGTTAATCCCTGATATTGTCTATTCGTTTTTGTAACAAATTAGAATTATTTGTAAGAATTAGTTTAGCTGTCCAGAGGGGGAACGCTTCCAGTATCTTCGGGACCTTGCCTTAAGGGGACTCCTTTTAATAACATATTTTAGTGAATTATTCGTTTTTTTTTAAATATTTTATTTTGTAACTATATTATTCCTTAATCCTTGCATATTCCTTATTCCATTCTCTTGAATGAAATGTTTCGTCCTCGCCTTGCTAATTTTTAATCTTGAATTTATTGCTCGTGCAATTCGACTTGACGTTGACTAATACCCTTCACAGCGGCCTATTACGAATATATTTAATCAAAATTTTGTATCAGGCTTTGTTCTAGTTAAATGATTGACATATTTAATATACGATCGGACATTTTTTTAACTTCTATTTGTCTTAGAACAATGTCTCATACATAGTAAGGTATATGAACCAAAATACCAAAAAAATATTATATATATAACATTGTATTGGCTTGTTGTTGTTTAAGTAATTGTGTATCAAAAATTCCTACATTGTCACTAATTTATCCGTTAGGTTTGCCTACTCAGGTCCTAGCTTTGTCTATTCAGGTCCTAAGCACGATACCGTTCAACTTTCTCTGTTTGTAAGTCACTACAGTCGCTTTCGTATCGTGAATGTTTTCTATTATCCACGATATTTTGTTATTTTTAACCATTTTTAATTCTCCATTTGTCTTTCTTACCAAATAATTTTTTATCGAACTGGAACAAAAAATTGATTTGTTTGAATTGGAATTTTGAATAAATGTTAATAGAAACATTCAATTAATTTTAACACTAGTTCATTTATAATTAAATTAACTTTGAAGATATAGACTCTGGTATAAATTGGTTAAAAGTCTAAGATTCCATCAGATATGGGGCGTACAGAACCCAACAAAGATGGGCACTCGCTCGACCTAATTGCTGGCCGTTCAATGGCACTCAACCCGGATGCCAAGCCACCCTGTGGGTGGCACCCACACTCGAGTAACCCCTGTGGCACTTAGGTTAGGGCTAATAACAAACACTTACTCAAGATCTCTGTTGTGCTTTATCGGCTTTGTGTATTTTCGGATAAAATCTTACGTAAACAACTTGGTTTACACTTAGTGGTTGAGACAAAGTAGATATAAACCTAATTATAGCTACTTGTATGATAGCTTACAAAAGTTCATAAAAAGTAATGTAATAAGGCCACTGTACCCGTACCTCTTTAAGCAGTTGCCGTTGTGCGATGAGTAGGTAACGGTCGCTGTACACGGACTGCAGTTTGCAGTCACCTCTTTAAAACTGTACTAAATAACTCGATAAATATGTGTACTACTGATGTTACCATAGATATTATGATACTACTAGATATGGCAAAGAAATCTCAAAAAATCCTATTGTCCTAACTTCTTGGATGCTCTTTTTTTGGTTTATTCATTAATTTACAAGGTATTTTTGTTGTATCACGAAATTTTAATCTGTATCATGAATGTGTTGTTTTGTTTAATTAATTACTTCAAGAGCACGCCTCCGCGCTTTTCCAGCGCAATTTCCGCTCGACATATTCTCACTTTCTTCATAAAAGGCCTCGCTCGCTCTGTTGTGTTCGCTGTATACGCTACTTAAACATTTCCGTACATCCTGTACAGTCACCCGGTGACGTAGATAAACCTTTTAAAACACCCTGTGTAGCCGTTGAACGATAAACGCGTTTTCTTCGATTGTTGTGCTAACAGTCTCGACCTACTTTTGAACTTCGATATTTCCTTGTGACGTATTCGAAATTCTGTGAAACGTGTTACTAACGCGATAAGTATTGTAATTAACATTTTTGTAACTTCAAATGAATGAAATGAATGGATTGAAGTAAATGAAAATATTGTTTTTATTTTATTTGGTTGACTATATTAAACGTTTCGATGCCAAATATGGTATGATCGTATAAGAGACACAGTGATATTCTTTGTTTGGTAAATCATGTTCCAAAAAGGACATGGCGATATCTTACGTGGTAAAGGTAACATTTGAGTAGGTGGTATCAAATTTATATCCACTTAAATTCTTTTATAAAACTTTATTGACGTTTACTCCGAACGCTTGGAACGAAAAAAAAAACTGAATTGGTAGCCTACGTGTTCTTCCAGACTATGTTCTACATCTATGCCAAATTTCAGCGAGATCCATGCAGCCGTTCTGGAGATACCTTCATACAAACATCCATGAATCCATCCAAACATTCGCATTTACAATATTAGTAAGATTTATGAATCTATTAATTTTTTTACAATTAAATAATAGGATTAAAATGTATTAAAACTTCGTAATTCAGACAATTTAATTATAGAAACATAAACATAAAAAGATCAAATGCTTCATAAAGGACTCAATAATGTAATAAGGAAACGGAACATTTCCTTATGACGTCATTCCGTTAAACAATACTCTTCAGTTAGCATTAAAAGTACATCAGTTCATAATATAAACAAGCTCATGAAATTACTCGTTTTATTAACCCTCAGTCGCCTTCTAAATTATGCATGACAGTGCAGTGGAGCGAGAAATGACTTTATGGCCTCATAAACACCACTTACATCCTTCGCAGGTGTACCCTCTTCTCCCTCATCCCCTAGCCCCAACGACCCCCTTCCCTCCACCCAGATGAGCCCTAAAGTCTAATATAGCAGCATTTATATTCGCTTCTTATTGTCTCGTTTGTTTGTTACTTTATGTTTATTAAATTGTATATTTTTGTATCGTATACCAACTCCCTTAACACATTACCTGCTACTAGTATTCCACCTTATAAAAGTGAATTTGTCAAGCGAATTGGTGGCACTGAATGTGTTAACACGATGACGTTGAATGATGCTGTAATTTAGGTGTTTATTCGCTTTTAAGAGTTTTTTTTTATTTATTACAATCGTGTTAATAACGTCAAATGTCATCTTTATTAGATTCGTTGCATTCGCGTATGTAGGCGTATTTATTTTTAGATGGAAAGGATAGCTGAGATGTAGCCTTTGAACGTTTCGAATGACGTTAGCGTCGCGTGGGAAGATCCAATTTTCACACCTTTCATGGAGGTGTTCGAAGTTACTTAATTATGTGACGTCACTACAGCATAGTGCACTTAGCAACTTTACTATTTCTAGCTTGAGTGTTTTAAAACATGCAAAGTATATTTGTCTTGGTGCTGTTATATTTTTAGCAAAATTGAATCTACTATTCTGGAATTATTTTCAACATAGTTGGGGACTGGATAACTTCTCTGTTTGAAAGAAAAAGTATCACGTCCACTAAAAGTCTTCCTCGGTAATGCCAACACTTTAAACAGCGGTGTTTCGCAGTGTAATAATGTGCAATGTATCCTTGTTTCAGATCTAGAGGGAGGTCGGGCGTGGTGCGGGCGGCCGCGAGCCCGACGCCATGGCGACGGTGGAAGGCCGGCCGGCGCAGTATGGCGTCAGCCTGCGCCAGCTGCGCGAGCTGATGGAGTCGCGCGGCGCCGAGGGCCTGGCCAAAATCAACGCGCTCGGCGGGCCGCAGGAGCTCTGCAAGAAGTTGTACACCTCGCCCACGGACGGTCAGTGCTTAGTTACTTTGAATTCTATTAAAGAACGACTTACGATGAATATCGCATAGCAAATTTCTACCATAAGAACTACCAAATGTACTGTAGTACTGTTAGGAAGAAAATCCGACACTGTGCCGGTGTACTGGCGAAATGTAATGTCTAAAAGTACTTAAATAGGGTAGGAAATGTCCTCGTCTTGAATGATATAGGAATAGAGATGAATGTTTGAATTCTCGGTATATGGAGATTTAAATGAGATGTATAAACATATCGATAGAGATGTTAGCATAATAGAAACATCACTGATGTTTACAGATATGTCGACTGTACAATTAGGTTTACGTTAAATATTATAAACACGATAGGAACGATGTACCGGCGGCGGACTGGCTCGCTGGTAGGAACTATGACTGACATATTTGACAACACGACATCGTTCCAGCGCTTGCTTATTTTGAGTGCTGTCAGAAAATAACGATAGTTTGACATGAGTCATGGAAACATTCAAAAACTGATTCATTGCTAACTAAACTTGACAAACGTGATATGACTGTAATAATTATGAAGGGAAAGAGTGATAATATTTGTGATGAAAACTGACATCAAATCAGTTTGATTAACACAAGAAAATCTTTACATCAAATTGAACAGTTCTTTTTGTTATGAAAATCATTTGTCAACAATTTAATCTATTCAGTAGTAACAAAATTGTTTTTTTTTTCTAATACAATTAATAAATACTTTATGATATATTGTGTAGGCTTAAAACAATTACTGTTATTTCATTAAACATTCATCGCGTTACCGGACGTCGACCTACAATCAAATGGAAGAATTATCATTCCATACCATGTATAATCTATAAATACTAACCATATATAGTTGACCGTTATTTTAATTCCAATATTATACTACTAGGCTGTCGCCCGAGACTCTGCCTGCGAATAATCAATGACAATTATTAGCCTATGTGTTCTTTCAGATGTTCAACGTCTATGCCAAATTTCAGCGATATCCTCGCAGATGTTCTGTTGATACTTTCAAACAAACATACATCCAAATATTTGCATTTATTATATTAGTAAAAGTAAGATTAATAGTAACTATGTAAAACTGTTTATTTATATCTCTGTATGTATTAGACACGAAATATTTTTTACATAACATGTAGCGCTTATGGACTTGAATATTTTACAATGTAATTACCCTAATTACTCCAAATTATCTAATTAATTAAAAGTCTCATTTGCGTTAGGTTAGGTTAGACAACACGACTGAAGAGGTGAATTCTACGTGTTTTTAATTTATTTTATCACAAGGGAATTTTTATATATGACGTGCGTCACATATATGTAGGTAGCATTCGCTGGGTTTTCGTTTTCATTTATTTAAACCAAATGTATAATAAATTAAATTAGTAGCCGCGGAATTAAAAAAATAACTTGATTAGTGTCCATGTGACTATGACTAGACTAATTTCTATGTTTATGCCAGCGAGACATGAAGAGGTTCTGGAGATATCTAATAACATCCATCCATCCATCCGAACAATTGCAGTTATAATATTAGTAAGATTTCTTAGAAGTACACCTCATACCCAGCTAAGATGGCTATATGACGTCGAGCTCCAAGTCAAACATTTCTGGATGTTATTAAGAGCTAGACGCAAAAAGAAGAAAGTACACCGGCGTGGAGAAATTTACTTGACCAGGCCGGTGTCCACCCTTGGCTACGCCTCAAATGATGATGATAACTGCTCCTAGTTATTACAAAGCCTCCTAGCTAACACCTATGTAATCATACTAATGTTATAAATGCGAATGTTTAGATGGATGAATGTTTATTTGAAGGTATCTCCAGAACGTCTCAACGGATCCCACTGAACTAGGCAACTAATTAAGTTTTTTTTTTCATCGCGGACGGAATCGTGGGCGGCAACTAGTGAAGTTATGAACATTAATAAGGTTGATAAGTGATATAACTTAACAAAGGCCCTTAGCGAAGTAACATGAAGTGGCAGCAGTGACGTTATCTATCGTGTCGAAGCCTCGTCCGCAGACTTGGTGATACGATCTCTGTCAGGTCTCGGCTTATTTATTAACCTTATTTAGCTAACACGACGTTTTAGCTGAAAATGAATTGGATATCTTGTTGGTTACAAGTTTAAATACGGAGTTTGAAATTGTGTAGGTTTTGGAACATGTTTCGTAATGAAAGTTAGATACAGCTATCATTGTTTGGTTACAAGAAATATTTAGTAAGTAGTTTGGTAATCTACTAATATTATAAATGCGAATGTTTAAATGGATGGATGGATGTTTGTTTGAAAATATCTCCAGAACGGCTGAACGGATCTTGACGAAATTTGGCATATATATAGGATATAGTCTGGAAGAGCACGTAGGCTAATAATTATATTTTTTATTTCCGCACAGTTTGTATAAACATGCTAAAAGAACTTTAATTTTGTAGAATTTTTAAGGAAATTTTACGTATCAGAGAAACACGCATGTTTTTTTAAGAGTTCAAAGACTCTCGTGTATTTTTCCAATAAATATTGAAGCAAACTTTATTTTAACGCGCTTAAGTGACGATAATTGAGACGAAACAATAAACGTTGATGTAAAATCGCTAATGCCAATGTTAAATCCGATAGCGAACGTCATCGCGCTCACGATGATCATAAAAGAGTGATAAAATTCACTTTGAACAAACACTTCGAAGAAATTTCAACATCGTTGTGCTCAATGAATGTATTCTATTGATGTCCTCGTAATCTATCGTTTGTGGTTGATAGCAGTTATTTCATTAATCCTTGGAAACAATACAAATGTGAAAGTAACAAAGGGTGTTTTAAATTTTAAAGTGAAAGTAACAAAGGGTGTTAAATTTTTAAGTAAAAGTTAGTGGTCTTTATTCGTCTATGCCGTAGTAATCTTAACCTTTCCAACGCATTTTTCTTAATTTTAGTCTTCCTTAAAGTAATAAAACATCTGGCACACTAATGATATGTTATAACATGCTGTGAGTTTTATGATTGACAATAACCGAGTCGTGTATGTTCCCTCATCAAAGCAGTGTCAGTGATTCAGCCGTGACGTTATCGCATCACGCAATACGATACGCCTTGAGGCGGTCCATGGGATCTCTGCTTATATTACATGAATACAGGATGTTTCTTATAAAGTAATTTTTTTTTCGAATCAGTTAATTTAAATGACGATTAGTCTGTATTGTTTATTTAACTCAGTCTTAGGTTGCTAAGACACTAATTAGATATGCGGTATGATGTCATAGGCGTCATCATGGGGATAGGGAGATGCAGTTGCCCCCATCCCTAGGGAATTGAAAAATGTAAAATACGCATAAAAACTACTTCGAATAAGACTAAGTTAAGGA
>NW_013532490.1:3627303-3758380 GCF_000836235.2 Papilio xuthus | reverse complement strand
TAGACCTAGCCTAGATCATTGGCTAGCGATGCCCATGCTTATTAATTAAATATCACTTTGACAAAGTTTTCAAACTGCGTGTTTACGTAGTTTATGCATGTATAACTTTATGTTACAATTCCTCGGATGTAAGGCTGGTTAGCTATCCATTCGAAAATCCATTAAATCCATTGCGATCGTATCCGCGTAATAAACACAGAAATAATCACGATTGAAGTGACAATGAATCGCTTTTCATTTATTCGCAGCTCGTACGTCGTCAATTTAATTTTCGCGTCGACTCGAGTAATTTCGTTTCGGCACCGAATAAAGCTAGGCCCGGACTCGCGGTTCGTTGAACCGACCTGATCGATACTCGGAAGGTCTACGTAACGTTCAGACACGACTGAATAATGAAAATTTTCATCGACCTATCGGATAAATGAATCGATTCCTATTCGCATATAATCGAATGATAATATCGATATATGCGACACGAGGGATTAAATGACTGCGTGAATGATAGGTGTTTATACATATCTTATCACATACATGATCTTGAAATAGATGAATGTATATCCAGGATTCATGTATGCATGTGTGCATAGATGTAAAAATGTAGAAGAAGCGAGAGAGGTGAGTCAGGTCCGTGGTCTCTGCCTACCCCTGTGGGATACGGGCGTTATGTTGTTGTTGATTTTTTCTATGGCTTTTAAATTCTTTATTTAATAATGTAATTTCTTTGCCATGTTAGTAATATAATGTCATAATTGGACTATGACACTATACACGGTACATTAAGTGTATATCGAAGTGTCTTTGAACTTGAGTGTCTCTTGATTCATCCATACAATTGTAAACATTACAGATATTAATGTCGGAAATTATGTCGTAGTCTAATTGGACCTTAACATTAGAAATGGATTAGGTACTAGCTATCGCCCGCGAGTCTGTCGCAGCGGAATTAAAAGAAACTTAATAAGTAGCCTATGTGTTCTTCCAGATGTTCTACATCTGTGTTAAATTCCATTAAGATCCTTTGAAACGTTCCAGAGATATCTTGAAAAATACATAAACATTCGCTTTTATAAGGACGTAAAGGAAAAAGGAACGTTCCAAAGGAGCCACCTACTAATAGCCACCTACTAATAGGAGCCATTTACTTTCCAAACTTGGTGTATGCTTTAAAACAATTTAAATTTTCCCTGTAAAAGCTTTTAAAGTATGTTACTGTTGAGAAATGCATCTCAAGAACACTTACAGTGCCAAGTTTCCTAAACGTATTCTTCATGCAAGTAAACTACTTCTGTAATTTAAAATAACTATAAATATGAATGAAAAGAATAATGGCTTCTCTACTTTAAGACACGCTTCCACTAAAGAAATACGAAACGTAATCTACACTAGCATTGTACATTATTTCGTATGATTTATACTCAACTAGCGGTCGCTCGCGACTCCGTCCGCGCGGTGTTAATGAAAACATAATTTAAAAAACAAACCTTAATAAGCCTATGTGTTCCTCCACACTATCTTCTGTATGTATGCCAAATTACATCGAGATCCGTTCAGCCGTTCTTGAGGTACCTTCAAACATCCATCCATCCAAATATTCGCAGTTATAATATTATAGTAAGAACTCAGATATTATAATAGTAAGATTACTACAGATTTGTTTTGTTTAATTTTGTCTAACTTTCTTTGTCTTCTTCGCTATGGCGGTGTAAAACATTTTGAAATAAATATTATGTGTTACGAGAAATCAACCATTGCATTCTTGGTCGTGGTTGACTGAAGTCTAGTAACCCATCATTTGGATAGGCTTGAGTGCCTTGTTGGAAACGTATATGAGCTGACGACACTAGGACGTTTTCAATATTTATTTTTACCAAACAAGGACAGTTCCTTAGTTAAGCAGCCCTAATAGTACTGAGAACCGGTTTGAACTGGTAAGGATAGCGTCCGTTTCCAACGTTGGTTAAATCTCATTAGAGGGAATCCAATGGTCGCTACACAGTATGACATGCAGGTCACGAGGTCTTTGTGATGTTAGATTTTAATTCCAGTGTTTGCACGATAATAACTTTATCAAGCTTGTAAAACCATTTTATACTTTTTTTTTTAAAGTTTGTTCTTAATAGTCTGTCATTTGTTTCAATATAATCACTAATGAAATGAAATGTACTGTACATTCTTTTAGTACTACACTGGTTCTTGTAGGTCACTAGATTTCAAAGAAATTCCAGTACAAAGTTTGATATTGCTTGCTTAATAAATAACTCACAACCAGAATCATAGATTTCTTTTTTATACATATTTCGGGGCCACCGTAATTCGTAAAAACAGCGAAGTGACCGGTACCTATAGACATCCTCATTTGTAGATATTGCCTGCCTTTAAAGAAAAAAGGTAACGCACAGAAAGAGGATATTTCCCTTTCCTATGCATCTCTTCTTTTGTCAAATCCATTCTTCTATGTACATACAAGAAAAGGGTGGAAACGGAGAATTAGCTAGACGTGGAATTGTGACAATAGTAGCCCCCTACTACTACCAGTTATTTAATGTAATATCACGTATATAATATATCTAAGGGGCTTCTTTATTGATCTGAGTTTTGCAGCAAATCATACCTTTAAGGTTAAAAAATACGAAGTAGTGATATTAAACGTATTTTTCTTAAACCTATAACCAGATATACTGTCACGAATTCCCATATATCCAGTGAAATCGTGACTTACGTAACAATAAAATACCCTAGCATCAGTTGACCTACTTCCGTCTGAAAGAAAGATCTTTGCAATTTATGAAAAATAACTTCATGCAAATAACTGATCTTTCTGAAGCAAAATAAATCAATCAACGTTAAAGAAGTTTGTCTCTTGGAATTTTTATCGCAGATTCTAGTTTACTCTTTATTTTATTATGAATTTGGGTCAATGGTTTATTGCAGTTTTGTATTTGCATATGAAATTGATATTCAGACATGTAGAGTTTAACAATATTTTATACCATGGTTTGAATAACTTATAGCATTTTTTAACAATCGATAGGGGGAGGCTTACGTTGGGCAGTAAACGCAGTCGAGCTGATAATGATGTTTTGTGTTTATAAATCACGTGCTCTAATGTATTAAGTTTGTTAATAAACTTATACAAAAATATTAAAAATAGGACCCTTATTAAAACAAAATTGACGTCAGTAAATTGTCAAAAAATAGCAAAAGTTTTTAGAAGTCGGTCTCTAAAAATCATAAATCATATTTTTGCAACACACAATTTGTTGGCTTAGCGCAATAGGTCGGAACTAATATGAACAAATTAACTTATAATCGCTTAATCATTGCTAATTAACGAAAAAAACCGGCGGGATAGTTTATAATTTTTTTTACTGTCACACTAGGTTCGAATCCCGCCATGTGCCAATGTGTCTTTCGATTTCCGATTTGCATATGTACATTTATCCGACGTTCTTACGGTGAAAGAAAACACCGTGATGCAACCTGCACGTATCTGAGAAGAAATTCAAAGATATGTGTGAAGACAACCAACCCGCACTTGGCCAGCGTGGTTGACTATGGCCTAGTCACCCCTAACTTAGGGTAGGCTCCGAGCCCCTCGGTGGGGACGTTGGTATAGATTTGTATATTACTCACGGAATGTCTTACTAATAAATGCGAAAGTTTCGATGGATGTTTGTAACCACGTAAATCGATAATTGTTATTGATTGAATTTAGGATGAAATAGGGATAGATTACAGTCAAAAATAGCTTATAGACTGAAGTTGTTGATCTCCACATGAAGTCAGAGGCGACAACTAGTTATATAATACCTGTGGCAAACAATTTGCGGGGTATAGTATAGTGACGTCATAGTCTTATTTTAGACAAGACGCCTGTCTGTTTGGACAGCGGCGTCGCGCTGCCGGCTGTAATTACTGTCTTATTCCATTTCCGTAATAAACATTGATAGTGTAATCTCAAGGTTGGTCAACAAAATGTTTTTGTCACCTAAAACTGACGAACATTTTTTCAAGAATCTAGAACATTAATTGATTGTCAAATATTCTTCGTGAAGTATAGTGAAATGCGAATGTTTACATGGATGGATGTTTGTTTGAATGTATCTCCAGAACTGATGCATGGATCTCGCTAAAATTTGGCATAGATGTAGAACATTGTGCGGGGGAAGACATAGGCTTATTTACTTAGATTATTTACGGCCAGCACGGACGGTGTCGCGGACGACAGCAAGTTTAAAAACTCATTACGATTAGATATTTCGTTGTAGATAAAATGTATTAATAATAATAAATATTTGAAACAGGAAATGGTTGGGAATTATGATTTCATTTACAATGTAAACTAAATGTGTCTTAAAATAATGAGGAATGTAGAAAGCACATTAAACAATGTGAGTCACTGCGCGTCAATAAATCGACTAGACTAGACTCATAACTATATGTGATGTCATACAAACTTTATGTAGTCACACACAAACATTTGATTCACTATTTAGGTGAGAAGTAGGGTATAAAAAATATAACCAAATTATTGTCGATCTATAAAATTTTAAAAACAATTTTATTAGAACACTAGCGGTCGCCCGCGACACTGCCCGCGCGGGATTAAAAAAAAAAGATAGTAGCAGATTCTAAGATCTACTGAATATTCATATAAAATTTCATTAAAAACGGTCAAGCCATTTGAAAGAGTACGATAATTAGCGTTGTGATATGAGAATTTTATATGAAATCAAATAGCTATCTTATTCGAGTACAATTATTCTTTCGAGATTGAAAAATAAGTTCGAGATTATGAAAAATAGTAGTGGTATTTACATTAACACGTCAGAATAAATAAGTAAAACCATCCATTTATCATCATAGCTCAAATTCCAACAGAATCTAATCATTCATGACTTCAAAGTGAACCGTGAAATTGTTTTTCCATTTTCAGTCATAGATTCCGGTTCCATTCCGCATACAGATCAAAGGATACCGAATTAGCGCTCGATATTTATGTGTATACATAACATACTTGTATGTACAACTCATGTAGTTGAATGAAATTATATATAACAATACGAAGTTGTAAATAAATAATACTTATTTATATGTAAAAGTATGGAATGACTGTGTGAAAGAGATTATGCGAAAGAAGGGGGTCGACTCAGATATGACGGCTGATAGAGATGTATGGAAGAGTAGTACTGTGCCGACCCTAAATAGGGATAAGGGCAGGTTGATGACGAGTGATGTATTTCAGTTAAATTTAGAAAAAATTTATGGAAATCTCGAGAAAAAAGTAAAAAATGGTGATAAAATTTATATGTAACTAGCTGTCGGCCGCTACTTTATCTGTGCGGGATTATAAAATAGATAGTAGCCGATTCTCAGACCTACTGAATATGCATATAAAATCTAGAAGTAACTAACATCCTGAAACGAGAATTTTATATTGAAGCTTTATTTGTAAATCTTTTTTTTACGATATAAAGTCATCATGACTGGTTGATGACGTCACTTTTCCGTAAGTAGGCTTATTTTGTATGTAAAATAAAGATGATTCATCGGTAGACAAGTCGCAAAACAATAGTACGCAGGATCGCAGACAATTTCACGCGCACTGCGCACATTCCTTCCTTAATTTGAAATTTAATGAATAAATGGAATTATAAAGCAGTATGTTTGCTCTGGTTAGAATAATATTTAAATTTGAATACGATATGTAAAATTGTAACAATATTATTAAAACAATTTTATTTGTAAAGTAATAATTATAAAGGCATGTCTATATGTATTAAGATCATATTAAAATAATGAATTTATTTATTAATTGTTTATTTTTGCGAGCATTTTACATTTCACTTACTCTGTAGCAATGACCTTGTAAACTGTTCTTCAAAAAAACTTACGATGTAAAAAGATCAAACATATGATCTGGATGTGGCATATCGAGCACATCCTCGTTCTCACTGAGGGGCTCGGTGCTTACCCAAAGTTAAGGGTGTCCAGACCATAGTCAACTACGCTGTCCCAGTGCGGGTGGACTGCACACATATCTTTGAATTTCATTTGAAATCACGATGTTTTCCTTCACCGCAAGAACATCGGATAAATATGCATATGTAAATCGAAAAACCTATTGGTACATAGACGGGAATCGAACCCAGCACCTGTATATTACAAGTCAAGTGCTTAACCACTGAGCTGAACACAAAAAAATATGTTTTCAATTGTTAATGGCAAAATATAATCTAATTTGTAGCAATAAAATACATATTTGATGGTAAACAATTCTTGTCATCAATTGACGCGGGTACAAAGACGTCGAGCTTAACAAATATAGCAGTAATTTATGCTACGTCGTCGTTGCCTTCGGCTCGTAGCCTCGTTTTTCGAATCAATTTCCGACGATGACCTCATCCTACCCAACTCTAGGGGGTTAAAGCTTCGTACTACGTCACATTATTCCTAAACAACCACCTTCTTTATGAGGATAAAGCTATTTCCTTGACTTGTACTAGATATGTTTTTGTTTTCTTAATTTAATAAATATACTTCATGATGGTTTGTAATTTCAATCATGGCTTTTGTACTTTTATGTAAAGTAGTTTAATTTGATTCTAAAATGTATACCAACATAACTCACGCCCCTAACCCAGAGGGGTAGTCAGGCCAGGCGCCATTACTTCCATTAGGCGCCTTTTGCACACCTCTCGCTTCTCCAACATTTACACGTGGCAAATGAAGGTCCGTGGTCTCTGCTGACCCTCTGTGTTATGTTGTTGATAATAAAGTTTTAATCAAAAACAATTTGCCTTACTTATCGTTGTTTAATCTGGATTCGGTTACGTAATGTATTCAGGATCGTAACCCATTAAGTAAGTTTGACGTGAACGGAAGCCGATCGGGTAAACTGTGCAAAAACACTAAACCGTTCTCACTGGAAACAAAACAAGTTGAAACGTTTTATGATTGAAAGCGCACAGGTATTTCTTGCTTCTCATATTTATGCCGGGATTAAAATAAACAGAACGCCATTGGGAGCCGCTGGGCCGGTACCATTTTTTTTTCAGCGCCCACTCGCCCGCGTGCTCTGCGTACCGAATGATTTGTACTACATTAGCTGTCAGTATCATATTCAATGTTGAAAGCAAAACTAAACACAATAATAATTTTATAGAACACCTAAATGATTTATTGTCATCGTTATATGCTAGATATTTTAATACTAACGGAATGGAAGATTTATTAATATGTTTCATGAATAAAGCAACGGGGAATTAGAACTATGAAGAGGTTAGATTAATATAATAGTTGTAGAAACTTTCCTGTATATTCCGTATGTGTAAATTTTGTAGCTTAACGAAAGACGGATCACCGGCTCAGAGCAGAGCGACTAAAACAAATAACCAAAAAGGTTGGTAAGGTTTACGAGAGTACGTTATTGGGCTGCTACATCATTTTATTTACCGTAGTTACAGGTTAATGCGGCCAGTACAGTAAACTATACGAAACAATCGAGCTATTTTTACTCTGTTTACACGCAAGAGATACCGGCCAGTACATTATTGAAGTTTATAAAAAATTTACTTTACTACATACAGCTTTTTAGCTGGAATTTGATTCATGCATCCGAAATCCAATCCTATTCGTGTTTAAATTTCGAATGTCATTGTTTTATTTTTAAAGCAGATGACATATGTACTTATATATGAAACGATTTTGCTATCTATTGTTGACAAACGGATTGATTTATTTTTCAATTTTGGCAGACGGAGATCATCATGATATGTTACACAACACTATGATGTCATCAGAGGTAATACACCCGCGTTCATTATCTTACGTCACGTTAAACGCTCGGGAATACAAAATGAGTTTGTTGTTTTATATACCTTGAACACGTCATCGTCTGTATTAAGCCGAATTTGAGTTACTGAGGGACAATTAGCAGCCGCACGAGAGAAAGGCCCGAAAGCGCGTGATGACCGTCAGCCATCACGCGTTAATCTCTAGTTTTAACTCAACGGATCATTAGTCACATGATTTCTAATGTTCCCAGACACATAGAAACGAATTCCGAGACATGTTTTGCGACGTGCAGAAATAGAACGCAGCGGGTACTATGTGATCTCCCTGCGTGACGCCCGCCCAAACTTGCATCCCGCTCTGTCTTACAACCTGGAAATATACCTTTCCTGTTCTATCGTGCTCGGTTCATTGTTTCAGAGCGTGGCTCAGCCGGCGGACTGAAATAGGTCGGCAGCGTTTGAAACAGACGGTTCACGGTATCGAAGCCATCGCGAGGTCACTGTCGGAAAATCGTGTGCGACTTAACTGATTGATTTAAAGTTTACATCTTAATTATATATACAATATGTACGGTATCGAAACTGCCATTTAATTTTCAGTATATGAACCCGACGTCAAAACTTTGAATATATTAGAGTAGGCTAATCAATCATGGTGTTTGAGCGTAAATCAACGTATACAGAGAACTTCATAGCTGACTAATTACATCGTCATGAACCGAGAATAGAGTTATAACATTGGCATATTGCGTTACATTCGGTTGCAATAAGCAATTACTGGATTGTTTCCATAACTGTGGAGCTCGCGTTATATAACAAACTATTCAAGCACATTGGCTCGCTTTACTCGTTTGTATGGAGAATTAATGAATGTCATTTAGTTAGGGCTATAGCATGCCTTTGTAATAGCAATGTGGTAAATTTAGTGTGAACTTTTTTTTTATTTTAACTAGCATTTAGATTATTTGTTGCTAAGTCATATATTGTAGTATTTTCATTAGTTAATTTGTACCTGTTTGACTTGTTTAATAATAGCTTTCTAATCAATACCTTCGAAATAACAAATATATAACTATCTCTTTTTTTCAATAAGGATGAGGAGGATGACAATATGTACTGATAGTTCTATATTAACTCTACGAATATTTATGCTTTCTACTTAAAAATGTATTTTAAATCAAGTAAATTTGTAGAGAATAACAGTTTAAATATAATCATTTTTTTTAAACGGTCTTTAACTTCTGATTTATTTATATGTTCGTTTGAAAACAGTTGTTTGAACAACTTAAACATTTACGCTGTTGTTGCCTTTCCGATCGTCTAGCAAATGGTAAACATTAATTTGTAACTAGTACGGAGGAATACGTGCCCCTTACATGCCTATTACGTGCTCCACCTAATCCTTTTTTATTTAATAAACGGTCGACTTGTTTGTACCAACACGACAACAAAGTGTGTCAACTAATTTTAGAACAAATCTATTAATAATTTCTAATAATTTAATGCGAAAGTTTAGATGGATGGATGTTTGTTAATTATCTCCAGAATTGCACAATCGATCTCGATTAAATTTGGCATGGATGCAGAACATAGACTGGAAGGACGCAGAATAATAGAGTTGGTTTTTTTATTCTGCGCAAATGGAGTCGCGGGCGAAATCTAGTATGTAAATAAAATTTTGCCTAAGAAATTTACATAATTGTAAAGAAATATTATATGTTATAAACAAATACGAGTATATCTAATATATTTGATAAGTAAACTGTTTAAGTGACTTAGTAAATTAACAAATGCTTGGTTTGTTTGTTTAGTTTCGTCAACCCTTACTGTGAAATTATTTTTGATTCTGACGATCCAACTGTTTTATCGTTAAGTTATAAAATAGTACCCAGAGGTATGTTTTCTTTCTGAATTTTCCCTTCGAGTGGACACTCCAGCGAGCGCGGATCGAAATATCGTATAGCTTTCATGAATTTTGATGAGCATATCTACGTCATTTCTCTCGACGGTTGTGATTCGAACATTTCTGCCCGACAGAATAAACTTTCTACTTTTGTAATGTAGTCAAAGAATTAAATTCACTTCCCACCTAGGTATAGCAAACTGGCACCATAGGAGATATAATTTACTATGTTGAAACAAATTTTAGATCTAATCGAATTGTGGGCAAGTTACATTGTGTTTTGTTTTTTTTTTCGATTATTAGAATTAAATTTGTTTTATAAATAAAGATATTGTTATGAACTTAACAATAATTTATAATAGTAGTAAGCATTCATCATTTTAATCAGTTGGAACATTGTCAATAACAACGTGTACATCATAGCGGTGCTATTTAAAATTCAGCCGACAATATCCTTGATACGAATTTAATTTAACACGAACAATATCTAACGCAAAAACAATACAATTCTTATTTTAGACGTTTTAACGAATTTCCTCTATACGTTAGTCGTTCATAACTTTTTTATAAGCAACAATTCGAAACGAAGTTCTTTTATCGATAGTGGCTATTGTCTTATTTATTATACAAACTTACTAATATAATAAATGTGAAAGTTTAGTTGGATAGATGTTTGTTTGAAGGTATCTTCGGAAGGTATGAACTGATCATGATTAAATTTGGCACACATGTAGAACATAGTCTGGAAGAACACATAGGCTAGTTATTAAGTTTCTTTTTTAATTCATTACGGATGAAGTCGCAGGCGACAGCTAGTAATAAAATGTAAATGAAGGTATTAATATTGTTACAGAATTAATAACATATAAAATGTAAATTGATTGATAAAGCCAGAACCTCTGCATCCAGACAAATCCCCTCCCCCTTTCCCTTTATTGCCGTGAACACGTGACGTTCGAAAATAAAACACTATTGGCGATCAAAGCCCTAGTGAGAATTATTGGCTAATACACATTCCCCGACCGACATATGACGTCACATCTATTTCAACTATACGCGGACGTCAATTCCCCATTGACGTGACGTTAGACCGGCTCCAGACGTGCGGACGTCAATGCCGCGTTGACGTGACGTTCGGCCCCACAGGTGACGGGTGGCTTCATCCCTCGGTGATGATATCGGTGTCGCATTACGGTGTCATAATTATAGTGACAAATTATGTACGTAATTGAAATAATTAAGGTCATTTTTCACTGGCGAAAAAGAAAGGAATAATTTTTAAAGTAGCTATTTTAATCATCATCAGCTCACTATACGTCCCCACCGAGGGGCACGGAGCCTACCCTAAGTTGAGGGTGATTTTAGTGAGGGCTATTTTAATATCAATAGTCAATTCTAAGATATGGTAAAAACATGTTTATTCCATTTAAAGTTACATCTCGGTGATAGCTTAATAGTTCGGCGGTATCTCTGCGGAAACTTTTGGCAGTTTGGCAAACGCTATCGGAGATTAAACGGTCTGAATGCGAACTCGACTGAAAAATAGTTGTGCTTGCGACGTTCAATTTCGTTCACAGAGACCGCTTCGGTAGACACTATTCTATTGTGGGAGTTACATGGATGGGATTTATTTTTAGCATTGATTTAATACAATAAAACTTTAAAACCTTACACTTGGTGTTTGGTACAAACAGCCACAATCATCAAACACGTGCCAAACATCATCAACGGCATTGTTACGGTTGGCGAATTTGCCAGTTTAATCCGGATTGGGAAGATATTCGACATACTTTGATTTGTATGGAAAAACCGCAATTGGAAAAAATAGCGAACACCAAACAAAAACAGGCATACACGTTCCTGTTTGTTGTTTGGTATTCGCTGTTCGCCGTTTGTCTAGCGTGAGGCACCGGCATTATCTTTAAATCCCACAGTCATTAATAGGGCACTATAGACGTCCCTAAGTGCAATATTAGTATGTGATATCTACACTAAGGATCCTCCTAATTTACTGTTATACTTTTGCCAATTTATAGTTTATCAAGTCTTTTAGTTGCATTAATCGTATTAGTTACAAAGTTTCGAAACATGAATAATCGATTCATTTACGTAAGTTAATGTATGCAGAACGTGTAGTTAAACAATGGCGTTAGGAATAACAGTAATTTGTTAAAAAAAATGTGTTTAATTATATGCCTTTTATTGCTTATTTTACTAATATTATAAATGCGAATGTTTGGGTGGATAGATGGATGTTTGTTTAAAGGTATCTTCAAAACGGTTAAACGGATTTCGATGAAATTTGGCATGCATATAGGACATAGTCTGGAAGAACACATAGGCTACTAATTATGGTTTTTTAACGGAGCGGGCGACCGCTATTTTTAGTATGAAGGCGTTAGGTTAGGTTCGAATAATCTACATATATGTGTCTCTAGAACTTTGTCCAAAATTTATCGTTAGTACAATGAGTAACATAAATGTTTTTGTTCACGTACCAATACCTGATATTCTTCAAAGAAAAATCACATCGAATCACATAACTTTCCTTTTCAATACAAAAGCTTCATCGTTCTGTTGTTTTATTTCAGACTCGGAAAGCAATTTTATTTCGTAACCCTTTTTCCTACGAATTGTACCGCAGTGTGGATATGATCTCGGATTGCGTTTACAGATTTTGTCCGAGATTCGTTCGATGTTGAGAGATTTTATTTCAATGTTATTGTGATTCGTTTTTATAAGATTCTTTGAACCTTATATCAATATTATTTTTGTATGTCCTTTTAATAATGGATCACTCAATATTTGTACAACGAGTAAAAAAGTATGTTATAAAAGTTTTACGATTCACTATGTAATTATCGAACTCAGAATCTTTAAGTGTTCTCCTTTAGTATAGATTTAATAAGAATCTGATCTAAGCGAGCCTTAACTCTTAGTAGCCTTGTTTACATACGAAAGTGATTTATTTTTAATATTACTGTGTTTGCTTGATAAAATAAAACAATAATGAAATTTGTTTTTTTTTAATTTCATTGGAAATAATATAATACAACAGTAAAATAGGTACAGGCAACCTATAAAACAACTAATAGTAATGTGAACATTCGGTTTAAAAGATTGGTATCAAAATTTAAACTCTAGGCTAATAAGGGTTAAGCCGATTGAATTTTGAGTGTGGCTAAGTCTTTCGTCTAATCAAATTCAGTTTGCAATCAGAATTCGGTTTTAAAAAGATTGCATCAACAAATGCAACAAACTTATGTAATACATTTAAAATACAAACCGTATTCACATTTATGAGGAGTGATTTTATACGATATCAATTTTTATTACACTTCTTCCGCAATTATTCCTGCCATGAAATGTTATCGGACCCGAAGGAGCAGCCGGCGTATAAAATGTTGCATATTCATACGCCGTAGCTTTTATGATCAATAAAATGTGATCATTGAAGTTATCATGTTCAAAAGATTATCCATATTGTAATTAAGCAGCATTTTACTACTACCTAATACGCTGTTGTTTTAATTAGAGTCTTGGTGACATTATTTTTTGTAACTTGGTGATGGTGCTAAAGTAGGATTCGGAGACAAACAAAAAGGCATTTTAAAGGATTTTCATATAACTGTTTACGTTTTATCTTACGTATTTTGTATCTTACTAATATTATAAATGCGAATATTTAGATTGATGGATAGATAGGATATCTTTGAAGGTATCTTCGGAACGACTCAACGGATTTTGATGAAATTTGGTCTTCATATAGAACATAGTCTGGAGGAACACATAGACTTCTTGTAAAGAGTCACGGGTGACAACTATTAATATAATAAACATACATTGTTCTATCATCTCCTCAAGAACAGAGATGAAGTGAGGGAAGAAAAGAAGTTTCATCCCTCTCATTTACTTTGGAAAAATAGAGATAGAAGACTTTGTTCAATTGTTTCGGTAGTGCAAACTTACGGTTAAGCTAGATTGAAACAGATAAAGAATTTAACAGTTGGCAACTAGTCGGCAACTGTGATCCTATCGGCTTATAGTTGCGGAGTTGGCGTCACGAATGCTAGATTACTTTGACATAACTTTATCATAGTTTTATACTGCTCATTGTCGAGTTGCAATTAAGTTTAGATTTATTTTAGAATAACGGTTGCTCGCGACCTCATCCGAAATTAAAAAAAAAACTTAATCTATATGTCTTCGTACTGTAGAGCTGAGATGTTTTAACTACAGGCATTTTTTACATTCCGTATTTAAATATTCGCTTTGAAGATGTCTTTATTGCAAACTAAAATAAAAATCGATTTGGCGATTCAATGATTCACGATGAAAACATTAACGCAATGTATTTAGATTTAGAAAGCAAAAGACTTTGTAAGTAAATTTCAACTTTAACTTATTATGTTAGAGTTTATTTCACCTTGTACAATAAAATACGGAAGCATGTTTGTGAGTACGAAAATATACTACAAGTGAATTTGAAATTAACAGTTTAATGTAATATGAATCTTATATCAATCAGACTAAGATTCAAAATATTTATCATCCAATACGTAACCACATTTGAAGTGGGATGCACACTGCATATGAAAATATTTGTGGCTTTACAAAAACAAATTCCCTTTATGAAAGCGATGTTAGAAGCATTTGGCGTAGTTTATACATTTTCATATTGTAGAGATTTATTTTTATTGCCATTTAATTAACTAAGTTTATGATAGGCGGAGTTTCATACGATTTTGACTAGTTCTAGTGGAGAGTCAATATTCGAATTGTCATTTTGTATTTTAAAATGATAACGCTGAGGAAAGTTCCAATAAAAGGCTTAAGATCTTTTTTACGCCATACTTTTATACTACTAATTAGGAAAATATAATTATTTTATCAAATTAAAAATAAATATTAATTTGTGTTATAAAAATTATTGTTCCACCAAACGCCTGTAAAAAAAATTCACTTGTAATTTTCTAATTTTATCTTTCTACTAAATTAGGGTATTTTAAGGGTCCCTAATATATATCATTGTTAACTGGCAAAGAGCTTAAAACAAAGATATTACGGAGGGGAATAAAAGGAACTCACTAAAACCTCTATACTTAGCTCCCTGTCTGTAATGTTTCCCCGGGGATTCGAGACCCGCCTCATTTGGAGATCCCGAAATATCAATTATCCGTTGCGATTGTACTATTTTTGCACAACCCTATCGTGTAGGGCTGTTGAATTATACTTTGATCTCTAAATATTCTTTCTTTTTAAAAGCGTAGATAAAATATAGTAAATATGAATAGATAAAGCCTATATTAAATAGACTTATTATACTCATTTACAAAGAAATATCGGATTAAATGTATTAAATGTAAAAAATATTAATTAAATGTACGGACGAATTGATTTTAGTATGTTAAAATCGAAGTAGCAGTGAACGCGTTAATGCTACTCAAATTAAATTAGGGTTGATAATCTCAAGGTCAAGAATCTAATTTACTTATAAATATTTACAAGCTATCATAAATGAAGTGACAACCCTAGATCCAGTGCCGCACCCCGCATCGTAAACTGTACACGGTCGTCGGTTCATCGGCCGCGGCCATTTCCAATATTATACTCGTATGTAATCATTACTAGAAACTTTCAGCACGTACACTCTCTGATGTTTACAATTGTGCTTATGAAATATTTATAAATACTTGTATTGGCACATTTTTATATGTACTGTACTAACAATCAACATAGGGCTGTCTCTGTGTAGAAAATCATTATAATAAAATATTATTTTATTAGACCTTTTGCATTTGTGGTTCTATGAAAAACTAATAGAGTTAAGCTCACCTGTAGTACATCATTGTATTTCTATGTAATGTTACACTATGTACTTAAAACTGTGTACAAAGCTTAAATAAATAAAAATAAAAACGCACTAGAGAATCTAACCGGTATATTTTTAAATAAGAACAAGTAACAATTTTCTAGCCAATTTAACGTAGAAGCAGTTAAAACAGCATTGTTTTCTCAAAGTTCTTGGTAGGAGCTACTTCTCCAGCTATAAAATATCGTTTCCAACCACAGTTCGGTAAGCATTCCCCTACCACGAAACTTTTCAGCCTCATAAATTCAAATCCGTGCTCTGATTTACATCTCTTTGCAAAATTATCGAATTCGAGCCAATAAGTGAATTTGGTTTCTTTTTTGTTTTTAACATTTACTTTATGATGATTATTTTTCTTGGTAACTTTTTTTGTATTTGCTAGCGTTGTATTTTTTAGCTTTTCAAAGTAATATTATTGGAACTGGCAGGAAAATAAAAGCTAAAAGTCCTGTCTCCAATAACACGATTCTTCTACTTATAATATCGATTAATGCAAAGAGTAAATTTAGTTAAAAAAATTACTTTTGTCAAATTAAAATAGTAGTCAGTTTTGCTGTACATTACTTGAGAAACATACATTTGAAAGTACTTCTAGCTTCTAACCAAATAATACTAATTCAGCAATTTTTTTTTATGTCACCAGTGTTGCTGTCTCGTTTTCACGGTGACGATGACGAAGACTACTGATATATTTTTTAAAATATAACATATAAAATATTTTGGTAGTAGAAGCCCACGTTTAAATTATCATTGACGTGTTAGTTAATTGTTCGCATCCTGACAACATTAATTTAAATGATAAAACCCGTTGACGCTCTTTATAATTTCAGAAATTATTTCAGTTCCTTATTAACCTCAATTTTTGATGTGTTAATGTTTGGTATTCAAGTTTTTATAGAAACCGTTTAAATTTTATACATTGAAATATTTTAGTATTTTGCGTAAAAGGAGTTAAGGAGTGTTTTGTCCTCAAACTAAAGACATTCAACGTTATATAACAATAGACTGGACATCGGGAATCAAAGCTTAATCCACGACTTCT
Source organism: Papilio xuthus (assembly GCF_000836235.2). NCBI lineage: Eukaryota > Metazoa > Arthropoda > Insecta > Lepidoptera > Papilionidae > Papilio > Papilio xuthus. The sequence goes on along the minus strand of NW_013532490.1, from coordinate 3,741,767 downwards.
TAACTCTGAATAAATAGTCTGTATTGCTAGTGATGCGTTTTATTTATTTGAACGTTTTGCCTTAAGTAGAAAATATGAGAGAAATAATTAAATTGACTTTTTTCCTTTCTTTGTATGAAAATCTCTGTCTTGTATTTTATCGATCCACGATGACGTCATTCAACCTCCATTGTTCTGAAGCTCTCAAGAACGCTAGCAAGGAAATAGTTCAGTCCAATTTTATCTGTCACCGCGGAATAGATTAATTGGTTGCAGACGTTCCGATATAAATAGCTTTTAAACTAGAATTTCTTTTAATTTGTTTCCATTTTAACGTTCTTAATTAAGAATTCTATTAATAAAGCTAGTAGGGCAAGGTGACACGTGTTACGTCACTAATGAGTAAATCAATACCAAAGGAAAAACGATATTGAAGAAAACAGAACCTTCCAAATTCGATGCTAAATATTTATTTATAACTATTTATAAAAAATATTTTATTTTTTACTTTTTTTCTAAAAGAAATACGAGCAATCAGTTTGGCTTTTATGATGTTATGACTATAGGTTACAGGTCCGCATCATTTTTACGCAATAAACTCTTTTCTTTATATCCAAGTTTGTAAAAAATTGTGCAATACCAAGTTTTACACGACATGTACTCATGAGCCTTTTATGTAAAGATACATAAATTTTATATCAAGTAATGTAAACGTGATTAATTTTTTTTAATTTTTAAAAATACACAAACGCCGCCGTTGACTCAGGTTCCAAATTCGCGGGCCACACGTTGATTTTTATTGCGAGTGTAATTTTAACGCGCTCGCTCGTCTGTCCGATCACGCGTAACATCACTGTTTACCGACCGTTCGCCCGATTTATCGATAATAAACTCAATCTGACTCCTGTTACTCCTCGAAGGGTTTAAATAATTGTTTATATCGACATTAAATTACGATGTAACATGTGTACATCACTACAAAGGATACTGTTTCCATGTGTTTGGTTTTTGTCTTGTATACGTTCATAAGTTTTAGTTATTCATCTAAACAGTTCCACACTATTACGCCTATTCTTCTGTTATTCTGTCTCTCTCTGACGAGTCTTGTTCTCTCATTCTCCTCCTGGGAACATGATCGCTCTTCCTGGTTCCCCAGTCTTTTCTCTCTTGAGCTTTCTTGACTATATTTATCATTGTAATCGTCGGTTGTTCATTGAAACATCTAGACATTTTTATTTGCTACCACGTGTATATTTTAATTTGGTTTATTTGAGCTACTATTTCTGTATTTATAATATGGAATTATAATTGGATAATTGTATCCTTGGTTTAAAACAAAAGACAAATATTAAAAGCGAATGACGTCTTTTTATTTTCATCGTCAAGTTCATCTGTAAATAAACTAATCGATATAATTTATTAAACATCAAAGTCCATAGATGTTAACATATGTTTAGACACGTAGCCTTAAAATATCAAGCTGTCATGTCATGTCACTGACAAGTATAATAACTATGACATTATCGTCAATCAGACGTTTACTATGTCACCATTACTTAATGACACTCAAAGATTGCATTTCATCCATATTCCTGTAAACTGTATAGTTTTCTTAACTATACAGTTTGGCTTCAAATATGTCCATTCTAACTCTTACACTTGTCTATATATAAAAATCAAATGTTGTTTGTTAGTCTCGCTACAACTTGAAAACGGTTCAGTGGATTTATCTTGGTCTTGAAATATTCGTAGAGGTCTAGGGAATTTTTAAAAGGAAAAAAATACGAATAATTGCCGGAAACTAATTAATTATTTTTTCATACCACGCGGACGGAGTCACGGGTGACAGTTAGTACATAATAATTAAATAATATTTCACAACAATCGATAAGTAAACGTATTTTTAGTACCTAACTACAAAGGGTCAAGTTTGAATTGTTAATGCTCCATGTTTCGCGATCGATATGCAATCCATATAGAATTAGAATGTTATATGTAAAACGAAACTTTATTGATTCTATTTACAATGAAGACATATGTTCATTTGGTGATGTGAGATAGGCAGGAGTAATGTGTCTTCGTAATGTTGGAATAGTTGTTTAAATCGATCTCGTAGTTAAAATTGTTTATACTAACTCGGTGACAAGTCTAACTTGATACGTCAGATAATGTATTTTTTTTTATGTCATAAGATGGCAAACGAGCGAGTGGTCACCTGAAATCGCTGGAATAGCGAAGCAACCGCTGCCCATAGACATACGCAATTACATATGCTTTGCCTACCTTTAATCGCCGGAGGAGAGGATGCACAGAAAGAAAATATTTCCTATGCATCCTCTCATCCGGAAAGTCCACTTCTACTTCCCATCCTTTCCTTATAAGGAAAAGGGTGGGAAGGGAAAGAGGACTAAATGAGGCCTCCGGGACGCACACTGATCAGACGAATCGCGGAATTGCTTCCACTTCACGCCTGTCTTCTGTGTGGTCGTGGTATTTCACCGGGCGAGCCGGGCCGATTCGTGTTAAGATGTTAAAGCGGGTTCTACCACTGTCAAAATGTATGATTTGTTTGTTAATTAATTCATCATCACCTCCTTGTTCTTATCCCACTTAGGGTCGGCGTTTCGAGGTCTCGTCTTCCATCACCTCAGTTGTTAGTCCTTTCTTGATCACGTCACCTTCCATGTAATCCATCCATCTCATCCTAGGCCTATCCCTACCGATATACCCCTCAACAATTATTTTTAAAGTTAAGCCTTATATCTGATTTATTTGAATCTATTCATTTTTGAGTATAACTGCTAAAAATTCTTAAAGTCCCGAATGCTTTTGGTTTTTATTCTCGGCCTCTTTTGTATAGAGCAATTTTTTAATATCTATTTGTGTATAACATTAACACGATGTTGCGGTTAAACATAAAATTCATAATGAAAAATGAATTTACCCACGCCTCTGAGTAATACAACGGCTCTACGGTTTACGGTTATAGATCTATTCCTGTACTTCCTGTCTTAGACCCCATTTGCACTGAACCACTAGTTACGCACGACTTTTGTTTTTAGCAGATGGTGTCTATTGTAGCTGCGACTGTTTGTAGAAATAGCAAACGTGTGCGGCTAATCGCTCAGTGGAATGCTTATTAATTTTTTCTGTAACTAGTCGAATGACGGAATTTAAAGACCTGATGAACTATTGATTTATATTTGATTAAAAAACAATGAGTATTTAATCTTTTTAAAGCATTGTTTATTGGTATCGAAACAAAACATCAAAGAAGTGCATAACACTCAATTGTCGGTTACAACCGCGTCCGTCTTATTTCGCGTAAACTCTCAACCAATAAACCATCCTGTTTAGCTCGTGTTTGTCAGCTTGACTGTTTGCGGATGTAGTTTATTGAACCCGGATTTTGTGATTTGAGTTAGGCTATAAATAAATGATGAAGCCCTTTGTTGTTACTATTAGTAGTTTTATTTATACGGTAGTTTGGGTAGTTTGTAGTTTTTAAGCCTGCAAATAATTGATTGGCAATTACTAATCATAAAATTGAATAAATGTCTGGAATTTTGTGTTATTCGTATATTTATTTGTAGTGATTGATGGATATTTTTGATTTAATTAAGCTAATTTATCTTGTTTTTTTCTTGCAGGTCTTAGCGGTTCCAAGGCGGACCAACAGCACAGGCGGGAAGTGTTCGGTTCCAATCTAATTCCCCCGAAACCTCCTAAAACCTTCCTCACGCTGGTGTGGGAGGCGCTACAAGATGTCACCCTGATCATCCTCGAGGTGGCCGCCGTTGTCTCGCTTGGATTGAGTTTCTACAAGCCGTCCGAAGATGAGAGCGATATTGGTAAGTTGTAACTTAATTTATACTTAAGTAATAACTTTAATTATAATACTTGTAAAGTTTTTCACCCACTTCTACTAAAATAATTAACTCCTCCGATCGATGTTACTTAAGTTATACTTAAGGGTCGCCCAATTTGTCCATCACAGGACTCTGGGTGCGATAAGATTATAAATTTCTCCAAAAAGATTTTACTATTCTATCTGAAAAGGCGTTTTATAGTCGCTACATATAAGTTTTTTCGTCCGTAAATCCTACCAAAGCGGACCCTATTTGATGGCTGAACGTGACGAAAGAATTGAACGTCGTAAAATAACCCCCTAGCCTACCCTCAACTTATTACACGATGGAAATCGAAGGAAATTAGCCCCGAGCTGCTTTTTGCTCGGACTTTGCTGATAGAAAAAAAAAGTATTTTCTTATTTACCGATTTAATGGAGAATATGATATCTTGAAGATGTTTTTTTATAGAGAATTTGATACAGTCCAACTTGGATAAGAGAGAGTCTTAGAACCGCGATATTTTTCTCGCTAACAGTTTCTAGCATATGACAGACAATGACTCTCGCTTATTCTGGTTCGACTGTAGATAAATAATTACAGCAATTGTTTTCTATTAAGTAATTTCAAGAAAATAAACTACATTGAATATTCATCCTGTATATTATTCTAATGCAAGAAATATCACGATATAAAATAATAAATTCGATAAAGAACTTCAAAGGTGTGACCTTTTTAAAGGTTTGATCATTTCGATTGTACTACCTTCATATCCCATTACGATCCGTTTCGTTCATTTTCACGTACGAAGGGATAAATTGGTTTCCTATTGTTCCCTAGAAGATAAAGAAAGGGAAACAAAACATCCTTTACGTATTAATATATGAACGCAATTCTCTTTTGTTTTTTTTAAGTTTTTTTTAACTACACTACAACATAGTCTAAGAGCTATGTTGTAATGTAATTTACGCACTTATGTATTTATTTTAATATTATATTATATAATATATTAAAAAATATGTATAGTTTATATATGTTTAATTTTAAGAGTACCAAAATGTGTGTCTTTATTTAGAAATAATTAATGAACGTATTTTCTTTTTTCAATAACAACAGTAGATGAAATTGGTAAGAAAATTGTATTATTTAGAGAATTTTAAACACCCTATAATGCTCGTTTATTATCGTGTACTCAAGATAATTGAAATTTTTTGTCACATTTAGATTTTTTCCAAATTTTTCTATTTTTTTTTAAATTGTAACAAAAAAGATGTTCCTGTTCAATTGGTATTATAATACTATCTATCTGTCTTTAGTTTTATTTCGTCATGGTTTTTCGATCTCATGTTAAAGTCTATAATACTAAGTTAGTAATGTTAAGTAAATTTCCTTGGATTGATAAAATATTAGTTTAAATGTCGAACACACCAAGAATACGTCGTCTAATTGCACATAAAAGTAAGTGAATACTGCGGTTCTTTAAATATTTCAAGCACTTACTGCCGCAGCACTTTCTATCAATAGTTTATTCAACAAGAAACTGGAATAGATAATGTGGTAGCGGAACTGGAAATTATCTACTAAACTAGGTCTCGTCCGAGGCTATCCGCGCGGAATTAAAAAAAAAACTTAATAAGTAGCCTATGTGCTCTTCCAGACTATGCTCTACATCTGTACCAAATTTAATCAAGATCCGTTAAAACTTTTTGAAGATATCTTCCGACAAACATCCATCCATCCATCTAAACATTCGCATTTATTAGTAAGATAGTTGTCACTGTCTTCGCTTGGATAGGAAAATAAACATGGCGGTCGTCATAAAGTTTTATATTTACAGTATATCCGAAAAAAAAACAATTGGAACCTATTTAATAGTGTTGATAAGAACATCAATTATATAGAATTTATAACCTTAGATTAAGAAGTAAATTTTTTGAAAAGGGAATCGAAGAACCATGACATTAGGGCATGTTGAATTAGTTGCTTCATCTCTTGAGTAAACGGACCCCGTTAGCAATTCGTGTCTCACCGTGATAGCGTGTTTGTCTGCTTGCTAGCCCGCTAGACACGACAGTAATATAGTTGTATACGATGTTTGTTCGTCTGTGTGTTGTTTTAGATTGTATAGATTTATTTAATAAATAAAAAATTCTTAAATAAAATAAAATCTAATGAATATAATAAAAGCTATTATAAATGGATTACATATAAAATTATTATTTAAATAGATTAAATTAGTGTCTGTGTATGTGTTTGGTCTAGTAATTATTTTATTAAGGGTAAAAGTGCATTTATAATTCTGAGAATTATACCGTTTTAAAGCTAGTATAAGAAACAATCAAAATATAAAACATGTTTTGTAGATCATGTGTAGAGAGAGGGAACATGTTTCAGCAAAACTTACAATAAACGTTTCACTTTGAACAAATGAATTAGGTTGCTTGAAATTATCACCACGTTTGTTTAGGCAAATACGTTGCGCGTATTCATCAGCGGTTGTTCGAGTTGTCAAAATTGATGTTTTGTGCCGTGAAACACCACTTTGCAACGCTTCTAGGGTTGTCCACGTCTCATGCCACTGTTTGCTTTAGAAAAAGAAATAGTATTTACTAAATACAATAATTATTGTTATTTTTACACTTTTCATTACTTAATAGTACACCAGCACATTATTTGGCTATTCAACTTTTAAACCAGTAATACTTCACATCACTGCTTACACCAAATCAAGAGATAATTATCGTACGTTATTACTGCTATAACAATGTTTTTATACAGGTTTCATAGCAATGTAAACCCATGATAATATTACACGCCAAACTAATTACGGACATTAAATCCCATAACACTTCTGTTATCGTATCGAGGTCAAATTGCCCCAATGTATCATAATTGAATAATACAACCTCTCGCTCAAACACGATACATATGACAGAGATAGGTGGCAACCCTTAGCCAATCATAGGATTAATCTAATTGGGCAGAGTATGGGTAAATACCTTAATGCGGGTAGATGTAGGTTGATTCTAAATTCAAATACGCATAACATTAACTGTCACTAAAGTTACAATGAGTTGAATAGTTTGGTTACTTAACGATTTAAATGTTCAAATTATGTCTAGGATATCTGTATATACAGACATAGTTAGAAAAATGTTTAAAATTAGTAGTCAACTAATTGACTTATCGATCGTATGTTTCCGAGACCAAAAATCCCAGTTTAAAATATATTGTTATTTCTGTTACGTCAAAGATAATGGCAGGGATGAAGATATGTTTAATCAGGGATATTGGTCTCAAAAACCATCAGTTTCATACATATGTCGTTAACACGAGTTACCTTTGGTTTCTGACACCAAAATAGTCGTATAAAACATATCGTTATCCCTGTCCCATCTTTGACAAAACAGAGGTTACAATATGTTTTAAACTGGGAATTTGGTCTTAGAACCCCACGATGAATCCGTCACGTTAACCGTTAATATTAAGGTAGAACGTAGGCTGAATAAATAACCTTACTAATTAATAATCGAGCTGTTAAATGCAACAAAAATCTAGATTGATAGTTTTTAATATTAGTATGTTCACACTTTAACGTTCTTATAATTTTAAGGATTTGGATAATCTTAATATTGCGCGATATTAAAAAAAAATTGTCTAATGTTTCAGGTCATTTGGATGAAGAGGAAGGTCACTACCAATGGATAGAGGGTCTGGCGATTTTAATATCTGTTATAGTTGTCGTCATAGTCACAGCATTCAACGATTATACGAAAGAAAGACAATTCAGGTAAGACTTTTTTTGGACTTATCATTGGTTTCTGAGACCGAAATCCATGTGTAAAACATATTGTTATCTCATTGCGACAAATATTATGGGAGATTATATGTTTTATACAGATTTTGGTGTCCGAAACCCACCATGAATAAGGTTAAAACTGCAGATTAATAAGCTTCATGCATGTTTATCTGTTATCCGTTTTTGAATATAATACGCATAATGAAATGTGTATTTCGAGGAATCTTATTTAATTGCTGTAATAAAGGAAATTAACAACTTTTAGAGTATTTCATGCTTACTTTAATTACATAAGTATGCAGAGACCGTAATTTAAAAGAAATTCTTAAAAAAATACTTTGAAATGCCTTCACTTTTTCCGATAAAACATATCATATTTTTGGTCACTTTAAGGAATATATTTATGAATACTTCATGTTAATAACATATTTACATTGTAATATTCCAGAGGGCTTCAATCAAGGATAGAGGGTGAGCACAAGTTTGCGGTGATCCGGGGCGGTGAGGTGAAGCAGGTGCCTATCAGCGAAATCGTGGTGGGTGACATCTGCCAGATCAAGTATGGTGATCTACTGCCCGCCGACGGTGTACTGCTGCAGAGTAACGACCTAAAGGTACAACAACATCCTGTATATAACACTTTGTACGCAACTACCCATACCCAACAATCTGTACGTGAAACCGTGTGTAGAACACCATGTTCTTGACGTCCCTGTATTTAACACTTTGTACGACACCCTGTGAACAAGACTATGTACATGACATCCTATATACAACAATTTGTACGCGACCCTCTGTACACACGCCGTACGCAACACCCTGTACATGTCACATAATTTTGGTGCACTATAACATAAATGCTACTGTTGTTCTGATAGCGTTAGATTACAGCCGCATTGATGACGCACGTGGATATAGAAATCTGATTACTTATCAGTACCTGACGGCAGATATCCGCCGCGCCCATTGCCTAGATAACGGCAATGTTTTAAATTGAAATTTAACTTAACTAACAAACGCTTGAAGTCGTCGTATAATGAATAATCGCGTTACAAACAAATTAGATAGAAATGTATTCATTAATTTACTTAAGTCGACAATTTAAGGTTATGTTGTAGACAATTATTTACCAATAGCTCGACCGCGACTCTATCCGCGCGGAATTAAAAAAAAAATGATTAGTAGCCTATGCATTCTTCCGGACTATGTTCTATATGTATACCAAATCTCAGCTAGATTCATGCAGTTGTTCCGGAGATATCTTCAAACAAACATCCATCCATCCATCTAAACATTAGCAATTATAATATTAGTAAGATATAAAGTGTAAATTAATAATATTCTGCAACAATTGTCGCAACTAGCAACACAAATAAACGTTATCAAAGATTGAGTAGTGACGTCATTGCAGATGAAGTAATATAGATAAGCAAAGAAAAATACATTAATATCGCATTGCAGGAGTTTTTTCTAAGTATCAATACTAGAAACAAATAGTTCATAATTAATCAGAGAAAAGTTTGATCAAACAGAGAAATGTTTATCTGAATAGCAGTTATAATAATATAATACGATTTAAGTTTAACGTCAATTTGTATACACGCCAACTCAACTCATACCAAGGAGTTAATGAATCCGCTTTCAAAATATGCCTTACCGTATGTTTCATCTATCAAAACATTAAAAAAAACTGTATTGTTAAAAATAAAAGATTAAACTTATTTAAAACAAGCTTTTCTTCTTTTCTTGTTACTCGTTAAGATGATTCCATTCACAATTTCGATATGGTTGTGTCTTTTCATTACGATGTCTACCTTCCAGCTCCATCATTAGAACCTTATACACATGTACCGATAATTTCAGTTCAACAATAAGGGAAATGGATCAATAATTTGTAAAATTCAATATCAAAATGTTTCGAGTCAATTGTAAATCTGCTGTCCCTACCTCCTCCTACCTACTCTAGCTCTAGGTATGACTTTAGTGTATGTTGATTTCAGGTGGACGAGTCCTCGCTCACAGGAGAGTCAGACCATGTCAAGAAGGGTGAATCTTTTGATCCCATGGTGCTATCCGGTACCCACGTTATGGAAGGTAATTTTATATTATTTTTATAAACATTCCCTTGCAAAAATTTGTCGATTTACAGATATATGTTAGTAATTTTATTAGTCGGGTAGTTTTATATTTTTAGTAGCAACGTTCGTTTATTTAGTGTTCGTTTAATAGTAATTTGTCAGTTTTATTGTTGGTTTCTAATATCAAAATTTGTTTATAAAACATATTGTTATCTCCGTATTGTCAAAGATGATGAACGCATCTGCAGTTCCTCTGGTATTGCTGATGTCCATGAGCGTCTTTGAACACCTCGGTGTTCCCGCTGCTCGTTTTCTCCCTTCTGTTATAAAAAAGGGATAACGAATATCCGATTTTGGTCTCAGAAAACAGTGATAAATGACTTTTGAAGAATGAGGTATTGCTCTATTAGTTTTCTTCTATGGTCAAAATTAATATAACTAGCTATCGCCAGCGACGCCGTCTGTGCGGGATTACAAAGAACTTAATTAGTAGCCTATGTGTTCTTCCAGGCTATGTTATGTCTATAACTAACAAATATCCATTTTCATTTATAATAATAAGATTATTTGACCAATTCCAGGGTCTGGCAAGATGTTGGTGACTGCTGTGGGTGTGAACTCCCAGGCGGGTATCATCCTGACGCTGCTGGGCGCGGCTGTGGACAAGCAGGAGAAGGAGATCAAGCAGATGAAGAAAGGTCAGTGTTCCCCCGCTGTGTGGCGCTGCCGTAGCATAGTGATGTCCCCATTAGTTCATTGGATATCCATTCTGTACACTTTCTTACAAAAATATTGAACCGTTTTTTATTATACTGTTTTCTTGTAGAACTTTTTATCTACCCCGAGAAGAAATGAAAGAAATGAATCTTTCTAAGTTAATAAGTTATTTTTACTAGTAAAAGTAATATTAAATTCAGTCTAGTAATTTTTGATTTATTTAAGAATAAACAATGTTTTTTTTTTAATTAAATGTCTAAAAACAGAAATGATATCCAAATAGTTGAAACTTGCATAAAATCTAGTTTAGTGTTGTTCATACATAATATGCTCATTTGGTTATATCGATATTTTCTATAAAAAAAATTTCCTTGTTAAAAATATAATAAATGTAATATTATTGTTTAAATTTACTTGAATCTAAATGAGCATAGTATAGTTCGATGCTTAGTTGCATATTTAGTGTTACCACAAGAAGAATGGAATTGTACCCCCTTACCATGCCACTGCACACTAGGGAATGGGTATCTTGAATAAAACGACGAAACTGGTAGAAATAATATGTTAATAATAATTCATAATTAAATTAAAAAAAACTTACGGATTTACGTGATTTTGATATTTTTTTTTAAAGTTTTGGCTTCAACTATCCTTAATTTTGATGTAGCACAAATTTTCAACAATTTTTTTACAACAAATTTAATTAATTTTTTCGTAGAGTTTATTTTAATGATTGTTTTTAAGTAATTTCAATGTTTAATCTATTTTTTTTATAATTCTACCAATTTCTGTTGTGGATATGAGATTATTTTATAGTTCGACTTGAAGGTTTTGGTCCGTGTTTGGGATATTGGTGATACATGTTAGTCGTTGTTCGTATTGTCTTTGTGTTTGACTAATTGCCTGTCCTGTGGGTAGCATGGCATTCATAGCCCCCTCTAGTGTCGTATGTTACAAATAAATAATCTGTCATCTTATAAAATAATCTCGATCGATCGAAATATTTCAAAACTGTAAAATGTATGACCCCTAAAGCATAGTCAATGCAAGTTTACTCCTCGATCCAGCACTTGTGGCCATAAAAAATGACTCAACATTTTTTACGTATTTTTTTTTAATTAAAGGACATAACTGCTCGATCGTAATCCATACCCTTAGTATTAGAGCAACCGACATTCGTCTAGTGTGAATCCATTAAAGACATCCAAATTTTTTTTCTCCACCCCCCGCCCCTGGCCCGCCGCACCCCACATCCATGCTGACGATGAAAAAATAAACAAACAAAAAATAAAAAAATAAACATACACATTTAAATTGCATCGTATAACTGTTGTCTATGGAGCATGATGTAAAAATCTTACCAACGGTCTCCGTTGTGATAAATGTGTATGGCTTGTTATTGGAATGAAATATACAAAAAAAAAACACCACGACAATGGATATCGGAAATTATTATAGAAGCTAAAAAGCAGCAACGCAAGGCGACCCAGCGCAAGAGCCTGACCGGTAAGTGCCGTCCTTTGCTACGTCCCGCTTCTAACGTCCCGTACACTTGGGGCCAGATTTATGTACCGCTTAACATAAATTAACCAACGCTAACGCTATACAAGCTTCAAAACCTTATTTGTGAACATTATTCTGTCCTTGAGTGTACTCAATGCATTATGAATTCCGATTATGATATTTACATACGATTAGAAACCTGAATGCCTGGATTTTAACCTAAGATGCATTTTGATCTTAAAATAGTTTTTGCATAATAACTAATATTTTCTTTAGATATAACAATGTGGAAATATTTTCACATTTGATATATTAGAGTTTGCGTTTTTTTTATTAATATAAAGAAACAAATAGATAATTTTTAATTATAAATAATAATTTGCTTTTAAATATATCTGCATATCCCAAAAGTAATCTACTACGTTCTCTGCATCTTTCTTATATTTTAATAAATTCTATTTTATTAATTCGTTCTTGTTTGGTACAAATATAAAAGTAGTATTGTAACCTCAAACTAAATTAAAAAGTTAAGATTAGTAGTTACAATAAGTAAGATTTTTTTTAATAATACACTTTAATTGGTAACAAACTTATTAGTATTAGAATTCGAAAAGGACCTTTTAAGACATTAGATTAAATTTATATTATAAAAACGTTATTAAAATTAAATTTTTAGCCTACAAAAGTATCTAATTTTTCTCTAAAATTAAATCAACTGTAGATTTTTATTACATTTTAAAAATATGTTAGTTGCTTTTTTATATATACATAGAATTGGTAATTAGTGTCAGAATATAATAAACGTACCAAACAAGAATTTATCTAGATCATTATCTGACATTGGTATACTACGATAGGAGACGAAGACGCGACATTGGCGGCGGGCAGCAACAGCCACGGCGCCAACCATCGTGAGGACAACCACGTGGCGCCCACAGACAAACCCGCGGAGACCTCGCACAAGAAGGAGAAGTCGGTGCTGCAGGCCAAGCTTACCAAACTTGCTATACAGGTATACCAGTTTTCAAATATCTTGGCGGCTCGGAACATTGTACAAGACGAGTGCGCAAAACCAATTTTTCTCTACTCTACTCTATTACGATATATCCGAACATATGGACTTTTTAATAATAATAATTTTAACAATCACATGTATCCATTAACCAGCCGTTGAACACGACTTCGTCAGAGCGGAATTAGAAAAAAGTAGCCTATAATATGCCCGCGTGCATTAGCTACCATCTTGTTAAAGTTCTGTCAAAATCGATGCATACATTCCGGAGTCTACCCGGGACAAACGCAGCCTTGCAAACAGACATTCAGATAAAAATATATAAATTGGTTTTTCTTTGCCAGCTATTTAAGTACATCGTGTGTTTTTCCGATATTCCATACAGGCACTAGAATTGTATTAATATGAAAATATTGAATTATATACAAAGTATAGTGCTATCCAAACTTTACAGAGGCTCGCACGAGGTTATAATTTTGTGACCTAACATACGTCTTAACTTTGTTATTCCAGATCGGTTACGCGGGTTCCACAATCGCAGTGCTAACGGTGATCATCCTGGTGGTGCAGTTCTGTGTTCGCACATTTGTTATCGACGGCAAACCGTGGAAGGCGACTTACATCAACAACCTGGTGAAGCATCTCATCATCGGTGTCACCGTACTCGTGGTCGCTGTGCCTGAAGGATTGCCTCTCGCTGTCACATTGTCTCTCGCCTACTCTGTTAAGGTAAGTTTGACGTTTAAATAAGCCGTACTGTTGTACTCAGAGACGTCGTTTAGTCATTAAGGGGCACTTTGAGTGGAGCAGTAAGACTGTTATAACATAGTACGATATTTACAAGTGTTAGTTAACGTTAAATAAGACTAGTTCAGTCGTTTAAAATTTTTTAGCGAATTAAATCCGAGTTTTCGAGCGGGCAAGATGTTTGAATACCACAATACAGATAACATTACCGTATATTTTCAGAAAATGATGAAAGACAACAACTTGGTACGTCACTTGGACGCGTGTGAGACTATGGGCAATGCGACCGCGATCTGCTCCGACAAGACGGGTACGCTCACCACCAACCGGATGACCGTAGTCCAGTCCTACATCTGCGAGAAACTGTGCAAGGTCACGCCCAACTTCAGGGACATACCCGCGGAAGTTGGCGAGACTATGATCGAAGGAATATCCGTTAATAGTGCCTTCACTTCTGGAGTTATGGTGAGTTTTTTGTTATTATTTAAGTAATTATAGTCTGACAAATTTATCTGGCCTGGTGATCAAAAGTAACATTTATAGAGGTTCTAAGAGGGCACAATGTCAAAAAATATATATTTGTTTACAAAGTATAACCCCGAATTGTTTACCCCCAGCCGGCAGCAGAGCCGACTTCGCCCCCAATACAGATCGGCAACAAGACGGAGTGCGCGCTGCTCGGGTTCGTGCTGGCGCTCGGTCAGAGCTACGAGGCGGTGCGCGAGCGCAACCCCGAGGAGTCCTTCACGCGCGTCTACACGTTCAACTCCGTGCGCAAGAGCATGTCCACTGTCATACCTTACAAGGGGGGATACCGCCTCTATACTAAGGGAGCTTCAGAAATTGTCTTGAAAAAGTTTGTATTATTTCATTACCTTTGGAAATATCATTGGACCTATCACGAATCGACAAAATTTGTGCAGCGTCCCCTATCGGGCTTAAAATACACTAAAAATCTCGTACTAATTTTGTCATAAATGACGATACGAAGACGCTTGTCGTAAATATTCGTGCTAAGCCCACAAAAGAAATTTGGGAGGAAGTCTAACTCAAATAGGCATCTAAATATGGAAATGAGAGGACTACATAAAATAAAAAAATAAAAATAGTTATAAAACTCAAGTCACACTTGGTAGTGTGTTGCTTATCACGCGGTGTTACGGCGTCAACAAATCTTATATATTATTTAATACAAAACTACACTATATACTACTCTGTGTCACTATTCTGTCCTCGTGTAAAATAGGCTTTAAATCCTTTTATTTTGCTTTATAAATCCCAATTATATTTTTTTCTTTACATAATTTCAGGTGCTCGTTTATCTATGGTCACGAGGGTCGCCTGGAGAAGTTCACCCGCGACATGCAGGACCGGCTGGTGAAGCAGGTCATTGAACCCATGGCCTGTGACGGACTGAGGACCATCTCCGTCGCATACAGGGACTTTGTGCCCGGAAAGGCTGATATCAACCAGGTAACTTGGGAAATAATACATTAAAAAAGGGTATTGACAGACGAACGGACAATAAAGTAATCCAATAAGGGTTTCGTTTTTTTTCCTTTCGAGGTACGGATCCCTAAAATCATCATCATTAAATATAGCAGGTTGATGGTAGCTATAAATACAAGCAAATCTTTAATGAAGGATTTTTCAAAAGAAAAATCTCAAAAAAAGATAAAAATGGAAATTTTGTAAACTAAAAAATTTGCCAGTATCAATCAGTCTGTATTATTGCTTTTTTAAGTACTTTACCTTGTTTTTTTTTAATTTTAGATTATAATATAGTATATTATTTGTGCGCAGGTGCACATAGACCAAGAGCCGAACTGGGACGATGAAGACAACATCGTAAACAATCTCACTTGTCTCTGTGTTGTTGGTATCGAGGACCCCGTCAGACCAGAGGTACAAAACAACATATAACATTTTTAATATACTTATTAACTTTAGTTGACCATGTGTTAAATAAATCTAAGATTTTTTATATTAAAAGGTGGCAAACGACTACTGCCTATAGACATCTGTAGATCCGTCGCTTACTTTTCATCAACAGATGAAGGGATGGATAGAAAGAGAATATTTCTCTTTCCTATGTATTCCTTCCAATCCCTACCTTATAAGAAAAGGATGGGAAGGGAAAGAAGACTAAAGTTAGGCTTCCAGCCCACACACGTCGGGCGGTACTCGGAATTTCTTCCACTTTACCCCTTATCTTCTGTGTGGTCGTGGTATTGCACCAAGCGAGGCATATTCGTGCAACGGATGGTATTGGCATCTGTCATAGCTTACTCTGCTAAAAATTGTACAACTCAACTAAAAGTCTTTATAACCAAATTGAACTTCATAGCTCTAACCATAAAATGTTAATTCGCAGGTACCGGAGGCTATCCGCAAGTGCCAGAAGGCGGGCATCACGGTGCGGATGGTGACAGGCGACAATGTGAACACGGCGCGCTCCATTGCCATCAAATGTGGCATCCTCAAGCCTACTGATGACTTCCTCATTCTAGAGGGCAAGGAGTTCAACAAGAGGATCCGAGACGCTAATGGAGAGGTATGATCCGACTCAAAGGACCAAGAGTTTTACGAAGAGATTTTTTTGCCTATAAAATGTGTTAAAAGTAAAGTACATTGCAAAATTAATACAACTTCTTGAATAATTCACTACTTTTATATATGCTAGTAAATTTGATATGGATGGACATATGAATGGATGGATGGATGAATGTTAGAAGATATCTCCAATTCGTCAATCAGATTTTGTTGAAATTTGTCATAGATGTAGAACATAATCATGGTACTATTTTTGTTTAGCTAAGTAAATATAAAATGTGTGTATGTCTGTCTGTAGGTCCAACAGAGTTTGATCGACAAGGTGTGGCCGAAGCTGCGCGTGCTGGCGCGCTCCTCCCCCACTGACAAGTACACTCTGGTGAAGGGTATGATCGAGTCCAAGGCGTTTGACACACGCGAGGTGGTCGCTGTCACAGGAGACGGCACCAACGATGGTCCAGCACTCAAGAAGGCTGATGTCGGATTTGCTATGGTATATACATCTTACTAATATTATGAATGCGCATATTTGGATGGATGGATGTTTGTTAGAAGTTATCTCTAGAACGGCTTCATGGATCTCTATGTTATTTGGCCCAGATGTCAAATAAGTCTAGAGCTTTTTTTTAATTCGGCGCAGACAAAGCCGCAACTTTGATGAACTATCTAGTCGTTGTTATTACTAAAATCTACAGAGTATCTACGACGGAGGAGAGGATGCACAGAAAGAAAATATCTTCTCTTCCCATCCATCCTCTCATCCGGAAAGTCCACTTCCACTTCCCATCCTTCCCTTATAAGAAAAAGTGTGGGAAGGGAATCTACAGTGACATCTATAGTGAACAAAAGACAGCTTTTCTCTACTTTGATAGATGTCAAGTCAAGATTACAATGCTAACTTGTGCCTACAATTTATTTAACAATATTGTATTTACCAGGGTATCGCGGGTACGGACGTCGCCAAAGAGGCGTCTGACATCATTCTGACAGATGACAACTTCTCGTCAATCGTGAAGGCTGTGATGTGGGGCCGCAACGTGTACGACTCCATCGCAAAGTTCCTGCAGTTCCAGCTCACTGTGAACGTGGTCGCTGTCATTGTGGCATTCATTGGTGCTTGCGCGATACAGGACAGTCCTCTAAAGGTACGACACGCATAAGTAAGAGGGCACTGATCGCGGTCAGATTTCTCAGAAACCCGACAGCGTCTTTGACTTATGTTCACCTTCATCAGCTTACTATACGTTCCCAGGAGGGACTCTGAGCCTAGTCCAAATTAGAGGTGACTAGGCCATAGTCTACCAAAGTTCAGTGCGGGTTGACTTCACACATATCTTTGAATTTCTTCTCAGATTTGCGCAGTATCACGATGTTTTCCTTCACCATAAGAAGCTCGGATTAACGTCCATATGTAAATCGAAAAACACATTGGTACAAAGCGGGTTACGAACCCAGCACCTGCACATTGCAAGTCAAGGCTCAACCCCTGATCCACCGACGCACTTATACTTACTTTGCTAGATAATTTTTAATCGACAATATTTTGTTTCCAGGCGGTACAAATGTTATGGGTGAACTTGATAATGGACACTCTGGCGTCGCTGGCGCTGGCTACGGAAATGCCCACACCTGACCTGCTGCAGCGCAAGCCTTACGGCCGCACCAAGCCCCTCATCAGCCGCACCATGATGAAGAACATCCTCGGACAGGCCATCTACCAGCTCTTTATTATCTTCTCACTGCTATTTGTAGGTGCGTAAAACAATGGCCACATGAATTCGCCGAAATAGCGAAGCGATCTTTGCCCATAGACATCCTTTAATCAGACAGTTGCCTTTAATCGGCGAAGGGCGCATAGAAAGAGAATATTTTCCCTTCCTATACGTCTCCCTGTTCTAACAAATTATTCAATGATATATAAAAACAAACTATTGTTTACTTTTTACAAAATATATTAGCATATGTGCTATGCCAAATTTCAGTAAGATCCATACTGCCGTTCTAGACATACCTTCTAATAAACATCCATCCATCCATCCATACATCCAAACGTTCGCAAAAATATTAGTAAGCATGTTTCTACTACTTCTGTTATAAAAAAATCATATTTTATGATCCAGGTGACAGATTGTTAAACATCCCATCTGGTCGCGGTCAGCCACTCGGCTCCGAACCCACGCAGCACTTCACCATCATCTTCAACACTTTCGTCATGATGACACTCTTCAATGAAATCAACGCGCGCAAGATTCACGGACAGAGGAATGTATTCGAAGGACTCTTCACCAATCCCATCTTCTACTCGATATGGATCGGCACTGCTTTATCTCAGGTAACTGAACGAACTGAATGAATGAATGAATGACATCCTGTCACGTTCCTCGTGATTACTTCGACAAGACAACGATTGCAAGGTACTTAAGTTTTGGTATCCTTTATCTCAGGTAATGAACGAATGAACGGTGAATGAATGACTATGTGAACAAAGAATGAATACTTGTAAGCTACGAAATTAACTCATTTTAAAAACTGTAGCTTGTATTTTGATGAAATCAGATAAAAGAAGACCTATTTTTAATTGATGGAAGAAAATACAGAAAAACGAAACTTCTTTTCCCTCTCCTGTGTCTCTATTTTTTCTTGAATTTAAATGAGTATATCCAATGTTTCCAGGTGATAATAATCCAGTTCGGCGGCATGGCGTTCAGTACGGCTGGTCTGTCGATAGACCAATGGCTGTGGTGCCTGTTCTTCGGCGCCGGCACCCTCGTGTGGGGCCAGCTCGTCACCACCGTGCCCACTAGGAAGATACCCAAGAAACTCTCGTTAGTATAACTATATTTGTTTTTATACTACAATTTATAAATTTTCTTCTGTATATCGTAGTATTCTTACTCCTACCATTGTTATTTTTCTTTATAAAATATGAAACAGCAGCCCTCGCCCGCGACTGCATCAGCGCGGAATTTAATAAAAAAAAACGTTATTAGTAGCTTATGTATTCTTCTAGACTATGTTCTATATGTATGCCAAATTTCAGCGAGATCCGTTCAGTCGTACTGGAGATACCTACAAACAAACAAACATCCATTCATCTAAGCATTTGCATTTATAATATTAAGATGCGGTCGATTTTTTAGTATTATAAAATTAAGAAAATAACAACTTTTAGTTAATTACTAATTGTAAGTTGATAGGTTAAATTAATTAAAAAAAATGTCTTTATTTTGTATATTTGTATTAATGAAACTAACCCGATGTATGTTAGTTGGGGCCGCGGCCAGCCGGACCCCGAGACCATCCAGCCGGGTCCGGACTACGACGCGGACCTGGACAAGAAGCCGCGCGCCGGACAGATCCTGTGGATACGCGGACTCACGCGCCTCCAGACGCAGGTACGCATGCGCACGCGCACCCATCCGGGGACACTGTGACGTCACGCGAATAGGCCGATACATCGTTGTTCTAAATTTGAATTTAAAAAAAATATAGCTGTCTCAGTTTTTACAAAAAGAATGAGAGGGATAGAAATATACTTTGATCAAATGTTAAGTCAATTTAACCCCATAGTGATGTATTTCTTTATCGACGTAATAAGTTTAAAAAATCTATTGATAAACCTTACTACCAGTTTTCTTTTTAAACATTTCCTTAACAAATAAATAACCAAAGAAGTAAAAAATCAAAGTAACGATTTCATATGGTCTTAATAAAAAACTTTTTTTTTATAATTTAATCGGCCTATTCGCATTTGGGGTGTGATTATTTTTTTTGTATTTTTTGGGGGTCAATGTTTGCCTTAAAAGGGGGTCTATGTTGATTTTTGTCCTCGTAAAATGGGAATTTGAAAAAGTAATACAGTGGGGAGATTTCTATTATTTTTTGAATATATCATGTGTCATACTGTAAAAAATTGTTCTTTGAAAATAGTTTTTTTTTTTAATTTAATCAAAATTTTGAACAATTCTTTACAGTATTTTTTTTAATTACAGTATTTTGCTATTTTTTTAAAGTTCGCAAAATGCTGTCATTTTAATTTGTCATAGATAAAATCATGGTTTTCAAGCGGCTGTGAATTAAAGACTGAAAAATTCATTAATTTAAAAAAAAAACCATGATTATTCTACGACATTTATACTTTGATAAGTTTACTACAAAAAAAAGTTTAATAAAAGTAAACTTACTAAAGTAATTAAAAAAAATAAAAAAATATAATGATTTAATAATAAAAAAGCATATAGGAGTGGCAGAAATGTTGGTGTTTTAAAGAGGGATAAGTTGAAAGTTCGCAGCAAATTTTTTTAAATAATAAAAAATCTAAAAAAAATCAGCAAAGTCAACAGGTCAACACTGCGGATACCTTGGGCATCCTCACGCTAAGTCGACGATATGACTCCATTATATACATATAATAATATATATATACTTTTATTATATACAAGCCGAATATAACCACTATTTATAATTAAGCATTCATATAGAAAACGTCATAGTATAGTAAACAATAATTTTTTTACACTTTCCTTATTTATCGGTATAGCCGGTTTTAGAAAAAAAAATTTCCAACGACACAGTATAAAAAATTTCAGATCTTACCGTAAACAAACTCTACGTTCATTATTTTTTGTTTATTTTTTTTTGTTTTACTCTCCTTTTTTTTTCTTACGTCTCATAATTACTTTCCATTCTCCTATACTTCTGTTCTTATTCGATAATTATTTTCTATATATATATACCTACAGAGAAACACTTTACACAGTAAATTTTGTAGAAACGCTACGATACTTTGGCCCATTAACGTAGATTACAACATAACGATTGCTAATTTTGTTTTTTTTTATTTGTTTTTAAATTGTCTAAAGTAAATTTATAACAAAATTGGCAATCGTACCTTGCTACACTAGTTTATGTTTTTTACTCTAAAAAAAAATAATTTTCAGCCTGGTTTCATGACATCTTTTGACTCATTTCTATTTTCTTGATATCTCCGTCTCTTACTGTTCTTTGAACTATATACTGCTGTCTCGCTCACTCTGGCTGTCATGGAACCGGCCTTGTTGTTACACTATAGTTAGAACGCCTTTAAACATCGCGAGTACCGGCCTTGCATGCTCCGCAGAGAACCCAGTCTGACGCTTCCCTTTTATTTTTTAATTTGACTATGATTTGTTTTTTTTTATATACCACAACCACCACCCCTGTACCACGACCCCATTGGCATGCGATTTATGTAGGCTGAGACGATGTTACTTATCCCTCATAATTGTATCCTTCAAACAGTTACTATGACTATGTCCTATAGAATATAATTTTTATATATCCAATCTACTCAACATTAACTACATGGCGGTATGAATATGACTATCTCTTTCTCTCCTCTATCTTTTTTTTTTCTCTTAGTCATACTGACTGTTTGATTTTTTTTTTACTATTTTTTGTCTGTTTTTTTTTAATTGTTTACTTTAAGAATAGTGTTTTTTTTTTGCTTGTGATACGCCAGCCCAATACATCCTCGTTACTGATCCAAAGCAACCCAAGCTGTTGTTGAATGAAACGCCGTATGTTCACAAATTTGAGGCGACGACTAACATCACGTTACCGATATCCCAAAAAAAAAATTGGCAGTAACATTTTTTAATTGTTATATGTTTTTAAATTTATTATTTGAATGTATAATTTGTTTATGCCGAATTGTGTTCAAGTTACTGCCAAACGATACCGTTCATTTAGAGTGTGGAGTGGATATAGTTTAAAAAAAAATATTTTAGAAAAATGTTCAATACACATTTTTTTTTCATTAGAGAGCATGCCGCGTATGCTCGACGTACTAACATTTGTTTGAATTGTAACCGTCTTCGATCGAACGTCTTTTTTCCTTTTGCTGTTGTATTGTCAGTGTTTTTTGAGTGTTGTTTTTTTTTGTTTTGTTTTTTTTGTTTTTTGTCCATGAATGTTGTTCGAGCCGTACTTTTTTTGGGGGAAAGGGATGGGGGAAGTCAGACGGGTGTAAGCGTCAAACTGAACGATGGGGATTTGTCAATGTCAGTAGTTTGCCTTGCCTTGCCAATTGGAAAAATGCCTTTGCTGTTATTTTGCGTTATAGGCTTATTGTAGTTGTCCATAAAATGTTTTAAATGTATATAGCGACACGCGTAGGCGACGCCGCTATGTCTCGGTGAGTATCGTGTTTAGAAATAACGTGTTGAGGTTTTAGTTTTTTTAATTTTTTTTTATTAAAAAAAGTGATTCCGTGTAGCTTTCTAATATTCGTAAGACTTTACAATTGTGTTAATAATTAAATTTTTAATTTTTAATGTCCTATTTTGGATCATTATGTGTTTTATTATTCACAATTGTAAATTGTCTTTCATGAACCTTTTAGGCCAAATGTTTGTACCTCCTTGGCTCCCGATAAATGTTTAACAAACCTATAACAAGGCATGGTAGTTTAAATACCTGTTAATATCACAATTAATAAAATGACGAGATAAAATGCGTGCCGCCACATTTCAGGCATATGGAATTTGATATTAGATCTAAATTTAAAACATGCTGTATAAATAAAAAGAATAAAAAACCCATCAATAAACGTATGAGACGCTAAAGCCATTTAGTGGTGCATTAGGTGTTACCCGGCGACGAAGTGCTAGTGCTAGAGATCCCACTGACCCCACAAAGCCTCCTAGGTGTCATCCCTGCGTTGTCTAGGCGTAGTCTAGCAAGCTGAACTACAGGATGTAGCTAAGGCCTCGATTCGACTCCCATTTTCAGTTTTCAATAACAGATTCTTTCGTTTCATTGTTTTTTTTTTATTTTTGGTTGATCGTTTCTCATTTTTTTTGGGCACCTCCGAGTCATATTCGTATCACGTGACACCGGCCGCAAGATGGCCGCATACAGTATACACCAGACACTGTTCCGTTTTTAAATTTTGTTTTTTATTCTTTCTCTAATTTTTTTTCTTGTGTTACGAAAAAGGTTCCACTCTTTCCGTGTTGGCCTGCTTTCAGACGACAGATATGGGGTTGTAATTTGAAGTATAAAACTTAAAAGCTAATTAAAATACGCTCTATTCGCCTGGACAAGTTTAAAAAAAAACATTAAAAAAATATTTAAAATGTTGAATAACCATTCTAACTGAAATAAAAATAAAACCAAAAAAAACGAAGAATTTTTAATTTTATAAAAAGACTAACACTTTGTCACATTCCTTTCCAGCCAGCCAGTACTTTGCCAGCGAAAAGTGAAAGTAAAAAATAAAATAATTACATTTTAAAATAATTTAATGAACATGATGTAAAACAATTTCCATATTCTGATTGTCCAGTGATTTCCTTGCAAATGCCAGGCGAACAAAGCGTACTTAGTGAGAGACAGACGTATAGAAGCGATATAAAACCCCCAAATCTGGATGTGGAGCAAGTTGTAAAGCTAGGGCTGCGCACGTAGGACGGTGTCGAATGGGGCGAGCCGCGCGTCGTTGAGAGATGTTGTTGGCAGCCCCGGCCGGTGCTGGAGACCGAGGTGTAGTGGCGGGCGCGGCGGCTGGCGGCGCGCTGCGCACGACGGACGCTCACGGTACAACCCTAGCGCGTAGCCGAGCGGCCGGCCCACGCTCGCGCACTACCTCCGCGACACCCCCACACCCCCACACCACCGCGCGACACCCGCAGCTCACTGAAATTACTTTGACAGCTAAAATGCTTTAAGTCATCAATAAATTAAATTCACGAGATGATTTTTTTTTTTTGACAAATTAACTAAAAAATTTTCATAGTAATTATGTTTGATTATTGATCA
Organism: Papilio xuthus; assembly: GCF_000836235.2. Taxonomy (NCBI): domain Eukaryota; kingdom Metazoa; phylum Arthropoda; class Insecta; order Lepidoptera; family Papilionidae; genus Papilio; species Papilio xuthus. The sequence continues at coordinate 3,717,731 of NW_013532490.1, read as the reverse complement.
TTTAAAACTATTCAATCTAAGATTTTTATTGTTTCATTAGTTTTATAGTTTTTTTTTATGTCATTATAAAGACACTCCGACTGACCAAAAGCAAGTGTCGTAAAGTGATGTGGAAGGTGTGAGCCGGTGTCGTGGGCTGGCCGCGATAGTTTTCAATAGTTCTGTTCCCCGTCTGTGCTGCATCCCACGTCTGCCCCGGTAGACTCGCTGTCCTTCATCTGGCACCGTCCGCCCGCACCGCCGCCCGGACACGAGCACCCCCCATTGCCCCATCGCCCCGCTTTGTCACGTGTCTGACCTTCCGCTCGGAGGCGTCGGCGCGTCGCTCCAGTACCAGTTGTCGCTAGCACCTAGTGTTTGTTCAGTCAGCATGGCGCCATCATCGGCCATCCAGCGCGGTCGTCTCAGAGACGCACGCGGCGCGCACACGTGTTCCCGTTAGCTGCATGCGTAGACACGTCCGTCACACTTGATACTCTGAATACAGGCATAGTCGATAACATCCACACCACACTCGGTATATCGGTGGCGTAGTGTGTCGGTCAGCGGCGCTAGGGGCGCTCGGGGCGCTCGGTGCGCTAGGGGCGCTAGGCGAGGGTGTAGGGGGCCGGGCGCGCACTGGGAGGGTTGTGTTGGTTGCAGCTGCGCGTGGTGCGCGCGTTCAAGTCGACGCTCGAGGACCTCGAGGAGCGGCTGTCGGCGCACTCTGCAGCCGGCCTGCGCTCGCGCCTGCGCGCACCACCCCAGGACATCGCCTACATCGACGCGGACGACGTGCCCAACGCGGCCGCCGCGCGCACTGAGACCACCATATTCTAACGCTCCCCGCGCCATGCGCCATGCGCCACGCGTCCGCACCTCACTGACACACCTACACATATAGAGCTTCAACATACCCCGCCCCGCCCCGCTCCGCCCATTTACTGTTTTGTTACATTGTGACTGTGTTTGCAGATGTTTTTGTACCGTACGTACTGCCGGACTCCCCTCCGCTGCCCCCACTCCCCACACTTCCCCACACGACTCCCGCTCGACCGACACGTACTTAACCGACGCTATTTAACCGCGAAATCTCAGCGCGATCTTACGACACCTCGATTACTTATGATTATGCTTTATTATACGAAAAAACGTCTTTGAGTCTTAAATTGTATTAGGTTTAAGAATTTTTTAAATAAGTGTTGAAATTTTTAGAAACTAGGTAGTCGATAGCAATAAAGTTGCATAGTTATGGAGTTGGCGGGTGACGAGCCGTGTCCTGTCACCGCCATGTCGGCGGACACGACCTCGTGCTGTAGCGTCAACATGTTGAACTGTTCTCCTAGGACTAGACTCTCCTAGCCCCGACTGTCCAGAGCGACAATGTAACCAACACTGCTATTTAGATATGAACATGTTTGTAAATATGTAAGAAGTTTCTCAAACGTCTTTTTATGTATATCGGAGCAGTGATATTTTATATAGAGATTATAGATAGACGCGACTCGTGGAATTGTGAAACGTTTTAATCTTATCGATTTAAAATTTACCAAGATAATGTTAAAAAAAAATCATATTCTCTCCCTAGCTTTCTTTGTAACTAGTCTATATAGGAGTACGTCGACGAACGTGATCTTTTCAAACTCGTCCGACCTCCCCTCGGTTATAATTGTTTCTTTCATAGTAAATTGGGACCACTTTAACCCGCTAGTGACGTTAGACCGGCGCCCGGCGGCCGGCCGCGTCCGCGTCCGCGTCCGCGCCGCGCGTCTGCCCGCACGCAGTGCATTTTCTGATTCAGCCCTCCCTGTGCACTCCGTGAGTCACGTGACGCTCGCAGCCTCTTTGTACTTGGACACGAGAGAACTCTTACAACTGTAGAACTAAAACATTGTTTTGTTGATAACTATTTACAATTAATAATAAAATTTGAAGCAAATTCCATAGCATTTTCTTTCGCCACTCGTTATGCATGATGGGGGCCGCCCAGTTTTAGCAGAACCGCTCTATTTCAGATGTTAACGGTAAGTTTAGGTCCGCGGGCCAGGCGCGCCCCCTGCCGGCGGCCGCACGCCCCGCGCCCCGCGCCCTCGCCCTGGGCGGCCGGCGGGACCTAGGTACACTCGAGTAACGCTAGTTAGAGCATGAGCGTGTCTTGCACGTCAACTCTTCGGTACATACTCACTCCCGTCGAACGAATAGCGACCTTATTATGTTATGATACGTCACAAAATACAACTGCCGACTGTACGTCGATAAGTCGCATTATCTGACGACTGCCTCGCAACAGAGGTTGAAACTGCGCGCGAGCGGCCATTTTGTGGCCGGCATCGGTCCGCAAAATGGCGGCCGTTTCTTAGATTGTAAGTACAGAGTATATATTGAAGAAATGTTACAATGTTTCATTATTTTGGTACAAATGTTGTTTTTTTTTTCCTTTTGAACTTGTATTCTAATTATTTTCGCTTGGCATTTAAAGTGTGAAAGTGCTTATGTTACAGCGTTATGCATGTATACCGATGTCTGTGAGTATGCACAATTTGTATTTTGTAAGCGACGGTCTCTGACAATGTAAAGTGTCATTCAGTTGATTTTGTCACGTTTATGTTGTCGGGCGACCTTTGATTTTTTTAAATGTTATTTTAATATAGTATTTCACACGTAGGAGAAATATAATCATTATATCACAATAACAATCTCGTACACTAGTATATAAGTTGTCGTACAAAAATAAAGTGCTGATGAATACAAAATGCCTCCACAATAACTAAAAAAATAAAAATTTAACCTTATATATAATTAAAACCCCCTTTTTTTAAACGGCTTATATAATTATTTCATTTTTTTTTATCGTTGACTCGGTTGTGTAAGTACTTATTTAATAAGTTGATTTGATTTTTTTTAAACTAATTTATTTTTCATGTAACGAGAGGTTTTACTTTTTAATTTTAAACATTTTAACCGGCTATATAAACTACCAGTTTAATATTTAAAAAAAAAAAGTTCATTTGAATAAAATTATTTATTTCAATTGTAATGATATTTCATTTGAAGATTACCTTGAACACGTCCAATTTTCCCCGAAATTATTAAAATTCGCGAAGTAGCTCACATACCGGATTCGTAGTCGCTTAAAACACGGTAAATACGAATGATTACAATATTTTTTATCTATATTAGTATACGCTAGTGGATGCCCTCGACCCAGGTAGTGTGAATGCCCCCTAATCCTAGTCGACTATAGCCACTAACAAACGATAATGCTTTATAAATACTCCCCACTTTACTAATTAGTTAAATCACAGTAGAGGGTGTTCCAAAGCCAAATATTTTTTTAAAAATTTTTTAGTTTTTTGATTTTGGAACACCGATTTTTTTACGTACTGGCAAAAAAAGCCATGCTGCGTTAGTGTCTCCAGATTGGGATTTCTTTGTTTTGTTGTGATTTGCGTGTTTAAAAAAGTGAAAAAAATTTGACATTAATACTTTTACTCAAAAAAGTATTTTCAAAGTGTTTTTGTATTACTTTTGTGTAATCATTTAAAATCATGAAAATGAAAACTCATCATTCAAAATTCATGATAAAGAAATTTCCCAAAAAAATATGGAATTTTTACCAAAATGTTGGGGAAAAATTATAATACCCATCTGGGGACACTTGTTTACGGGCAACACTTGCCGCGGCGGCCCACTGAAACCTCCGTGATGTTGTTTTACAGCAAAAGGCGGACATATTGGCCGGCCGTCGGATATTTGTCAATAATTATTTGGCGGAACACCGGAGGATCAGCGTGCAATCCGGCGGCAGCTCCCTGCCGGCACTCAGTCCCGTATCGCATCAGAGCGATGACTAAAACACAACAAATCAACCCAACTAAAACAGCTCAACAAAACTAAAACGACTCAACTAAATCAAAATGACGATTAGTAACAAAACTATAACCATTGAATTAAAATTTAATTAAAAAAATCGTTCGAAATTTAAATTCATTTGACATTTGTACTGCTACCAATATATGTAGTGTTGCCATGTTATTCTTAAATCTACTAATAACTGCCAGTTAATCCCAGACGCATTAAATTAGACGCAATTTATAAATGATAAAATTTTTAAAAATACTTTACGAATAACGATATTGTTCACTAAAAAGATTAGGTTAAGATTTGATTAGGAATTTTCGAGAAATAAAATATTAAAATTAGAATATAATCGTAAATATGGTGCACAATTTCAAAATATAAAATATAATATTTAATGGTGTTGCGGCATTTAATTCGCCGAAAGGAACATAGTTCGATTGTTTTGTTTTTAATATGAAAAATATAAAAATGATTTCCTGTAAATATTTGCGATGCCTTTCTTCTTTATAAAGTTGATATGATATATTTTAATACGCGTTAAATTGGATGTTATTTATATAAAGGAGTTGGCACATAATTTTGTACGACTCTGCTTTTATTAATATTTAATTATTAAGGGTCTGACGATATTTAAATTTGCTTGTTATTTTTTTCTATTTTTTTTTTTGTTTATGCTATTGATGTGATTGATTTTTTTTACTATGCTGTGTAGTATTTGTGTAAACATATAACTTTTTTTTTATTTTAATGGCAAAAATTTGTGTGTTGATACATATTTTTGACAAAACTAGCTACTGATTTCTCTACGTGCATGTGAAATAGATAGTACTTAAATATATATGTACTTTCATTCGAAAGCATGTATTTAATATATTCTATATCAAACTATATATGATAAACACACACACATACACACAAATTCCTTATATTTAGTCTTCCAAGATTAAGATCCTTATTTTTTTTTTATAATTTTTATTTCCCTCTTCAGATTTCAAGCAAATTTAAGTATCTTAATGGGGTTAAAGATACTTTGATGTTTTTATATATAAACTATTTAATGTCTATGTGCGGATAGCTAAATCACCTTTTGCACTTCGTAGTGAACTTTATAATAATGCTAAACTTAATAAACTTAATATTAATAACATTTTAAACTTCGTGTCTTGTTGTAAACCGATAATAAGTTAGATGTAAACAAAAATAATAATTTTAATATTTTCTAAATTTAAAACTTCGCTTTTAGCAGTCTCGTGAACGCCTTTATATAAAGAGCTAAAAATATATCGGGGAAACATAGCATCTGAAATTTCTATAATTCTAGTATGGTATGGCTGCTCTATACCTCTTAACGCTTTTCTTAAACTTTAGTAATAAAGTAATCTGTACTCCAAAAAAGTAACTTTCATTTCACCCGACTGCCTCGTTGCGGAGCTGCGTTATAAGGTAACTGGCCGTTCTGGGACTGTATGTGTTGTGCCGCGTGACGTGCGCCATCTTGGCCGCTTGCTTGCACCAGCACGCCGCCATCTTGTACGGCGCGTGCGTCACACGTGACTTTTATTTCAACGACCATTTCTTACATTTGCTGTGAAATGGTTTTGGAATAAAATTCATAATGTATATAGTAAATGTATAGATAAATAATACGTAATTATGTGTACCGCTTTCACAAATTAGATCGATTTAATAAATGTTGTAGGAATGTTAGTAGATGAATAGTCACATGCTTGTATGTTAGACATATGTTACTAGAATCTGGTATGTGAGCAACTGAGCAATTCGTTACATATATGTGCTTTTAGAGCATGACATAAAGAAGCTATAGACACGAACGAAACACGCACACACAGACAAACCGAGAAGAACAAAAGTTGTTTCGATGTTGCTTAAATTATATACACCAAACATTTATGTATCACAGATCAATGTTTAAAATATGATTTCTTTTTTGTTATTTTATTTATGTTAAACGGATAAAGGAGCCCTGGATGGATACTGTAAAATAAAAAAAATAAAATAGTTTTTAAGTGCACACCCCCATGAATGTGCTTCTTAAAGCCATAGGATGTAAACCCAGCGTTTATTTATGTTCTAGTGTTAATTTTGATTTGGAATCTTCTTCCTAAAGTCTGTTCCTTGCTTCGCGAGGCACCGCTTCGGTCGGAGCTGTCGTGTGCCATACGAAACGTAACGAACGCTATTCCTAATTTTACTTACAAATGTGAATACTGACAGAGATATTTTGAGCTTTTATTTAGAGTAAAAACTCTTTATCTGTAAAATTGTTTTGTAAAGAAATTAGTTACAAATATTTGTAGTGTTATAAAGAATAGCATTGGTTACTTAGCACCGACTATCTATCGCAAGGGACTACGGTCCTCTGCTTCTCTTCTCGTATCGTGAGTCTTACTTCATGTTCTTGTTTTTATTTTCTTTTCCATGAATCCCCATTGCACCCGGAAGGTCATAGGTGGAGAGTTACAGGAGCGCTTGATCCCGGTGCCCTACAGCAAGACCTCAACCGATCAAGCTGTAAGATTACACAAAGCCTGCTCTATCACTCACATCTACCCTCTCTTTTTTCACTTTATGTTCGTCTTTGTTTTGTTTATGTTGAACTTTACTCTATACTTACAAATTGTATACATTCCGCAACAGTCCCTTTGTGTACTCTGACCTTTCAGTGGCAACAGAATAAGGGCTGAAACACACGAACTGCAGGTAGTCTGTATTTCGAGAGGAATTGCAGTTTGCAGTGACTGTTACAGATTAGTTTAAACAGTCCGTGTATGTCAGCTCTTATTTTATGGTGTTGTTAATGTTTTGTGATGATTTTTTTAGTTGTAACAGATCGGTCAGTGTATAACGCATGCCACATTTTAAGTATCCAAGCATGGGCTGTTAATTCATTATTTGTTGTTTTTTTTTTCAGTTGTTGGAGAACGTTTTCGCTGTATTTATAACTGTTTTGTGCAAATTTTATGAAATTTATATGAATTAATGTTATTTAATATGATGCTGAATTTTAAATGCATACGTAATATATTTAGTGTTAAAATTAGAGAAAATTAATAATGCATAGTCCATAACATGTATCCATTCATTAATTTAACATTATTGAAATCTAAAACACATCCAAAATGCTTTTTTCTAAATATTCAATACGTACTATTTTCTTTAATTTTCTAAATTTGTAATAAAAACAGTACTTTTATTGTTAAGATTAAAAAATATAGATAAACATTCCCGCACCGATTCTAAGCTTTTGCAATTCAAGATATAAAAAAATCTAGTAAACACTGGTTAAATTTGCACGCTTTGGGATATTGTAAAGTCTTTTACATTTTTACATCGTGGCTAAGTTTTTAATTTGGCATCATTCATCTTGTATAGTGTTTGTGTGTTTCTTTTGCTTCATTTCGTGCACAATTTAACTAAAATGAAACGACCATAGAACAGAGTACCAGGGTCTCATAGAAGTTCATGTCAACGCATTACATCAACGGTACAGCTTTTAGTTTGACAACGTCAGCTTACGACAGGTTGTGGTTAGGTTAGGACCAGCTTGCTTCCGTGCTTCGGAATTCGTGGTCGGATGTTGCTTCGTGTCGCAGCGCGCTTCTGTAGCCGATAGAAGGTCCGAATGCAGTCACAGAGCACGATCACAGACCGACGAGTCCGGACCGACACCGACAGGTCGGGGCCGACACCGAATAGTCTAGGCCTACACCGATACTGACGCACTAGCCCCGCCCACCGAGATGTCTGTATTCAGAACCGAAGCGAACGTTTTGCGAAGTGCATGGCATGGCGCCCGCGCGGTCGACTGTGACTGGAATTTCGAATAACCTACGCTTTCTGGCCTCTTTTATTAATGGCTCAGTGTGCTTTCATTTATGTTTACGATTGTACACAACTCTTCCTCACGGAACCGCTCCTTCGGGATTGTTCCATCGATGTTGTGCCATCGGTCCGCTTCCAAGATTCAAATAAAATAATAAAATATTATTTTAATATTTTTATATTATACCGCATGTTGTTTGAATCTTGGATCGTTTGTGTACACCTATTTTATAAAATTATTTGTTGTAATGAATTACATGGAGCCGTCTCCGGCCGCCGCGCCGCACTCGCTCCCTTCAAGTTGAATTCCTCAAGCGCATCATCAATCAATGTTGCAATTTATATATCTTTTATTATTACAAAATTTTATTTACATGATATAATGTTTGAAAAAAAACTGTTCTATATTGTCCTGTTACTTTAATGTCCCCACTTATTTTATTTGCACTAAATATTGCAAGTTTGTTACATATTTACAATGTATATAAGTGTGAGCACGGCGCAGGAATTCACTTGCCCGGCGGCCGCGGGGGCCATGCTGCCTCCGTCTGTCGCTGGGGTTACACGGAGACGTAGCTGCTTTATTCTTCTCGTCTTCTTTTGTGAATATAATTTGTCAAAAATAGTATTAGCTACGTCCCCTATGGGAACTAGAGAGCGGCGCTGTGGCCGGCGTCCGCAGCGTCGGGCGGTACTAAAGCGTATGCGCGTGCGCAGATCCGCGTGGTGAACGCGTTCCGGCAGGGGCTGGACTCGCGCGGCTCGCTGGCCGACGCCGCGCTGGCGGAGGCGCTGCGCAAGCAGACGGCGCTCGCCAAGCGGTTCTCGCACGCGTCCAGCGTGGACTGCGAGCCGCGTGACGCCCTCGCGCCGCACGACATCGACGTGGAGCGTCTCTCCAGCCACAGCCACACCGAGACCGCCGTGTAGCCGCCCCCCGCCCCCGCGCTCCGCGCAACACATCGCTGCCATCGCTCTTATGTAAACGTAACGCTATTGTGTATAAAGTCATATTTAAAAACGGAGATACCACGTTCGTATTTGATTTAGAAGCGCCGGGCAGACCCCGGCGCGTCGGAGCATAAGTTATTGTTAACTAGTGTGTTTATTGCGATTGTTTTGAAAATATTTTATTATAATACGCGCGTCGCCGCGCGTCTGTTGAACAAATAAAAATATTGTCTAATTATTAATTTTAGATTTAAGCGCAAGAACGAGCGATTGAGCGTGTGTTTTTTGAAAATAATAAAAAAAAACATGGAATTATCGCATAGCATCATCGTGTCATCTCACACGGAATGTAACGTTTTGTATTGCTTTTGTGGGAAGCGAGCGAGCGGCGCGCGGGGCGGGGACCTGACCGCGCCGCAGCCCGGCCCCCGCCCCCGCCCCGCGCCCCGCCGCCTCTTCAGACTAAATTATTCAACTATTAGTTAAGGTGTTTGTTATAAATTTCAATAACTTTTTCTTTTTGTTTTTACGACCTTTTTCCCCTAATTCTAAGTACCTATACATTAAGTCATATCGCGAAGTAGCCGCATCTACCGCCAGGTGGCGCCGAGCCGAGCCCGCGCGCCGCCGCCAGTAGTCCACTTTGAACATCTTCGAAATGTTTAAATAGAAATAAACATTAACTTGTATAGCTGAAGGTATTTATTTGTAATGCTAGTCTCTTATGAAACAAATACTAATTATTCAATTATTATAATGTACTTATTGATTATTGATAAATACTTCAAATTTATTAAACAAATATAGTCTACGATGTAACGAATTGATTTTGGAATTTTTTCTCTATGAGCAATAGCGCAACGCGAGCGCGGCGCGGTCGTGACGTGACGTGACGTGACGTGCGCGTGACGTGACGTGCGCCGCGGCCGCGACGTGCTCGCGCGGCACAAATAGGCGACGTAGGATCGCAGCAGTGGCATTTTCAAGTTATAAAGTAAGACATGTAAAGGACTTAGTGAGGAGTCGGACGCGCCCGAGAGCGGCACACCGCTCGCCGCCCACTTGTTTTTAGTAATAAATAATAATAATAAAGTCAAACGATTTAGCGAATCGGCAATGTTCAATTTTGTATAGAACGTTTCATAGTAGAGGTATTGAGAGTTGTTACGTTGTGTTTTGTGAGGCCGCCCTCTGGAGGCTATACCAAACTATAAAACGATCTTGTAAGTAATTAAGTATTAGCTTGGAAATCAATAAAGCCTTTTTAAAAAAAAGTTAACGATGAACAGTATTCAAGGTTCACATGTTTAATATTTGTTACGGTTTCAGTGATAGATGGTCATGATATCGTTTTGTATGTTGATATATTCGCTATATTTTCGTTTATTCGTTACCACGTGTTTCCCGATGAAAGACATAATGAATTAGGAGTGTAGAGGAGCAGAGCAGAGCAGAGAGCAGAGTACAACAGCCGCCTGCAACAACCACTTGTTTTGACATGACAGTCTGCCACTAACCATTTTAGATCATAAGTCCCATTGTTGTATTTTTCGTCTCACAATAAATGAAAATCTATTTTATTGTTTTTACGCCTGTTGTTTCATTTATACCCGAGAACTTTGTTTATTGAAGATGGAATAGTTCCAACTGATTTTAAGCGACTGCTTCGTTACTCATAAAAAAATTAAAGTTATCCTACCGACATCAACGTCTCCATAACTTATATTTTCTCTTCTAAATTATTTATAGTTGATTTCCGAGACTAAAACATCATCCCTCACTCCATAATCTTTGAAAAAAGGAATATATATGTTTTAAGTAGGGATATTGGTTTCGGAAACCAACGATAAATCAAAGTTGTATGGGATACTAAGTTTTTTTTAAAATAAAGATTTACAAATTTAAATTTTATTAGTTTTATCTTAAAAATAACACTTTCTATTTACACTTTAGCCTTAAAAGTAATAAATGACAAAAATAAAAAATTCTGTGAAAATAAAAGAAAATTTATCCTTAAATTTTTATCTTATTCCTCTTCTAAATGTTTACTACGAAGTAAATAATCGTATCTCAAAATTATGCAAAGTTTGATTGTATTATTTAAATTTACTCCAGAATAATTATTATTTTTATAGTAATTTGCCAATTAAAAATACCAAGAATTTCAAATTTATTAGACTTACGATTATTTACGTTGGAAACACTTTCATTATGAACTTTTTAACTTTATATAGTATCTCCATTTAGTTTATACGCATTCAATTCTGATAAAACCTTTTTTTTAATTCCGTTACAAAGATGTACAGTCAGATGCAAATAGACTAGCAGACATGATATCCAAATATATAGGAACTCGTAAAGTAATCTGCTTGTATGTTAAATTGGGAAAAACTTTATAAAAATTGAAAACTCACTAACACTACTTTAGGTTGACAAGAAGACAAACAATTAAGCGGCCGCCACCGCTCCGTAGTTTGGCGCCAAGAAAATTTAAATGGCGCCATCTCGTAGCATATAGGTGAACAATACTAATATTATAAATGCGAATGTTTGGATGGATGGATCATTGTCTAGAACAGTGGTTCCCAAACTTATTTTGTCTGCTGTCCACTTTGAGAATAAATATTTTTTTAGCGCCCCCATATTTTCACATATTCAAAAACCATTATAACTTCAAATTAAATTAATTCATTATTGTGATTTATATATGTATATTAACGGAGAATTCTAAACGAAACTTTTACTATAACCCGCAACTTGAGACCTGCAGCGCCCACAAGGGGGCGTTATCGCCCACTTTGGGAAAGACTTGATCCGATGTATTTGTGCATAGTAAATGTATCTATTAATTTGACGACTTTTGTTGTACTTCTACACTTGAAAAATTTAAGAGTTCCTATATATTTGGATATCTGATCTGCTACGGTGTTTTTGCAGCTGACTGTACAGACATCAGATTATAATCTATATTTGAGCAGCAGTAGGGGTGTGAGCGGATGCTAGGGGAACCTGATGAGCGCAGGCGGCGGCTCTGATGGTATGAACAGTGGTAACGTCACGTTTGGATCTGAAAGTAAAAAAAAACAATATTTTTGACATAACAATAATATTCAAAACAACTAATCGTGTAATGAGGAAAAATTTCACTAGATGGCATTACTAGTATTGTAGTAGTTATTTTAATATAGAAATACCTACAGGAAGAGTATTTTTCTATCTGTGAGGAGTATTTATGTGTTGATGTTTTGAGTTTGGGGTATATCTGATCAGTATATGGGATAAGGCCGTTGCCCACTAGGCAATTAACGAATATTTTATGGCTGTGGCACATTTTTTAACGTCTCTTTGATGTCGACATCAACAACAAGGTCTGTTGGAGAGCTTTATCTGTTGTGTTGTGTTGGGTATGCATTCCCTCTGAAAAAAAGGAAAAGTACTGACCCAGTTTGCGCAGGGCGGGAGGCAGTGTGAGTGCGGGGTGTGGGGGGTGTGCGGGATGAGGTCGCAGCAGATGCAGGGGCGGCGGGTGCGCGGTGCGGGGCGGCGGGGAGCCGGGCGGGGGTGGGGGCGGGGGCAGGGCATCCCACAGCGGCACGTGGTCGGGGTGCGCGGCGGGGCAGGGCCACGCGCAGCCCACTCGCCGCACCTTGCGTCGCTGTACATACAACATTCACATTTAATATATTTTTATTGAACGATTTCAATCTCATGAGATATTATTATAAAATAATCTATAAAAGCGGCTTAGCACTCAGGTATTTGTCCGTTGTTGGCACTGACTAGTTTAGAACTCATCGGGGTCCCTTCTTTACAGTGTGTGGGACTGAGTATTTAGCCGTTTACATAATAGTTTCATTATATGTAAATGTTTCTAAATTTATATGTATGTTTTATTATACATATTTTAGTCATTTCAACATTTTTTGTATACAAGATTTAAATAATCAGCTTTATTGTTTGTTATAATTATGGAACTGTGACTGTACAAACTGACCTTCTTAACAGGTGGTTCCTCGACATCCGAGTCCTGTCCGGGCTTGTATCCATCTGCAAAGCTAACGCGCTTTCCGCCGCGACCTGCTTCACCGGACCTGAAAACACACATATTTATATATACTAGCTGTCGCCCGCGACTCTATCCGCACGAGATAAAAAATACAAATGTCTGAGATTTCTGAGCAGATATCACCATCCGATTTCGCTTCACTCAGTCAGTGCGCACACGGGGCGGCCGCCGTCTCCAGACAATGCCAAGACCACTACCAATGACATTATTTTATTTAATAAATTGAGCTCCAATATAAATTCAGCCTCAACACTATTGACACCTACATGTTGGCATTCGATTTAAATAATTAGCGTCATTTTAAATTGATATTCTTCGACACAAAGAAGCCTATTCTCAGACATACTGGACGTGCATATAAAATTTCATAAAAATTGGGTCAACCCGTTTGGAAGGATGGTAACTTACACTATAATAAGATAATTTTATGTATAAGATCATTTAAATGTCTGCTGGAAGCAGAGTTATTACTTGACGACTAAAGAATATCCTTAATATAGATTCCTCCTTAAATATACCCTTATTGTTTATCTTATTAACTTAAATAGGTATTCATAGTTAGTAACGGAGAGCCCTCGAGTAAATTAAATAACAGAAAACTACACTAAGGCACAGTTAAATAACTGATTGTAGAAGTTAATTAATAAGACAAATTTTATACTAACACGACGAGTATTCCTTTCTCCGGCGCGTCTTTCTCAGGGTCGGGAGGTGAATCTTCTTTCGCCACCTCGCCCAGTACTGGAATATAACCATCCAAATTATTAAGTTGAGTTTCCACTGCCGAAACATTATATTGAAACATAGCCATTGAGGCTAGATGCGACATTTATTTTATACTAGCTGGTAACCGCGACTACGTCTGCGCGGAATTGAAAAAAAAACTTAGTAGCCTATGTGTTCTTTCAGACTATGTTCTATATGTATGCCAAATTTCAAGGGAATCCGTTTAGAGGTTCTGAAGATACCTTCAAACATACATCCATCCATCCATTTATGAATAAATCGGCAAATTAAAGGCTAATATCAGTGTGATTTCCATGTACTGACCAGTAGTCTTAAGCGCGTGGTCTATCCTGGCATCGAGCGTGCTGAGACGTGCGGCGTCCTGCTGCGCCTCAGAGAAGCAGTCCCCGTACTGCAGCCTGTCTGACGCTCCGTACATGTCCATGTACGCTTCGTCGTATCTGAAAATCAGTCGCCCATCCAGATCTTAATATTTTATATGAAATGCAATATTTATTACAATTAGTACTAAAATTTGCTCATAATATCTAATGGTGAGCCTAAAAAGGCTATAAAACTTTGTCAAAATTTACATTTTAGCTTCTTATCGTCTAGATCGTCTAGCCCGCGTCTTCGTCTATGCAGAATTAAAACAATACTTTGTACTATATGCGCGTGACAAATTTCATATATATATTAGCTTCTTCATTTATAAAGTAGTAGTATACAGCTTTGTTTGAAACTTGTCATATTTTTGATATTTGATGAATAGTGTGATCAACCAAATTTCACACACAAAGTTTGTGTATGTTTTAGCCAATAATTGAAATTGCAACTTGTAGATACAGAGTTATTAACAGATAGACTTACCCGTTAGTTATTCCTGTAGCCGTGTCTGTGCGATTAGCAAGGCTCTGTATTTTGTAGACAGGTTGAGGAGATGGCAGCGGAGTTGTTCCCAGTTGTTGTTGTGTTTGTTGTTGAATTTCTTCTTGTTGTGATGTTGGTACTTCTGTCTGCGCGCTCTCGCTCCCACCAGTAAGTACAATATTCACCTCTCCGGGTTTTAAACCTGTTAGTTTAAATTATATGACATGTAATTTATCAAGTTTGAAAATATTCAAAGAACTAATTTCTCCTTTTAATCTATTTTTTCTTTATTTAAGCTTTTGTTTTGCATTTTTTTTAACCGTAGAAAACATTTAGGCTAGTCCTAGATCACGAAGTATAACTAACAAATAAAAGGCAGGTATTAAGTCTGTACCAAAGAACTTGTTTAGCTCTTGGTGTATAATTGAAGACAATTCATCATCAAGAGCTCACAATACGTCTCAACCGAGAAGCTTGGCGCCTACCCCATGTTAGGGATGACTAGGCCATAGTCAACCACGCTGGCCACGTGCGTGTTGACTTCACACATAACTTTGAATTTCTTCTCAGATATATGCAGCTTACATCACGATGTTTTCCTTCACCGTAAAAACGTTGGATATTACATATGCAAATCGGAAATCGAAAAAAAATATTGGTACATGGCGGGATGCGAACCCAGGACCTGCAGATTACAAGTCAAGTGTTTGACCACTGAGCCACCGACGCTCTCAAATTTACATGAAGACAATTATTTCCTGTCAATTTGTCCTGATCATTAATTAGTAGTGAATTAAGTATTTTTGTATTTACCCCATCTGGAAGGTCTGTCTGGTGGCGGTTGTTCCCGGGGTGGTGCGAGGCCGGGCCGCCAGTCGCACTTGATCTCACCGCGGCTGCGCACGCGCACCACTGTCTCAATGCGCTGCTCGCCTCCCACACCAGGAGGAGACGCTTGCTGTAATTATAAAGAAATAAATATAATTCTTGTTTGAAATTATATTTTACAATATCATGCAATTCTAATAATAACATTCTTAAACTCGTAAGTATCTCTTATTCATCCCTTAGTGATTAATAAACGATTCTGAAAGCGGTAGTCTGAAATAAAGGCAAATTAAATACGAAAAAAACGACAAGTTTTGAATGCCATTTATTTTGGACTACATAAAATTGAAGTAATGAATTGACCTGTCGTATTGTACGGTTCTGAATGTTGGGCCACCAAGGTTTCGGATGAAAGAAGATTGCATGTAGCTGAAATGCGTATGCTAAGATGGATGTGTGGTGTGACAAGAAAGGATAAAGTTAAAAATGTGTATATTAGAGGAAGTTTGAAAGTAGCGCCAATGATCGAGAAATTGAGGAGTAAAAGATTAGCGTGATTTGGACATGTTATGAGGAGGGATGATGATATAAGCAAAAAAGTAATGAAATTGAATGTGGATGGCTACAAGGGTAGGGGAAGACCAAAAAAAGTATGGAATGACTGTGTGAAAGAGGATATGCGTAAGAAGGGGGGTAGACTCGGATATGACGGCTGATAGAGATGTATGGAGGAGTAGTACATGCTGTGCCGACCCTCGATAGGTATAAGGGCAGGTTGATGATGAAGTGTCAATATGTAATATCGAAAAAAACATTTCGTACAAATGATGTATTCGCGCAGCTGGTGACGAAAAACCAATTTCTACAATCATTGGCTTTCTGTCAGTATGTCTGTCCGTAAAGCAGAGTTTGTTCCGAGTGAACTCCAGAACCACTGGACTGTAGACGGGATGTTTACAGGAAGGTAGTTAATTCCACACTAACGAAGTGACGGGTGACCGCTAGTAGTATGTCATATTTAAACAGAAAAATAAAACATACCTGACTGGCGACATCACTTTGGTAAGCCATGGCCAAATGTTCATACATTTCATAATTATCTTGTTGGTAATTTTCATGGTTATCTTCACACTCAACAACAGACTCTATTTGCTTCAAATAAAGTCCACTTTGGCTCGCACTGATCACATCATTGAAACTATAGTTTGAATTCTGTGAGGAAGGTCTTAAATGGCTATCGTCTTTTTCATACGGCTTCACGCTGCATACCGACTCTTGGGATGAACAGAGAGACATATTCGATTCGTCCATTACTGGTTTTATTTGTGACCTTTGTGGTATTGGAGATATTGTTGGTATCACTTCTATGTTAGAAATTGTTTGTGGTGGCATGTTTTGTGGTATTGAATTTGGTGATATTTGAGGCACTGTGATTGGTGTTTCCTTAGCTTCTGGCTCCTGAAAAAAGTAATAACAAGAATATAAAAAAAAATCTTAATTAATATTCGGATGGGAATGCTTGGATCGATGTTTGTTAGGTGTCTGCAGAACGTCTGCATGGATCTCACTGAAATTTGGCATATATGTAGAACATAGTCTTGAATATAGGCTACTCAGTTTTTTAATTCCGCGCGGGCGGTGTCACGTGCGATAGTTAGTCTGTAATAATTTGTTTAAAAATTACCTTTATTTCAATTTGTTCTTGTTCTTTATCCTCTTCATCGATAACTTCTGTAATTTTAGTTACATTTTCTGTCTCTTCATTTGATATAATTTGTTCCTTTTCTTTTTCTGGTACATTTTTCTGAGATTCTGTTACTTTAGGTGATAGAGGATAATCTTCTATCACTTCCTTCTTAATATGTATATTATTACCAACGAAATCATTCTGTAATTCTTTGACATTTATAATTTCTCTTGGCTTCTGTTGTCTTCTCGGTGAGAAGTTCATTAATGTTTTACTTTTTTCATCATCAGTGAGACGTTCCGTTTTAATATTATTTAGTATATTAACGTCAAATAACTCTTCGCTTTGAGCAGAATCTGATGAGGATGTCTTCCTCTTACGCTTCCTTTCTTTCTTCTTTTTACTTTCTGCTTTCTTCTTAGCCTTCTTCTCTGATTCATCAGTACTACTTTCAGAACTGGAAGATGACGAACTACTTGTTGATTCTTCCTTCTTCTTTCGTTTCAAATTCTTCTTTTGTTTCTGTAGTTTTTTCTTTTTAGATTTTTTAATATTTTTTCTATCTGTAATATGTTTATTCGTAAATTTTCTAAACTAAGGAGTCAATTGCATAGAAAACTATGCTCCTTTTTAGCTACTGGTTATATAAATTTATAAAAAAAAGGTGTTTATCTGAGAAATACTGCGTAAAACTTTTTTTCCACTATGTTTTTGATATTAATAATTAATTAAATAACATGTCAAAAAACATAACAAATCTTACCACTATCTTCGTCTTCTGATTCATCGATTCTCTCAATTTTACTCTGTTTCTTCTTTTTCTTCTCCTTTTCTTTTAATTTCTTTAATATCTTCTTTCCAATACGACGTTTCTTTGCAGATTTCGATTTAGTTTTTTTAAGAGCCTGTAAATTATTCAATAAGTTAGATGTGGTTTTACACATTTTAATCTTTAACTTGGAACAGAGTATACTTACTTTCTTTTTTAAGATCTTTTTTCTTTTTTTCGCATCCGGCTCACTCTCCGATGAAAGACTGGATAAAGATCTCTTACGTTTACGGAGTTTTTCTTTATCGATTTTCATTTTTTTGCTGAAAAAAAAATCATTTTTCCATTTATAAACAAGTAAAACGTTTAAAAATTTACCATATCGTAAGTTCACACGAGTGCCGATTGTTTTGCAAATTGTACAATCGTAAACATATTGCCATCCCACTCATATACATTGAAATGATTGAGATAAGATATGTTTTTCTACTGATGTTTCGTCACTATTAATTGATGTCTTTACGTATTTAAAAATAAACTTTACCTTTTACCAAAAAAAATTACCTTTTGATAACATTATTCGCTAAAATATTCCTTAAACGTTTCACAAAATAAACATCCATTATATCGAAACAACGCTTTGAGTAAACTACACACTAAAACATTCAATAGAACATTTTGTAACGATTTCGTTACACACGTTGTATTTATTCAAAAAATTATAAACTACCCTCATTTATTGCAACAAAAGACTTATGATATTATTGGATGTACCCTCTTACAACTAATATTTTGAATTCAAATGAAGACGTAACATATAGTTTGAATTCAAATAATCCGTCTAGATTTTTTAACAAGAAAATTTAAAAATCATGATGAATATTCCTTAAGTTTACGATGTTATTTTTATGGAGGATATTTAGGATTCGAAGTTCAGATTCTAGTAACATTTTTATACATTGAAAGCGAAATGACTAATATTGGGGGCAAGATTTTAAAATAAATTATAAACTCTTATGTTCATTTTGTATAGTATATACCATACGTACAACTTTATAAAAATATACGATCACTATAAAATAATTTTTAACTTAGTTTTTTTTAACTTTGTTGATTTTCTTCAAATAAGAAATCTTGCCACAATGAGGGTTAATTAAGAAAACGGTTTATCTAAAATATATCATGTCATCGAAATAGTAAACATGCCTTATTTATACTGTTCATTGGCATCTAAAGTTCATGAAATTATTGTTTTTTACCTCTTTTCCATTTCTTCTTCTACATCTGATTCCTGGCTCCAACCCTCACTGCTCAGTTGTTTCATCTTCCTGACCGAAGTTCCTTCCTCCTTCTTTTTCTTAGCTTCAATCTCCTTCTCAACTTCTACATCTTTCTTCTTCTTCCTAACATCTTCTTTCACCGGCGTTGTGCTGCGAGGTGTTTCGTTCCTAGACTCCACTTCCGGCCATACAGCTTTCATGAACCTATTGCATTGAAAATATAGTAATGGAGAAATCTATATAATGTGATTTTCATATCATCATCCTAGGAAGCCTACCCTAACTTAGGGGTGTCATAGTCAAACACAATGGCCCAGTATGGGTTGACTTCACACATATCTTTGAATTTCAGATAGCATCACGATGTTTTCCTTCACCTTAAGAACGTCGAATACATAATATTAATCGAAAAACGAAAAATACATTGATAAAGGGCGGGATTCGAACCCGGGACCTACAGATTACAATTCTAGTACTTGAGCAACCGACGCTAAAACCTAAAAATAACGGAAATGCCATAAACGAATCCAACTCAATATATGTCAATAATTATTAATTTAAAAATCAAATCACTATTTTATACATACTTTCATTTACAAGTTTAAATATTTTGAAATATTTTTCTGTCTATGAATAGCTTTTAACACATCAAATCGAAAATAAAACCACAAATGCATCGTTGTAATAATATAATTTGACAACTTGATAATCAACAATGTCAATACCATAGCAACATCTATGATTGGATAGGGCATGGAAATGACAACGTTTCGTACCGATGTAAACGTGCCTGTTAAAGTTCCCGACAATTAATTGTATGTCTATTATTTATTATTACTAGTTCGAATCCTCACCACCGCTATCAACCACAACTGTTAGCGCCAAAATGGCGAGAATCAAATAGGCACAAAATACCGCAGTGTAGCCTGTCCATTTATAGATGTCAGTGCATAGCAACGATTTTTTTTCTATTTTAACTAGCTATCGCCCTCGACTCACGTATAATTAAGATATAGATATAATCATACAGACCTACAAGAGCCGTTTTGGTAGTGTATTGTTACTAACATTATGACACAAGAATTTCATATATAAGAAGATAAATGGGTTGTCCGGGGATCCGCAACATGGTTAGGTTTTCCTTTTTTCGGTTATTCATTTATTTTCATATGTTTTTGTATTAATGTATGTAGACACAAGATATAATATATTCATATATAAATTACTTCATAGTGTTTTCTGTAAATTTAATGTCCTTCCAGACTATATTCTACATCTTTGACAAACTTCATCAAGATCCATGCAGCCGTTCAACATCCATCCATTCATCCATACATCAAAACTCGCATTTAATATTAGTAAGATAGTAAGTAAAGATTTCCACCGACCTCTGATACTCTCTATCGAGTAATACTTCTTCGCTTCTGAGTGGAGTGTTGGATCTTCTTCTGTCTTCTTGTGTGCAGACCTCGGTCTGACTGATGTCGTCTCCCTCCCACTCGTTGGAGACAGGTATAGTGTGTGTCTCTGTCAGACAGAGATGGGGACGGGGGTACCAGTTGCGGGACTTTGACGCAGGCGCGTCTGGGATTCTAGACATGAATAGTTTTTATTTTATTAAAAAAAGCATTACTAAAATCTTTATAAAATAAAATAATAAATACTTACTGGTCACAACCGTACACTCTATCAACAAGGTTCATTTTACACATGTTCAACTCTTCGTACACAACACCACGATCTTTTACACAGTTGCACAACTTTGGGTTCTCGGTATACCACAATTTTGGTACCGTCCGAGTTTCTCTGGAAAGTTAAATTATATATGAAAAATAATAATTTTAATATATTATGCTAAAGACATATAAATTGGATTAATAGTTACCTGTAACATTTATTTTTGTCATGTCTAAACAGTATAGGTTGGCAAATCTTTAACACAAAACTCCATGTCTCCAATGAATCAACTGTCGATTTCGACATTTTCCCTTCCATAGACTCTTCTAAATCCTTGTCTATTGATAGACTGAAACTATCCATAGATTTATATCCACTCTCGGTGGTATCACTGGTTTTATATCCACTTTCACTCGAACGATATCCATCTGAATAATCACTTCTTTGACTCTGTTGATATTTCATTTTATCATTTAATTCCGGGGTTACTGATAATCTAGGATCCGACGTTCGTACTTCTGTTTCTTCTTTCATTGGAGAATCATATTCAACCAATCCTTTATCTTGACTGATATCATCACTCATATCTTCCTGTTTTATCTCATTTATAATAGATTCCAAGAATGTATCATCATTCCCATCCTCCATTGATGCATCTTTCGATGTATCTTGTTCGTAGTCTTCGGACTTTAAATCCGTTGGAGAATATATAGAGAGATCTTTAGTTTTCTGGGCGTATTTTTCTTTTCCTGATTCAACATCAAATATATCCAACATTTCATCATTTGGATCTATTTCAAATTTAAACGAGTCTATAACTGGTTGTAATTTCTCTATTTTTATAGGTCGTATTGGACTATCTCTTATAAATTCCTTCAGTTTATCTTGTTTCTTCAATACGCTATCTCTTACTTGTTCGTTTATAGCTTTCGCATATTTAGTGTCAGTTTGATGTTTTATTGTGTTTTTAGCAGTTTTTTCTTCAACTCTTGGACTTGATGTCTTCTCTTCATTATCTAATGACCAACTATCGCATACTAAATAATCATTTAAATTAACGTTAGCCTCCTTTTCATCTTTTTTAACGTCATCTGAATCGCAAACTCTTTCTTTACTTTTCTCTCTACCTTTTTCCTTCTCTCTATATTTATATTTATCTCTTTCTTCGCGTCTGTAATCTGAATGACGACTATATCTATCGCTTCTTTTCTTCTCTCTGTCAAAATCTTTATCTCGAAATTCCAGAATTTTATTTTTATCTTCTTCCTTTTTACGTTGAAAAGGATTATCGTAATCCGGTAATATCTTTTGATAGTCAAACTTATATTTTCTACCTTCATCTCTGGCTTTCTTTGCCTCTTTTATGATTTCGTCCACTTTTGCTGGATCTAAAAACAAAAGATAACTTTATTAGATTAGAATTATTGCTCTTAATATTCTACAGTCACTGACATCTATAAATGGAATGGCTATAAGACTTGGTATTTTGTGCCTATTTGATTTTCACCAATTATTATGTGACAGTAAATTCTATTTAGTATATCAGCCTTGTCAGGGAATCAATCTCATATCCATTTGTAGAGACCAGTTTCTACATCTAAAATACTAATTAACTATACTAATATAACATTCACGGAGACATAATGAATAATCAAATAAGAGATACTAAGAAGACAAATTACATTACATAAATACACATACTAATGACACATACCTTTTGTGGTACACAAAAGAGTTACATCTAACTAAAATATCGCATTTAACTTACTAAAATACCATCTAATCTAACTACAAAATTACTCATAACATCTTGTCGGACTTACTGGTTTTCTTTTTGTTTCTTTTCACATTACCTTTGTAGTTCTTCAAATTGCATAATCGAAATCTGTAACCTACATGCACAAGTCACACAGATAAAAGCAAAAAATAAAAAATGCTGGTGCAAAAACATAAAAAAAAATTAACTCTAGTAGCAGTGCTATATACCTCATTTATCCCAAGAATAATATTAATTTATATATAAATTATATCAAATGATATCTAATATCTATGAAAATTTCTTTATTATTTTTAATATGATTTTTGGACGAAATGAGGTTATATATTTTGCAGCTGCAAGTGAATGTTAGACACATACCTAAAATATAACATTCAAAAGAGTCTTTAAAACAGTTAAAAACATAAATGTAAAGGCAAAAACAAAGTGCACATAGCATGAAATGTTCAATACATATTTTAGAATAAGCGAATTACCTAGAAAATGTTTGATAGGTGGCATAGCTTTAGTTGGCATGGCTTTCTCACTAGTTGATGTTGGGCAGATCAAGCCCAACGGTATACCTAATTCCACTAATTCCATCTTACGTTTCATGTCTTCTATCTCCGCTAAAGTCTTTTTCTGAAGATCAATATAAGAATCTGTAACAGTAAAATTAATTATCAACTGAAGATAACATTTTTGATTTACTACAATAATCATTTATTAAATAGTTTAATATATAGAAAAGTATTTTTTTTTTATAAGAGAAGGGGGCAAACGAGCGGCGGGAACACCGAGGTGATCAACGACACCCATGGACATCTGCAACCCCAGAGGAACTGCAGATGCGTTGCCGGCCTTTAAGGAAATGGTAATTATATCATTAATCTGGTCAAAGGAAAATATGACTGCTCTATTTCAGGTCCAAAAAATCTTATAAATTAGATATATGTAATATTTAATACCTGTTAAAACCCTTTTATTAGAACCTGGTTTCGGAGGTCTTGGCAGTTTCCTTTGCTCATCATCCACCTTTGGCGTTGAAGGTTTCACTCCACTTAACTTTCCAATTAAAACTGTTGTATCTAAAAAAAGAGAGAAACATAAAAAAAATGTTACACAAATCTTCCATATATACGTCTGAGATCACTATTTAAATAGTCGGTATTACGATCCGACTCCACTGCACTTAGTACGCACACACGCGCACCACTGTTGACAAGAAGTGTCCTCCAATGCCTGTCGAGCACGGAGACACTCGGCCATTGTGAGCACCATAGGGGATACGAACAGCAATGGAACACTGACCCACAACCACTAAGCCACTCCTTGACTGTACAAAGCGCCACATGGCAGTTTCACAATGAGCAGTTACACAAGGTGGCTAGCAGAGAGGCAGGCCTCGATCTGTTCACCAACCCATAAAAACTGCAACTGTCCAGACTCCGTTCAATCTCAACCTTATTAGGGGCGCAATGCTATTTAAGTAACCATTCCTACCATTGACATTTCTAATCACATCTATCCATCCATCAACCACTTCATAACAATGATAATCTTTTATTTAATAAATTAAATTCCAATATAAGTTGAGGCTCAACACTATTGACACCTCGTACATGTTGGCATTTAAATAAAATAACTAACATCATTTTAAATTGATATTATGTGACATATATAAATCTGTAACAGTTTCTGTGTTTATAAAAATGTAAATAAAGCTGTCATCAATCATTATAAGTATAGAGGTTGTCATATATCTTGGCGGCTTGAAACATGGGTGAGGCTGTGGAGGGCACTGTGCAGAGTACAGAACCTTCAGCTGCCAAGATAATTGAGAAATGTATACCACTAAAATGCAACTGAATTAATAATAAAATTATACATACGACCAGTGCTTGAAGGCTTTGGAACAACTATAGGTGCCATTGGGGTCTTCTTCTGAATAGAAAAGGCTCTGAGCCTTTTCTTTGCATTTTCAACACCTTTAGATAGCTTAGGCTTGATTTCAGATGTTACCGGTTTTGTCGCCTAAAAGACATAAATAAGCAGTGCCAATGAAATTAAACAAAATAAGAATGTGATTGCTTACCTAAAGTCCCCAACTAGATAGGTCGAAAATTGGAAGTATGAAAGAATGTAAACAACCCGTATTTGAACTTTACTTCAGTTACAAAATCTTTCAATTACAAAATAACAACGTAAATCTTAATGTTTCATGAAATCACAATAGATGACAGGCAGGTTCATAATAAATTTATACCATTTTGCCGCCATTGCGCTTATATATTTTAACAGTAATTGTTCAATCAATTCCTTACCGCAGGCGCATTACTTGATGCATCAGTCGATTGGTTATTGCTACAAGGTCCTGACTGTTCCGCGGTTTCCATGCTGCATTAGTTGTTAACGCTTGTACGATGACTGTATTTCTTAAACCTAAAGATTACAATTTAACTTTATTTATATAAACATGAAAACACATGACTATATTTCAAATTTATGCTCTTAGCGGTTTTCTGTATTTTATTGAGTTAGGATTTTCCATACCAAATCAGTTTAACAAACTTGTCAATCTCAAATGTCAATAAAGTGAACCTGTCTTTTGATGTCTAACAAAGAATAGATACCAAATTGGAAAAGGAACAATGTCATTAAACCTCGGTATCTGTTGTGTTGACTACCCAGAAACATAGCACCTAGTCATATTTCGCAAAATCTACGGAATTACGAAGCTAATTTCTGGTAATGGAAACAACAATTTTATAAGAATTGTTGCTAGTCGCCGAGTTGTTAAAGTATTTTATTCTAATCGCGGTGTAACTCTTGAGTATCTGTTAATTTGAATTGTTAATGACCTGAAAAACATTTTTAGCTGCGGAAAAAACCTCAACGACCATGGGAAAAGACAAAAAATACTATATTGAATTTTAAATTAACTAGTTCATTAGACATATTGAAGTTAATGTACAAAATCAATGGAGATTGTGGCGCCCTCATTACAGGGTCTTCGGTTCTGCTTTAGATATGCATTAAAATATGGCAATAATTACTCTGAAAACTATTTTGACAATTTGACATTGAGAAATTGACATTTACTAAGGCTAGGCTTTCTTTTTCTATTTGCATTAATAATAAAATATAACAAGAGCTATAAAACGAGTAAAGAGTCTGCCTTTCTACAATCCATTTGCAATTACGCACTATTCAATCGAGTTTTAAGTTTATCAATTGCCATAGTCTTCGTTCATACTTTCAAAAGCACGGCAGCCACCGTTTAGTTGCGTTTAGTTTATTGTTTACATTACAATTTTAGTAATTTTATAGAAATGGTGAACTATTGTTGTGTACAAGGATGCGGTCGCAATAGCAGATTACACAAACATTTAAATTTCTACAACTTGCCTAAAGAAAGACATCGGTAAGTGATTACCAACAAATGAAACATCAATCGTTCATAAACATTGTAATTATTTAGATTGAACTGTAGTACCTATAAAACTTGCTTCCAAATTTTTTTTAATCTGTATAGTGAGATAACTTTCATTTATTGACAAATTAACATTAAACAACAAACAAATTAAATTTTTCCAGGCAGATAGAGTGGCTGAAGGCGGCTCGAAGGGAGGACTTAATAAAGAAAATTGAAGATAAAATTGTCTCGCCACGTTTCTGTTCTCGCCATTTCCCTCCAGCGAGTATTAAAAATCGAAATCTGAGTCCTGAGGCAGTGCCCACTCTATATCTTCCCGGTAGCTGGGATTGTGGTATGAAACTTATTTTAGTGACTATGACCAAAAATTTAAATTTTGTAGCGATTTGCTACGAAGCAATCCACTATAATTTCAATATCTAATTTTAAATTGAATTCAGACCTTAAAGTTGTACAATTGATATTTAAAGAAAACCTACACTTGTTTATTAATATTCAACACATATTAGTTTTGTTCCATTTAAGTTGGATGTTTGACAGTTCTGTCATTTTATTGTTTCAGATGATTTTGAACCGAACCCACCGGTGCATATTGATATAATCTGTGACAACTGTAGCAAGCCTATAACCGGTTTCCGCTACAAATGTGTCAATTGTGATGACTATGATTTGTGCCAGAAATGTGAGATGTTGGAGGCACACTCACATCATTTCATGTTACGGTTGCCGAAGCCTCTGAAATTCGTGAGTATTTTAAATAACAGTATTTTGTGTTGCCTTAGTAACTTTCTATGATTTATAATGTTCAATGTCACTTTGATTTTTTTAAATATTGAACTAGCAAAGAGAGTCAGTGCATTGAACTTTGATAAACTGGACAACTGAAGTTTTGGTTAGATTTTTGAAGTAAATAGCTGTCACCTGTGACACCATCCTTGAGAAGTTAAAAAGAAACATAATTAGTAGCCTATGTGTTCTTCCAGACTATGTTATATATGTATGCCATATTTCATCGAGATCTGTTAAGCTATTCTGGAGATATCTTCAAACAAACATCCATCCATCCACCTAAACATTCGCATTTATAATATAAGTAAGATGTAAGATTACCAGTTTTGTTTCTAAAAATTTAATTTGTAGCGCACATTTTTATAAGAAACTTACAGTAAATTATTAAATTACAGAAACTAGCAGACAATCTAATAAAGAAATGGAGACATCTCTTCAAGAAAGCACATGTAACACCTAGTTCACAGGACAATTTAGAAGATGATGTGTCTAGTGATGATGAACCTATAACAAAATATGCAAACAACTATGACAGCGGGATTGATTTGTCTGAAGATGTTAAATTAAAAATACGAAAAGAAATACATCGGACTTTAAAACTTCATCCTGAAAATGTTCAAAACAAAAATGCATTGTCTAGTAAGAAGAGGAGTAACAATGATATTGAACATTGTAATAAACGACAGGCATTGGAAGGAACTTTGGATAGTGAAGGGGAATATCTTATTGTTGGCAATAACGCTCCTGATGTAGTGTTTGCGGATGTGAATGAAATAAAAGATGAAGAAATAGTTGAAACAAATAATGAAGTGTCAACATCTTTTGCTTCTATGTTGCCAAGTATGGATTTAATTTAATACACTAATAACTGCCACTAAGGCATTGAATTGTGATAACTTTTACTTGCTATGTTATCTTTGCTCTGTTATTATCGGCTAACACTCAATTTATCTGGTGTTTAAAGCCAATTGAGGGCACTTCATGGTGACATGTAACTACATTATTTCGTGGTTGCAGCCCGTTACTTACTCATTGAGATTTTTAATTTACAATGTCTAATTTAAATAATTTAATTCCTATAGTTTATTCAGATAAACTTTTTCATTAATTTATTACTTCAAACAAACTCTTCGACTTCTACGATGTTTCCTTTTAACCTTAAGTTTTGATCACAAGTACAAGTTACTTTTATTATGACGCCATATGAGTGGGATAAAAGCAAACGGTGACATAAAATATTCTTTAAAAATGTTAATAAAATATAACTTTTTTCAGATAATGATTCTCCCGTTGTGCTGGTACAAATAAGTGACGATATATCTCAATTAATGATTTTAAATTAATCTAACTTTCAACAACAGAAACCATTGTAATTTTGAGAAATAGATTACAAAGTGTATGTAATATTACAATTATGGCATACCAGCGCAGTTTTCTGTTGCGGTTTAATTCCATTATATATTTTTTAATAAAAAATGTTTCAAATACTTAAAAGTGGGCTTTAATTTATCTCGTTTGACATTCCTACCAATTACTACCAAAAGTTTCTGTAAAATAGTTTTTAGTATGTATTGTATTAAGTGCCATCTATTTTAAAATTCATGAAACTCAACAAAAACAGACATAATCTGTGGCACAGTTCAAAGTATAATCAGATATCAGCTGTGCCGTGTTGTTTATCAAAATAATAACTTGATTATTGAATCTTACATTGTTATTCCAGTTCGTGAATTTTCTGGAATTGTAAAGTTCTAAAAATGTCACTGTGGCCCTCCAGCCAAAATTTGTTCGGTGATGAAGTGGTTTTACGATCGATAGATTGGCTTGAAAACTTCCCATGGCGAAATGAGAGTTCCGTAAATGCAGAAAGAGATAAGTTTGAAATTTGTATGCGTTTGAATGATTTTAAACCTGAAGATATATCAATAAAGACGGCGGATGGATACATTGTAGTTCAAGGTCAACATGAAGAAAAGAAAGATGAGTATGGATTTGTTTCGAGGCAATTTGTGCGGCGGTATGCTTTGCCTGAAGGATGTCTGCCAGAAAGTGTGGAGTCAAAAGTCTCTCCGAATGGAATTCTTACTATAACAGCAGCAAGACAGCCTGTTATAAAACGTGATATTGTTATACCTGTCTCTCACGAGGGCTCGAGTAATCCTAAATCAAAATTGTAAACTTTACTTTTGGTTTAATTGGTAAAAGATAAACTTACAAACTTTTGGTGATATTGTTGTTTTTGGCAGATATGTTATTTTATTTTTATGCATTTGTTATTTTTAATCATTATGTTAAAATAAACTTGTTTAATTAGACAGTGTTTTATTTTATGGTTTAAAATAACGATGATAAACAATGTTTTTGTTTTTAATAAAATTATTTAGACTAACATTTCATTTTTCTTATCTAAATAATATATTATATAAATCAGTACCTACTTATTAAAAGAACATGTTTATAAAATCGTATAATCATACTTAACGATGATCTTTTTTCGTAAATACGATTTACGTCAAGATAACAGGGTGTGCTAATATTGTAAGCATAATCTTAGTAATATGTACTTAAATTGCACAGGTGTTTTGTAATCTAGCGAACACGCAAAGGTTAGATACCTTGTTGATAGGATACCGGTAATTTTAATGCAAATGTATGCATAGTTTTTATATTAAAACTAAGATAAATAAAAAACTACGACTATATATTTTTCAATATTATTTTGAGAGTTGATCATTTAGATTGCAATTACAATTGTAAAGTCCTGCGTTAGCACTAATTGGTCAAAGATACACTCTGTAGCATTTTTATTCACCTTACGACTGTAATCACATTCCTTTTGATTGTGACAATGTTCCATGAGATGGCACATATTATAACAGCATTAAAGTTCAAAATTAGATGCGATTTGATAATTTTGCATTGATTATCGGACCTTGGCTATCAGTTTACAGGAGACTGCCTTCTCGGGCTGACGTGTAAAGCGTGAGTGGGTAATTTATTATTAAAAAAAAAACAAATTCTCGTTTCAATAGTTTTATGAATATGTTATAGTCTCCTTGGATTCGTACTCTGCCCAAAGATATAAGAATACAGTGAGATGGGGTACTTTTAAAACTAAACACTGATTTCCCAACGAAATGTTTTCAGGATCAACATGACGGGAATGCAGACGGAGAGTCTAGCGGAGTATATCCTAGTGGAATACCGCTGGGTGATCGTCATCTGCGCGCTATTGCCCATGTCCTTCCTATGGAAAATATGGTCTGCCTTTAGGAACTACGTGGTCTTCAAGATGAACAGTGCGCCCAAACAACACGACAAGAAGGTCAAAGATGTTCAAAGACAGGTTTGTTCAGTTTGAATTTAACTGGTTCAGGTTGGACTCTGTAATAACTCGATTCTCGAACACGACTTTTATGTATATCGCCTGGTACGGTTCGTCTCATAAAAGTTTAATAAAAATGATAATCTGACCAGTGTCTCGGTTGAGGATAGATTTCAAATTTAAATTGTATTGACTTGAATTTTGTTTTTGGAAAAAAAACCCTGCTCAAAGAATTTAGCCCTATAAAAATTTGTACCGAATAAATCTGAGGAGCAATTTTTATTCCGCGTGTTCAAGGTTACGGGTTACTGCTAGTTAATTATAAGTTTTTTTTTATTATTATTCATTATTTATGAAAACAGTATTTTCCAGAATATCATGAGGATACAGACATTAGGCGAATTTATATTAATTATAATTACATTATTACTACTGACTTTATGTTTGCTGACTTCCAGATTAATGAATGGCTAAAAGGCGATCGTAGCACCAAATTGTGCACCTCCCGGCCCGGTTGGCAGACCATGTCCTTCCGACAAGCTATCTACAAGAAGACGTTCACCAATATTAACGTCAACCTAGTAGATATCCTAGAAGTTGATACCAAGAACTTAGTAAGTATATATAATAAAATATGAGGTGGAAATATATTATATTTATTTTATACGTTATTGAAGATAAATAAGTATTTTTCGTTAATCTAGTTTTTAATTAAATACATAATTTTTTCAGACAGTTCGCTGCGAGCCTCAAGTGACAATGGGACAATTGTCCAGAACATTAGAGCCTTTAGGTCTAGCGCTCGCCGTTGTACCTGAGTTAGATCAGCTCACTGTTGGCGGTCTGGTGATGGGTACAGGAGTTGAAACATCTTCTCATATCCATGGATTATTCCAGCACATCTGCACGGAATACGAGCTCGTCCTTGCTGACGCCTCTGTTATTACGTGTAGTAAGGTATTTTTCTCTCTCAATTACTATAGTTTTAACTACAGAGTAAAATAAGATAACAAATGCGTAGCTTTTAAAATGCACTTGACATGAAACTGCTTCGAAAAACAGAGTGATCATAAGTGACATAATAATTTGTTTCCAGACTGAACATCCGGAACTTTTCTACGCTGTGCCGTGGTCTTATGGAACTCTTGGATTCTTGACATCAGCGGTCATAAAATTAGTGCCGGCGAAAAAGTAAGATGCTTAGAACTGAAAAACCTCTTACTAATATGAATAATAATTAAGTGTATGTCCTTATTTTATGGAAGAGATATTGTCTTGGATTGGGGGCAACGGAATTTAACAATAATGGTCTTATTCCGATGAATCCCCCAGAAGTAGTCTACTAATCTGTCTGTATCTTTTCTATTTTCTCAATTTTGATGGAAATATGTGTATTGTTTCCCAGATACGTTCGTTTAGAATACCATCCGTGCACCTCATTATCAGAGTTGTCTAAGAGACTCAGCCAAGAATCGCTGAAGGAAAAGCCGCATCAGTTTATTGAAGCGCTACTCTTCAGTAAAGACACAGGAGTACTGATGACTGGCGATATGGTGGATGAACAGGGGACGGATGGAAAGGTAAACAACTTAGTGATAAGTCGTTAATCGTCGTAGGTTACCTCTTAATGACCGTGAGTTCAGCACTAAAGTTAACCAAAATGTTGAAAACTAACTAGCTAGCGTTAGCTATAAACCAATCTTGTTGTAGGTTATCACTATGGAAACAATAGGATAGAACACATTGTGATATTGTCCCATTTCTTTTCTTCAGATAAATCCAATCGGTAAATGGTATTCAGAATGGTTCTTCACGCAAGTTCGGCGCCATTTGACGAACTACCAGCAAGGTAAACGGAACACAGTAGTGGAGTACATACCACTACGGCATTACTACCATCGACATACCCGTAGTCTATTCTGGGAACTTCAGGTTAATATGATTTCTTTCTTCTGTAATAGTCCATACAGAATTAATTTGTAGAGGATTCTTGGTTAGGTAGGTTTTGTGTAGATTAAAAATTATTACGTTTGTAACAAACAGTTCATTCTAACAGCAGACGTCTCAAGCAAACCTTCATTTGATTTGTAAATCTGTCTTCCACTCTTTGCTTTATTAACATAACTCTCCTCATTTTTTTTCTATTAAAGGGCAATTTTATAACTATAATAACAATGTCCTCTTTCATCAGGACATAATATCATTCGGAAACCATGCTATATTCCGATATTTATTCGGCTGGCTGATGCCTCCAGAGGTGTCACTCTTGAAGCTGACACAACCAGAAGCTGTCGGCAAGTTGTACGACCGCGCGCACGTTATACAAGATATGTTGCTGCCCATAGACAAACTGGAGAGCGCGATCAAATGCGTCCATAGAGAATTTGAGGTGATGACATTTACCATAGACAAATACAAGTTACTAAGTGATATTAATTTATTACCTATTAAACATACACCGGTTAGAGATCTCCATTTAGCTTGTTACTAACATTTGAGTACCTTACTGCCACAGTTCAGAGTAGTAAATTGTCCACTAAGTAGTCCATTACTTCAAAATTCTTCCCTAAGAGACTTTGAGTGTGATACCAAAGCATCTAGTATTGTCTTGCAGGTGTATCCGATTTGGCTTTGTCCATTCAAAGTGTTCAGGCAGCCTGGACAGCTGCGCGTGACGTCAGGCGACTGGCAGATGTTTGTGGACATTGGTATCTATGGTGTGCCGAAAGCAAAAGGGTTTGTGACCGTAAGCATCAACTTGAATGAAGTCTAATAAACTATTGACTACTTAAGTACAAACGACTTAAAACTTGAAACAAAAAAACAGTATGTTACACTTATAATAGAGTCCCGTCCCCAACCGAAATTGTAAGACTGAAGTAGAGTTATTTTTAATTTTATTCATTAGTTAGTCATACATTGGTCTCCCCCACTATGTCCAAGGGAACCATTTGAGAAATCTTATATTTTTCTAGCTAATGTCTACATACAATTATTTGTGTTCTAATGTTTTAAGGTCCCTTCAACACGACGGGTTGAAGATTTCGTGATAAAGAACAAGGGTTTTCAAATGCTGTACGCTGACACATACACAACATTGGAAGAGTTCAGGCAAATGTTTGATCACACACTTTACGATAAACTGAGGGAAATGCTACTTTATTGTAAGGACGCATTTCCCGAAATATATGGCAAAGTGAACAGAAATGTTAGGAAATAGGATTTCTAGATTACACTAGTATTTAATATGCAATTACTTTTTAAAAACCTACAAAAAAGAAAGCAAAAGTCCCCAGAACAAACTGAAAAATGAAAAGTTGTGAAATTTAGTTTTTTTTATAAGTAAAAACCATAAAGTGTATAAACCTAGTGTAAGCGAAATTAAAAAAAAATTAAAAACTTTATTGACTTTTGGCACACCCCTATTTTACTTATTTATATTTTGTTGGTATTACAGTTTTCGCTATAATGTAAAATGTAAAAAGATCTCTTACCAAATATACACTATACCATTAGCCAGGGGACGCGGCAACGCCCCCGCAAAGCGAGCATTTGAATCGCCTCGTTACCCTTCTTGTTTGTGGACAGGGCGATAAAACGTTTGTCTGGCATTTTTCAAGACATTACCGTTTACGGCTGGTCTAAGTGGGAACGTATAAAACCGAGAGCCTGTTGAGGCAAGTTTGGCATTTTCAAAGAAAATAACAAAATGCACATGATATAATAAGCAAAATATTAAGACCAATTTACCAAAAATATCATGATGAATGCCTTTCGTTTTTTTTATATCAAAAGGTGGCAAACAAGCGAGCGGCCACCTGAAATCGCTGAAATAGCGAAGTGACCGTTGCGCATAAACATACGCAATTGCATATGCGTTGCCTACCTTTTATCGACGGAGGAGAGGATGCACAGAATCTTCCCTTTCCATGCATCCTCTCATCCGGAAAGTCCACTTCCACTTCCCATCCTTTCCTTATAAAGAAAAGGATAGGAAGGGAAAGAGGACTAAGTTAGGCCTCCGAGACGCACACTCATCAGACTAAACGCGGAATTGCTTCAACTTCACGCCTGTCTTCTGTGTGGTTGTGGTATCGTTTCTATCTTTATAATTATTTATGGGACAAATTAATATATATAACACTAAAAAACAATTGTAATTATTGCTAACGCATATACTTTCATAAGGAATACAAAACAATACGTAATAATATTCGGTAACATTATCTGTGTTAGAAGTTTTCGTGCCGTCGGAACGGGTGTTGAGTAACTCAACATGTTATCAATCGCACTTGACCCGATGCCCGTATCTGATTGCTCGCACCAATAATAGCCTCTATCTCCTTTACTCCAAAACAATTTGTCTCGTTTATTTCATAAGCTAAGGAAAATCTAAACAAAACAAATACTATATTAGAAAAAGTTTAGATTCATCTCTGCCAACAAACAAAAACAATTTCGGCAAAATTTTAGTTACAATTTCTACGAACGAATTTACAATTATATTTGTAGAGTAGTTGTACTCAAGTTATGGAAATTTATTAGATCGATATTACCGTAAATTTACATTGCAAGAACAACCAAAAAGTACATAGTGTCGTCCCTCTCATAATGTTTATAAAATTGAGATAACAATATGATTTTAATGAGATTTTGCAACAGTAAAAACCAACGAAGTTGTCGCATTTCCGCGTATTACTCGCGTGGGATAAATCACATTTCCTTAACTTAATTGTCTATTCACGCCATAATCACGGGAATATCTTCAGAGAAAGTGTATTTTGACATAATATGAACGACAGTTACGTAAACTTTTATCAGAGATGATATCACGCGTCGCCAATTACTGTTGCAATTACCCTGACTGTTTTGAAGGATACAGATGTTTTGAAGGAGAGATCTAATTTCCATTTAACATGGGACATAAAGGCAAAGTTTAGTTTAGTTAGCACAAAAGTGTATACCAATCAGAAATTAACGTAAAAATCTAACCTACCTGGTTCCTCGAGGGCCATTCACACACCATCCAAAGACCGTTCGCCACAAATACCGCCTTTGAAATAATTCCCGCAACCTATTCTATTACAATTTGTAGTCGACTTGAAATTGCAGAGTTAATATATTAAGAAATATTAAATTATGAACACAGCAATCCATTTTAAACAAATTAAAATATAACTATCGCTATCCGTTTTGCCCTAAATAAAGTCGTGAAGACATAAAAAAAACATATTTTAAACACTAAACCTATATGAGAAAATACTAATAATTTCATTTTAACTATTTTACAAAAGCTAAGCCTTTGTTAGGCAATAAATTGCATTATATTATCAAATCTAGTGTTCAAAATACCTAAAGCAAAGTAATCTGTTTGTTTTTGATATAGGTTTTCCTAATACTGAACTGTGACCTGCAATAGTAGCGACTTGCGCAGAAAACTTATCAAGTATAGCTTCGGTGACCTGTTTATCATTAACTAGTAAGCCACGGCACGCGAGCCCGCGTCTTCGAATTTATTCCCGCCATTTTGAAAACTTTTAAAAATCGTAGTGGCAAAGACAACGCAAAACTTTTAATATGACAGTGATCCAGTGATTAATTAAAAAAAAAGAATTAAAATGTTTTATATAAAAATGAAATTATTATTCGTATTAGTGTTGTGTTTGATTTCGAGAAATTCGGTTAGAGGTGAGTAATAAATTAAGAATTTTTTATTTGTAAATGTCGATTGAATTAAAAACATTTGTTTAAATACACATCTGTGTAACGAAGGCCGAACAGTTAATAAAGTGTATGGTACATCTTCGTAAAACCTAATATTTATTGATATGCAAATTGGTATATTTTACACAAATGCGTTTACATGTTGAATAAGAATTAGGTTTTCTTATAAAAGCAACATTTATGTATATAAATTTTGCTTTTATAAGATATCTACAAATTACTTTAAAACTTTTATGTTTCATCAATTTTATTTCATTTATGTTATATGACCTAGCTGTTTTCTTCATTTGATTCATGAATACATGCAAAATAACGGATTAATTCTAAATCTTCACCGTCGACAGGCATTACTTCATCATCATCAGCTCACTATAAGTCCCCACTGAAGGGCTCGGAGCCTACCCAAAGTCACGGGTGACTAGGCTATAGTTTAGGCATTATTTACTCCTAATAAATATAATATAACAATGTATCAATGAATCTAGGTGACGAATTCAACTCTTATGGTGAAGGTCTGGAAAGTCACATAAAACAATCAAGACCTAGAGATTAGGTTTGGTCGAAAAGAACATCCTGTAACTCATCAGTGATTCATTCTAGTTTTCATGTGCGAAATAGAGTTGATTGAAATTATGCATGCATGCTGGCTTTGGACTCAACGCCCGTAGACCCGGCCACGCAAATAGACCTTTATAATTCAAGGTGAGGTTAGTAACAATGAAGACGGGAAAACAAGTTTAATTAAGTGGGGTTAAGTTGAGGTCGCAGGGGTTCATATTTAATAATCCAAAATACTTAAAAGCCCTTTCTTTTTGTTAACATTTTACGTAAACAAACTACACAATGGAAGGTGCAATTTCACTGCTGAAGTTCTTGTATCATACAAGAATCAGTTTACATTATTCCAGTCTAGCGACTTTTTTTATGTATCATAAGGTGGCAAACGAGCGAGCGGCCACCTGAAATCGCTGAAATAGCGAAATGACCGTTGCCCATAGACATACGCAATTGCATATGCGATTGAAATGATGGTTGGATTACATCTGGAAAAAATATATGTAGTAAACCAACACTGGAATAAACACTGTTGGGTTCCATTACTGGACTGGAATAATACAAATCAGGCATAATGTTAAAATATCTATCATCTCATCATATCTTCAAATATATACAAACGCTTCGTTACTAAACACGGTTAAGTTGAAATAAATATAATTATACGTTCAACAATCTATATAAAAGTAATTTCATAGCTTCTCACCCATTTTTTATAAGGATGTGGAAGTGGACTTTCCAGATGAGGGGAAGGGAAAATATTTTGTTTCTGTGCATCCCCTTCTCCGTCGATTAAAAGTAGACAACGCATATGCAATTGCATATGTCTATGGGCAACGGTCGCTTCGCTATTTCAGCGATTTCACGTGAGCGTTGTCTCATTTGCCACCTTTTATTATTAAAAAAAATAGTTTTGGTTTTCAAAGCTTTATAATATGTGGTATTTCCGACATGCCCCAAAGGGCAATCTGAAAAGTCAAAACTTTGGAGATTGTTGTAGAATCAAACGAATTATCGGAACTGAAATGTGTTTATTATCTGACTTAATTCTTAGTACATATCATTTGTGACGATAAATATCAGAGCTAACTATGTTTATACATGATAGATATTCGCAGAAATACCCGTTATCTTTAAATAGTCGCTCACATCAATATACTTCTGTATTCAAAAAGCTAACAATGTAATTTTGTAGATTAACATCAAATGGAAATAGAATAATACAATTTATAACCAGACAGTAACATAGAGAAAAAAAAATTATATTCAATTATCACCAGCCAGCTTTTTATTATTAAAAAAAACTTTTTTTTTTAACTTAACAATTTCCCATACGACTTTAAAATGATCACGACTATGATGTTGACAAGATCTTAAAACAACGTACTTATCAAAAACACAATAAGTGAAACCGCACAATAGGTTCCTATTTCCAGTAGTTATTGAGAATCGAAGTCCCAATTACAGATATCTACTGACATTTTGAATAAGTGGTTACCTTCGTCTGAATTGTGCGCTTTTGTCGAAACATCTATAGATAAAATTACGAATTAAAAAAAATAATCAAGTTGTCTTAAAGAGACGTCATCTTATTTTATATCAAGTGCAAATCAAGACAGAGAAAGAATAATCATCAAATATAATAAGTGGAAGGGAGATAAATATAATTCCTTGTGTTTTTACACAAATAATTCCAAATATATTAAAAACAAAAACAGATCGTTGTCTATTCTGAGATTAAGAAAAAGTTATTTACGTATGTTTTCCAATGAAAAGCCACATTGAAAGGATATTAATATTTCTTCTTTTATATTCTAGAAGATATGTTTGTGTTATCGGTATTTTTGCTTGTGCATCATTAGAGCATAGGTCAATGAGATTATCGAGTGACTTCGAATGTGGAAACCTGTGTCTGTACGGAACAAACGGAAGTTGGATTTTAATGAGGCGATAGTGACACAAATTGCAAAGATCTTGCAACTAGCGATTTTACAAACTTTTTTTTTTAATTTCAATATTTATACACACATTAAAAATCAAGATAAGATAACAATAAATCAGCCATTATAATAATACTAACTGTCGCTCGCGACTCTGTCCGCGCGGGTTTAAAAAAAACGTCCATCTATACCAAATTTCAGCGAGATCCATGTTCTGGAGATACCTTCTAACAAAAATCCATCCATCTAAACATTCACATAGAGCGTCGGTGGCCCAGGGGTTAAGCACTTGACTTGCAATCTGCAGACCTTGGGTTCGAATCACTCCATCTACCAATGTGTTTTTCGATTTTGCATATGTACATTTATCCGACGTTCTTACGGTGAAGGAAAACATCGTGATGCAACCTGCAAATCTGCGAATAAATTCAAATATATGTGTGAAGTCAACCAACACCAGCCACCGTGGTTGACTATGGCCTAATCACCCGTAACTTAGGGTAGGCTCCGAGCCCCTCGGTGGGGACGTATAGTGATGATGATGATGAAACATTCACATTTATAATATTAGTAAGAAGTTATTATAAATAGTAAGAGAAAACTTATAAACTGGTCTTTTATTAGCATCTAAGCTGATTAAAAAGAGGGAGATATCACATATACACGATTATAGCCGTAGAATTACAACAATTTATTATAATTATTTTTTATTTAGCGGAAAACAATACTTAGGTCCTATTTGTAGGTTATTTGTGTGAAGTTTGTGTGTATGGTGGAGAACTGGAACGAGTCACATTCATTATACTGAAGGGGACTCACGGCGTTTCAATTTTCGTTTACTCTTATTTTTTAATTAATCATGACGGGCTACTGTAAACTTTTTTTTTACCAAAACTTGTTTAAAAATTTTACCTAATTTGATAATCCGATAAAGTAAGGGAGTAAAGATAAACTTTTTCAACAATTCGTCTAGGTTATTTTGTTGTGGCCTAGTTTGGAAAATTTCCAACAAGGAGATATTTTCTTCTCATTTTTCTAAACCAGATTATTTTAAGGAAAGTGAGATACTTTAGTAGAACGAGTATAACAATATTTGAATGTAGTACAAATTTTCCACCGTTTTAAAATTTTCCACTATCTAAATCTCGACAATTATAAAAAACAAATTTATTTATTATAAAGAAGTACACAGTATCACAAGTATACAGTTATCTTGAATTACATTTCTGATTGTAGTATTGCGTTTACAAATAAAAACATAAAATTATATAAAACTATTTGACGTTGAACTCTAGAACTGCATCGTGCCTGAGAGGCTTTTAAAAACATTTACAAAATCAACAAGTTGAAATAATATGGCATTTGGAGCAGTAAATTAAACACTTTACTCGGTTCACTTATAAACGCGAATTTGCCTCGCTTATACAGTTTCTCTCTGACCAGTCACTCGCTTATGGAAGTCCGACTGTCGAGACAGGACAAACATCATTATTTTCAGCCTGAATTAGTCCACTGCTGAACGTAGACCTCCCCAATCGTTTTCAGAGAGTGCACTCTCGCAAGCTTGACCAGGTCATCGCTCCATCTCGTGGAAGGCCTATCTTAGCTGCGTCGGCCTATTCGTGGCCGACATATTGTGACTTTTCGGGCCCAATCATAATGACTTTCGATTATCCAGAAAAAGTTCTAGTTAGTAAATAGATATATTTAACAGGTCTATCATCGGAAGAAGCATCAGAGGTAACAGACACATGCTGCACTCACGGTCAGTACGCAGCAATAGCACTGACATCATCCAAAGCATGTTCCGGAGTATCTGCGCCTGATGATCTGGAGCCAGAGTTAACTGAGGCTTGCTTGAAAGCCGCGAAAGGTTGTTGTGAACAGCATTTTGTGTAAGTAGTCAAAATCTTAATCACAAGAATTGTTCACATTATATTTTTCTTTTCTACCTACACCTTCCATCTACCAAAAGCATGTATGTATGTTTTTGTAGCATAAAAATTACGTTTTTCCATTTCATACACCTATCTACTTTAATCCAAGAATAAGTAAATCCAAACAAGGCGAAAAATATCTTTAAGTTGAAGAATAGTGCCATTAAATCTAAATATAAAAACTTAGTTTATTAATTTAAAAACACTTCAAATTTAATTGGTGTTTTTTCAATATTTCACCAGTGTTTGTTAGCCCTTTCATTAATTCATTGAATTGTGCAGTAAAATAAACTTTTTAAAAGTTAATTACCTACTTATAACTTTTAAACTATTGGTTATTATATTAATTTCTTCATTTCGCATTTCCCAATATAACAAAAGATTTAAAAAAAATGTCATAGCAAATTAAAAATTAACAAAGTAAGTCAATTTTACTGGTGTTTAAAATATTTTTATATTTTTTTAGAGAGAAGGATGACTGCGCTCTAGGAATTAAATTGTCCAGGAAAAAACAATGCGGTCTGCCCAAAACCGATATAGGAAAGGTAGGTCAAAATGTTTTATTATTACAGCAAGCAAAACTATAGTAGATCTTGCACACATATTAGTCGCAACGTCTTCGTGTCATCAATTATGTCAAAATTATTCTATGTGTAGTGATTTATGGTGTACTTCACGCCCGGGGCACAAATTTCTATACAAATTTTGTCGATTTTCATTTTTGTTTAACATTTGCACGAATCGTATGTATTTATATTGTAGACGTGTTGCGACGAATGTTCGTTTGGGCGCTGGTCAGGAGAGTCCCAGGGTAAGGACGCTTGCGGGAGTGCTGCGGAAGAGGGAATGAGCCCTCAAACAACGCTAAGAAAAAACGCCTTCCATAAATGCTGTTTGGTAAGAACTATTTGTCACCACCCTGCCCAGTATCTATTAGATATTACCTATTAGGACAGATAATATAATTCTATGCTAGCATAAGTTTATTTCAAGTTCATGTCATCTTCTAATCCATGATTCCTTTATCCAATACTAGCTGTCGCCCGCAACTCCGTCCGCGTGGATATATAAAAAAAATGAATAAATACTATCCTATGTCCGTCTCCTGGCTCTAAGCTATCTCCTCACCAATTTTCAGCCATATCGGTAAAGCCGTTCTTGAGTTATAAATAGTGTAACTAACACGACTTTCTTTAATATATATATATATATATATATATATATTAAATAGTTCCATTTACTTGTGAAGAGTAAATTAAATATGTCTATTTTAAAGTAAACTTGTCTGAAGTTCAATGATCTATACATGTATTATTTTTATCCAGACAAAATATCCGCTAAACGACTTTGACGTCAACTTTCCTGACTTACTTAAAGGAATGAGATACGAAACTTAATCCCCGATTTTGAAATAGATTTAGAATCGCCGTGTTAGGAAAGTACACACCGAAACCGTATCCCGTTGGGATTATCCGTGAATAGCCGGCTTAATACGGCCACACGCGTTTACCTTTTTTAACTTTTAAAAATATGTAACAAATATTGTCTTTCATGTATCGATTAGATTTGAATATCGAATATTGTCTTTTAAAACAGCATAGCATGTTTTTAGGGTTCCGTACCTCATAAGAAAAAACGGAACCCTTATAGGACCACTTTGTCTGTACGTCTGTCTGTCAAGACCCTTTTTCACAAAAACGCATAAAGGTATCAAGCTGGTATTTACTTTTTTAATAAAATTGTATAAGTAAGTTCACTGTAAAACATTCAAACTTCGTTTTAAATAAAATAGGAAGCTTCGCAAAATCCAGAAACTACCACAGAAACTACTACGACGGAGAAGAAGATAGAAACAACAACAGAGAAGAAGAAAGAAGAAAAGAAAGAGAAGTGCAAGAAAGATTCCTGTCAACATATCTGCAAAGATAATGATGGCAAGATTAATTGCGAATGTCGCAAAGGATTTAGACTGGCAGCGGATAATAAGACTTGCAAAGGTAACAAGGAATTTAATTTATATGTATACTAGCTGTCGCCCGCGACTCCGTCCGCGTGCATATATAAAAAAAAAAAATTAGTGTTGCCCAGCCATCCATCCATCCACATCAAATCCATCTAAACATTCGCATTTATAATATTAGTAAGTTAAATAAAAAGCAGCTCTTCAAGGCATAAATTAAAAAAATGAATAAATAGTATCCATATACTCCTGTCTCTAAGCTACCTCCTCACCAATTTTCAGCCATATCGGTAAAGCCGTTCTTGAGTTATAAATAGTGTAATAGATAGAAACACATTCATAATTCATAAATTCAATGAATCTAGATATAAACGAATGCGGTGAGCTGTTGGAAGACTTGTGTACTGAAGAGGACACGGTGTGCCACAACACTGAAGGCTCGTACAAATGCGTGCCGATAAAGAAGCGTGACGTCAGCCTCAGTTGCCCGCCTGGCTTCAAGCGGAACCTACTCAACCAAGTCTGCGATGGTAAGATACAATTACGTCATTCGAGCACAAAGATCAACAGCGCAATTGAATTATATAAACTGTAGAAGGGAGCTGTATCCCAGCTTTGTATCTACTTTTTGTTTTAGATATAAATGAATGTCAACTGCCTCGGCCTCCGTGCCCCAAGTATTTGTGTGAGAACACTATTGGTGGGTACAAGTGCGCGGGGAAAGCGGGCAAACCATTTGAAGAGGCCATATCCGGACATACCACGGAACTGGCTCCAACTACCCCCACGATGAAGAATGATATATGTCCGCCTGGCTTTAGAGCAGGACCGGATGACGAATGTCTTGGTAAGCTATCTTCTTTTTAAACAGATCTTCGATGCTACATGTGTCAAATCAGACGCGAATATAATATACTAGCTGTCGCCCGCGACTACGTCCGCGCGGGATTAAAAATAGATTTTGGCCGATTCTCAGACCTACTCAATATGCTCACAAAACTTCATGAGAATCGGTCAAACCGTTTCGGAAGAGTATGGGAACGAAAATTGTGACATGAGAATTTTACATATAATATATTTTACAAAATATGTTATGTAAATGTAATATAATATAATAAATATCAAGCCAGTCCAGTAAGACAACCGTTTACACCGTTGCATAAGTACTCTATCCTCAATTTAACGAGAAACAGATTCAATAACATTTGTAATTGCTTCAGACATAGACGAATGCGAGG
Organism: Papilio xuthus; assembly: GCF_000836235.2. Lineage (NCBI taxonomy): Eukaryota > Metazoa > Arthropoda > Insecta > Lepidoptera > Papilionidae > Papilio > Papilio xuthus. Next base: position 3,674,534 of record NW_013532490.1, on the reverse strand, counting down.
AACGCCTGGACGACTGCCAACGTCTTTCCCAGCACTGTATCAACACGCACGGCAGTTACTTCTGCCAGGATCACGTCTCCAAACGTTGCGCCCCCGGGTTCAAGGTCAATGCTGTTACAGGGATATGCGAAGGTAACGCCGGATTCAATCAACTCACATAATATTCCTCCCCGTGATGAACTAAATCGGTATTGATGACATCGTTTTATTGCGTCTTTAATTTTCTTACATTTCTAGCTAAAGCAATGAGAAAATAAGTATTATTATCATAATGTATGACTCTCTTTATAAAGATTAATTCTTTTACAGATATCGACGAATGCGAAGAGAGTTCTGAGGTGTGCCGACGCAGTGAGGTGTGCGTCAACCTACCTGGTGCTTACAACTGCAAATCCAAGATCAGCACTCTGCCACAGTAAAGTATCTTTCAAATTACATAATTTAAGAATAAAATCTGAGAACTGGAAAATCAATTGTTATACTTTCAACAGATTAACAAAGAAGAAATGCCAAGAAGGGACAAGACAGCGACCTGGTGGAACAATTTGTGAAGGTGATTTGAACAATTACAATAAGAATAACACCGTAACTGGGGATAACTACATGTAATTTTATAAATATTTTTGTAGATATCGACGAATGCCGAGAAGGTTCACACTTGTGCGATCACTTCCAAAACTGTATCAACACATTTGGTGGTCATGAGTGTCGCTGCAAGAATGGCTTCGAACTAGACTCTTCCTCTGGCTCCTGTGTGGGTATGTAACAAATTTGTAGTTCATTAGGAGCATCAAACATTCCGTTAACTTCCGTCAGTATCAGATTCTTTTATTTCAAGTTGTTTTGAACACATTTAACTTTTGAATCTAATATTGTCTATGATATATTGATGAAATATTTCCTGAATACTCTTCATCAATATTGGCACTTCTTCGTCAGACATAGACGAGTGCGCGTTGAAACTGGACAACTGTCAAAACGGTTTGCACTGCCTCAACGTGCTGGGCTCCTTCACTTGCACGCGCAGAGCTGCCACCACTTCTACCACCACCAGCACAACACTTTCACCGCCCGCCGCCTACGACTACGAATACTACGACTCAGAGTAAGTTAATTTTATGGACTTTCGATCTAAATAATAAGGAGTTTAATACTATGTTTATAGATGTCGCAATATGCTTTTGCCCTTTTTTGTCAAAATGTCAGATCTACTATTTTTTTTTAATGTTATAGAGAAGATAATACAACGAATGTAGACAAAATTCCTGAACCGAGTCTACCCGTCACAAAACCCACTACGTCCACTACAACAACTACGACCACAACAAGTACAACCACTCCACGACCAACAACCACTTCAACGACGTCTACAACAACAACAACAACGCCGGCAACAACTAGTACCACTTCAACAACCCGTACCCCCAGGGTACGGCCTTGGCCTGGATACAATCCATACTATCCCAGGCATCTTATACCTACAACAAGACGAAATCCTTACACTATACCAGACCGACCTGAGCATAGAAGACCAGAGTTCAGGCCAAGAAGACCAGAAGTACCAAGCACTCCAGTTGAAGTTACAGTACCAACACCGACAAATGTCGCTACTATCGAAAGAGAGAGAGAAGCTGACGGCAGTTACGGTGTGAACACTAGTGATTTACCGAAGGATAAATGGACTAACGTCATTGGAACATACAAACCGGACCAACCAGATTTTAGTCTTGAAAATTTACATTGTTTGGATGGTTTTGAAAAGAGCCCCAATGGAGAATGTGTTGGTAAGTCCTATTCAGTCAACCTTATTTTATAGATCTAACAGATGATGATAGATGTGCAAATTACATCTCATTCTTCGTTTAGTTTTTGTAAATTTTATAGTGAATTTGATATACCTTCCAGATATCGATGAATGTGAAACTGCTAAACACATCTGCAGCAGCCTCGAGGTGTGTCACAATCGTCGTGGCGGCTACATGTGTGACTGCATGCCGGGCTTCCGGCGCGACGCGACCGGCTGGTGTGTGGTCGTCACTACCACATCCACCTCAACTACCACAACTACCACCACAACACCCAAACCCACCACAGTTAGAACTACAACTTCGACTACGGAAAGTACGACTGCTGGTATATGTTTAATTTATTTATGTCAAGTCTTGTTCTTTTTTATTATTATTCTTACGTCTCTTCTTTTTCTGTAATTTTTGATGCGTAATTGTTTTGCAGTGAGTACGACCAGCACAGAAACTTCCCGACCGCCACGCCCGCGTGTTCCGTGGTACCCTCCGCCGATGTCTTGTGATTTTGGATATGCATTCAGTCCCGCTGTAGGAAAATGTATTGGTAAGTGAAATAGCTTAAAGTATATTAACAATTGATAAGTATTTGGTTCAATTTTTTTAAGGATAGGTTAATGATCAATTGTATGTTCCAACTTCTAACGTTTGGTTTGCTCCATCTCTTGTTTAATTTGTCTGATCTTGAAATCAAAGAATCACATGACCATTTTTAACATATAGAACACTTTTAAAACGTTTTTTTGCTCACAGACATAGATGAATGCGCGAGTAACAAAGCCAACTGTGCCCCGAAAGAGGACTGCGTAAATACGGACGGTGGCTACCGCTGTATGTGCGGCAAGCGGTGCAGGGGAGAGACTGACATACCAGCTTACAGTAAGACTATAATTATTTTATCTTATAAAGGCATGTTTAAATTTCTTCCATATTTTATAATAGAGAAAAAGAATCTCAGTAAAAATAAAAATTACTAGTCTAAAAAAAGATACCTAATGCCATTCTTGAAGAACGCTCAAACTAGCATAATGAGCATATGAAAGCTTTCCAACTCTTAGTAGCGTCATTAAGTCTATTCCGTAGAAATACACTATGTGACCTTACCAAAACTACCACAAGATATCGTGCGTGACAATTTTATTAGACTAACAAAATCCACCTTATTTTGTCCTGATTAATTAAATGCAATGTTGTCTGCTGTTTAATTTGTATCTTTATGAAAATGCATAGTTTAACTAACTAGAGTGACGTAATAATTCGAAATGGACCTTGACCTGAGACAATGAAAGTTCCTACTTTTCTCTATCTCACGGCATTTAGATCCAGGTCTTGATTCTTATGATTTAGGCCCTCAAAATTACAGTCTTTTGTTACTTAGACTTTTGTTTTTAAGATCCGACGCCAAGAGAACCATCGGTACTGCCAGAGACGAATGTAATAACAGTAGGAGCGCAGTACGGACAACGAGGTTCACGAGTCATGCGGCCCACATACAGTCGGGCATCCTCCGGCTCCGTGCTCACGTCCTGTCCATGGGGTTACAAGCTTACGCCAGACAAACGATGCGTCGGTAAGTATTATAGCATACGAAATGTCTGGAAAGAATGTGGACAAAGGAAAGACAAAGGAAGAACTACTAGACCTCAACTACACTGAAAGTTTGTAGTTTTAGCGTTAACAGGCTCCAATACACACGAGTTTAGTTCACTGAATCGCCTAATGATAATAGTTATTTTAGTATTGAGTTTCTTGTGCATATCTATATGTTCTTTTGCCACAGATATTGACGAATGTGCCCGCAACGTATCCGACTGCGGTCCTCAGCAGAGATGCGAGAATTTTTACGGTGGGTACTCCTGCCAATGCCCCGCGGGTCACCGACTAGTTGGCCAGCAACGATGTGAGGACATCGACGAGTGCGCGTATGGAAATGTAAGTACTGCTAGTAAATCTAGATGTTATCATGATGAACCATAAGGAAATGCACATGTAGTCTTCTTACACGCGTATTCTTCAAATTGATTTAGAAATACTCCTGAAGACAAAACTATTATATAATTCTCAGAACAATTTCACGTTTATGAGTAATTCAATTTTTTCCAGCCATGCTCATACAACGCCCAGTGTATCAACACAGTGGGGTCGTACCGGTGTGCTTGCGGTGAAGGCTTCCGAAACGCGCCTACGAATGACAAGGTAATATTAACGTTAATATTTGTAGATTAAGTAGGAAAGAATGAAAATTTCACTCCCAAATAATCTATATTGTCCAGACTACCGTAGTTAAAAGAGAGATTTTAGTTTTGTAGGTTGAAGGGGTAGGTTAGATAAAAATTTATGTTGTAGGTTTGCGTGGACGTGGACGAGTGTACGGAGTCTCCAGGCGTATGCGCGCAAGGCTGCGCCAACGCGTGGGGTGGCTACCGCTGCTATTGCGAGCGCGGATATCGCCTGCATGTCGACAACAGGTACTACCTACAACCTTTGTGGAAATGGTTAGGTATTCCGCTGGCTGTACTAATGTACCAGACATTCAGTACATCTTGTGACCGTTAATCAAGAATCCCCAGCCTTCGACTCTCAGAGCAGTGTAATCGGTACACTGCCAAGTATATAGCAATAAGCGATCATCAAAACGGTTAATAACTATAATACAACAAACTGTAATGTACCAGGACATGCGTGGACGTGGACGAGTGCGCCGAGTGGGGTAGTTCGCGTGCACGGGGCCGGCTGTGTGGAGGGCGCTGCGTCAACGTACCGGGCACCTATCGCTGCAGCTGCCCGCACGGCTATCGACTATCGGACGACTCACGAAGCTGCATAGGTAAGCCGATTTTTGTAATTCATTAAACTTTTCTTTCAAGACTACAATACTATGGCCATCTTGCATGTACTCGTAACTTATTACGTTCGGACGGGTTTTGAAGGAACCTTATTGTCTAAATTCTTATTATCGTGTGAATATTATTTTTCATGTGTCACTATTTTTTTAAATATCATCTTGAACCGATTTTGATGATTCTTTCTATAAGAAAGGTAGTGTTTGTTATCTGTAAGAAATATTTCGTGTTCAGATATAGACGAGTGCGAGACGGGCGAAGCGCAATGCGCACGAGCAAGCGACGCTGGACTGGTGTGCCAGAACACACGCGGCGGCTACCACTGCCACCACATCGACTGCCCCCCTGGATACCGTCTCGAATCCAAGCAGTAAGCGTTAAACAAAATTTATTAATAGTCCTATGGCCTATATCTTAATCAAAGCCCCAATCTTAATCAAAGATTGCGACCATCCACCGTAACTTTTACGTTGTCGGTAGTATTTCATGATAATGGCGGTTCTCGCTCTACCATGGGACTAACGCTAAGAGTTTCTTCAATAACCAATAGATTAGAAGCAAACCCTGAGTTAAGATTTAATAACTACTGCAAGTAACAAAAGAAGGATCCACTTACCATTCACCAATCCTTTTTCTTTCTTATTGACACTTTTAAACTTTACACAAACACATTATTACTATTACTTTTTAAATATTTAAACTTTAGAAGTAGTGGTCAACTTTACACTTACGCATCACCAACATGGATAAATGAATATCCCTTCAGGATCGCACAGAATTTAAGAAATACAAAACAACCACTAAACCACTTCATATATTTAAAATTGAATTTAAAACGCGGCGGTACGCGGTAAACATATTTGACAATTACTTATTGACATTGACAGCAACAGTGTGACCAGATTAAAATTCTACTAAATTGTCGTATCTCTTTGTAAATATAAAACACGTTATTGCATACAGCTGCCTATTTTGCTGTTATTACTTTTTTACATTTTTATCTAATTTAGCTCTATATTCTCTTAAATGATAAGAAGCGCACAACATAACTGGTTTACTTACCTTTTACCTAAGTGAATTTTGCGCTATTTGATCTACTTAATACTTGACCATGTGCTGCCAGTAAATGCACGCGCATCCAGCGCTCATGCTCCGTCACCGACTGGGCATGTATCCGGCAGCCGAGCGCCATCAGCTACAACTTCATCACATTCGTCTCCAACATCTTCCTGCCAGCGGGTAGTGTGAGTAAAACGCGATCTATCTACATGTCTAATAATAATCTTTGGAACTACTATTTGTATTTAAAAGATTCTATATGTATTTTATAGCGATAATTCACAAATTATACATAGATAAATCTTAATATTACGAGTACTGTATTCTTCCATTCGAAGCAATGAATGTTATTTAATCTTTGTATAGGTGGATCTGTTCACAATGCATGGGCCGTCATGGCGCGATTCGGTTGTAAGCTTCGAGATGAGACTGGTGGACGTACAAGCGCCTAACGGCGTCAAGCCAGCTGACCTCACATGCTTCGAGTAAGTGTCTCAGAACTTATCGTAAAAATTAACTTTATACAATTTTAAATTTGAAACGCAAAGTAGTCTGATTATATCTTAAGCATCAGAATTGTCTGCTCTCTTGTATTGCCAATGGCATTCAATAAAATTGTGTGTTGCCAGCATGCGACCGAGCGCCAACGTATGCGTGGTGTCGCTACTGTGCGCACTTGGCGGACCGCAGGTGGCCGAGCTGGAACTGGCCATGTCGTTGTACCAGCGCGGTCAGTTCGCCGGCAGTGCGCTCGCACGACTCGTCGTCATCGTATCTGAATACGAGTTCTAGGACACCAAACCTGGCAGAGGGGGAGACACTGGATCTGTCAATGTTAACTACGACATTTTAGTTCCCTCTAGACTCTATGTAGACATTTTAGGGTCTTTATCTTGATTCGTAATTTTTAGATCGGACATTTACATTATCTCTGTTTTCATAATATCTAAATATATTTATTTATGTAGTATATTAATTGATACCATGTTTACATTTTTTTTATAGGAAATATGATCGTTTAATTGATTAAAAAACAATATTTTATTTTATGTAATTGAGCCGTTTGCTTATTTGTAAAATTAATTAAATCCATTTCCTATTACTTTTTGCACCATTAATTTTACAATTTTAGAATATTTCTTTAAATTATAGGTTGTTGTTATTAGTAAATAGAACACATAGTTGTAAGTGCTACTTATTTATTGTGATGTTGAATTAAATTTATATAAATAAATTTGTTTTTAATTCCACGGTCATATGAGTGTGAATTTTGTTTCCAAATCCACTTTAACAGAGAAAAACCACAAATAAATTTAGAATATTTTTTTTTATTAAGCACAAGCGGTTTCCGCCGTTTACATACACATACTTAAATGTAATAGTGCAAATTCTATTAGTAATTAGCTGTTCTGATCACAACGCAACAATAATTAATAAAAAATATTCTACTCAACACATATAAACAACGATCATGAACTCTTTCTGGTCCCCCTGGTCTCATACAATCCTTAACGTACCAAAATAAAAGTATATAAAATTAAGAATAAAATCAAAATATTGTTTCTGTAGAGAATGTCCGGAAATTACGTGAAAAACGGAAGACTATAGATTTCCTTGGCAAATATAATTTAAATCATCCTGTATATAGCTACCTTGTTTAAATATTGTACAAAATCTCCGGACATCTGTACATCTCATAAACTACGCGTGCACAATTACTTAACAGTGGATACCTAAGGTTAGGTTATTGTAAACTCGTTAGTATTTCAATTTGAAAAATAATAAAAATATCAAAAATATACGATTGCAAAATTCAATATAATCAAAATAAAATGTCAAATGTCAAGATAAGTAAAAAAACATTGCACCTTTACAAAACAGCACATCGAATTTTATTGTATATGCGAATTGTGAATTAAAAAAAAAATATTAGCATTTTTTCTTCTAAGTAACGTATAAACATTTATTAGGCAACCAAATATACAAGTGTAAAAAACATAATAAATAAAAAACCGCAATGTTCTTCAACATTATAAGTATCCCAAAAAATATATAAATAAAAAAAAAGTTTACTCCAGATTACAAAATGATTGTTGCATACAAAGTCATATGAGATTCCCCTAAATCAGAAAAAAACCCAAAACACTTTCTTACAAGTTAAAGAACATTGCAGCTTAAAAAAATTGCCAACCATATACTCTCAACCTTTAGTTCATTTATGTAAAATCTATTAACATTTAAAACAACTTTACCATGGCTTTTGTCACTTAGGGCTGTTCAAACTATCGCTTTCAAAATATATTTAATAATAGTGACATCTTAAACTAAATAACTGTACTTACAATTTCGAGTATTATAAAGCTATAAAGGCCTAATATTTGCACAAATAAAAGTTACATTTTTGTGCAACTAATATAATAAATTTCGAGAACAATACTTAAAATTTACAACATAATAAAAGTGGTCGATTACTGTCTGTATTACCTTACTGTAGGATTCCACTGTAGTGACATATGCAAATACTTACAGCAGTGTAGTCCTACGGTTAAGGAAACTTTAATCCATTCTAAGTACAGTTCTAATAAATATAGTTTATTTATTTTCACATTAAAAATGTTTTAGACAACAGTCTTATGTAACAATGTAATCGAATTGAGACAATATGTACATAATTACAGATAATATTTAGATGCATACAAATCTGATATGATCTTCTAAATTCGTACAACGCTATAGAAACTTTACGGGACATTCGTGTAAAAAAGTGTACAACGACAGTCAGACAGTCATGGTGAAAATTATAAAACAGTTAAAAAACAATATGTATTAGGAAGAAAATTCGACACTGTGCCGGTGTACTGGCGCAACACTAGCCTTACTAAAATGTCGACATCTATATCTCCTCACTATTAATTCTGACTCTTGACTTGGTAACAAAAGTATGCCATTCGCGCCGAATCTAATTAATAATGTCTAAAACATGTAAAAAAAGTTTCCACAACGGAAACACCGGCATAAAAAAATCTTTATATTTTCAAATAATCTTTGTAAATGGCTAGACAATTGCTTGGAAATGACAGCTTTTATTCCGATTTAAAAGCGCTTGTTGATGTTACGTGGCAGTTGATTGTATTTATATTTTAAGTTCGCCACAATACTGGTACAAACCGATACCATCAGCGCCAAAATGGCGAAAATCAGGCACAAAATAATACACCTTATGGCCAGTCCATTTATACAGGTCAGTATTTTCACAGATAATAAGAAGGAAGAAAATATGTGTTTGGACAAAACATTTCCATTTGTTATATTATAAATACAACTCTATTTAAGAACTTGTATGGACCAAATAAATTGTATCATCCTTAATCGATTTTACAAAAAGTTTAGTTAAAATAAAAAAATTACAGAAACTTATAATTTTCACCACGACTGTACTATTTGACTAACGGCTAACTTAAAGGCAAGGTGAAACTATAACGAATAAATTCCTTTGTGAATAACTAGCATATTTGTGACATTGGATTAGTTTGACTGTTCATGTACACTGAGATATTTGCTTGAGCAATAAAAGGCAAGATAATTCAATAAAATACATGTCTTGTACGATGTCAACACCTCACAATACTTATTTCTCCATCATCGGCAGTTTACCACATTTATCAAACGCGTCATCAATCACACAAATCAATACCCATTAAAGTACCATACGATTGACGAGACCTTTGCGCTGTCACTTCATCACTAAAAACGCAGCCCAAGGGCTAGCCTTGCCGCGAAAAAACTGCCAGCAAGTATTCGGACTCAGATCCAAAGCAAACCAAAGCAAGGGATTTGACATCACATACTTCCATACATAACAACTTCATCCTTTAAGATAACCACGATTTATAAGGCAAATTTACAATATTAGACCATAAGCAAACCAGAATGGAAAAGTGTAAACAAGAAAATAGCCGATCCAGAGACAACCAGACGAGCTAATTTTATATGTCGACGGTTACATCCAATTTATTCTATGCAGACAGCTAAAGAAAATTTATTGAAAAGAACACACCAAAATTTGGAACACCACAAAACACACAAGATGTTCCAGCTTGAAGGACCAATACGCCAAGTATAAACGTATGGTTTCTCCATCAAGCTACGGTTAAATGGTTTTTGATGGTTAGTTGAAGTTGACACGTGTTAAAAATACAGTAAACTGCCGATAATGGAAAGCCATGCGGTGAGATATTTGCGGTGTTTACACACCGTACATATCTCGTATAATATAAGACGGTAAGAGATAGCAATAGCTACCGGCTTCACTTGAAGCCAAATAGAAATTTCATTTAATAAATCCTGATATATTTTTTTTAAATATTTATCACTATATATTTACCTACAATACAGAAAAAATCACCAAATCCAATGTATCTCAGTGCCCATGTTTATAAGCTCAAAAAAGCTACTAATGTCTATGGTTAATCGGAAATTCTACCAAAAAATCCTACCACAAACAGATACACCTACAACAATATACAACATATATTAAAGAAATTAATACTTATAATATGGAAATAACAAGTTCTATAGAGGCTAAGGAAAAATGGCATTCAATAATCACATAGAAAGTTGTTATTTATAAAAATATTATTTCTTATTTCCTACGCGCGATGATCAAATTATCATCTAATATATCCCATTAAACTTAACAAGTAAATAATCCTAATATAACTAGATCCGTAAAAAATAAAAATAATGCAAAATTAACAAATTATAAAAGAATTATGTACGCGTTTTTGTAATGTCTTAATTTATATATGTAAATCAAATATTATCATATAACGAGATTTAAACAATACACTGTTACATGTGAACAAAGTTTTATGTCATTGTATATATATATTTTTATATAACATGCATAGAAATTGAATATAAAACCAATTTTATATTCCACCATAGTCTTTTGAAAATATAGTATAGTAGTAGTATATAGTAGTCAATGAAAGAAAAATATATAATATCTCATTTTTTAACCTTAATAAGTTATTAGGTCTGCATTTCATTCTGATACCATAAATATGTAAAGAAACCTATCGTATTATATAGCGGATTTCAAATAGATTTAAAAATAATAACAATTTTATCTAACTAAAAAGTCTACAAAGAAAAATACTTTTTAAAACAGTTATAGAAAATTTTATAACCTTAATGAGACGATATTAGACTATAAATCGATCTGACGCAACAATAATATATATTCTGTAAAATTTTTCAATTAGGCTTTTAATTTGTGGGGTTATATTTATATTATCTGTACAATAATGTCGAAAAAATTTGTTTAGACATACATTGTCTACTAGCTGATGAATGTTAGAAAGCGCCTAAACAAATTCATCAACATTTAACACCGCGCTATGCGAGGCCTCTATAATATTAGAATATCTATAACATGGAATAACTAAATCTATTTCCTGCACTAATCATTTCTTCTTCACAGTGGAGGTACTCGCACCAGTACTCGACCGCGTTTGAACGCTATCTTGCTTTAGAATACTGACTCCGAAAGTGGGACATTTTTTCCTTAACGCTTTTATTTTGTATAATTTATTCCCTTGTGAATTGTTAGTTTCTTCAAAATTGTCCGGTGTAACGTCAGCTGTGATGATGGAATTGGATATGCAGTCCATAGGTTCAGGACTGCTGGATTTGTCCCTTTTCCGTCTAAATCTGAACGGTGTATCTAGAGAGTCTGCGGATATGTTCGTGATGTTTGTATCACTGGATGATAAATCTTGTGTTGCCTCGAGTCCAGATTTTGGAAGACTTTTCGGCAACTTCTTTCTCGAGCTGGAGTTCGATCGGATGATTAATTTCTTTCTACCGGTGACGTTGTTTACAGTTTTCGATTGGGTCACAGTTTTTAAATTCGGTTCGGAAGGCAGTCGGTTCTTTCCGTTAAGATGACAATTCTCTGTGAGAGCGGAGAGTGACGTGACATTACTAAGGGTGTTGATGACTGAAGTATCGTTTGACGTCATTTTACTGACGCTGACGGCTTTTCTTGTGAATGTTTTCAAAGGACTACTGCCGTGGGTATAGTTTAGAGCAGGCCGTGCGAGATTTGCTCTTTGGCCGTGAAAGCTATTTTTACTTGTGAAGGAGGATTTGACGCTGGCGACTAATTTGCTAGCTTGTGACGTGCCTCTAGTTGGGGGAAAAGTTGAAGTTTTAGCTGCATAGTGTGATTTTAGAGTTGAGTTGATGGCTCTGGGTTGTGGTTTGAGGTTGGTGTTGTTGGCATTGCGTATGTTGTTGGTCGGCATCATGTAATTCATCTTGGAAGCGAAGACAGTCTTCGGAGGCTGCATGAGCGTGGCCGTGGTCTTGTATTTGCCGATCACTGACGTCACATTGTTCTCAGCGTCCGCTTCGTTAGCATTTAAAACATTCGCGTTGTCGATCTGAAATGAGATGCATATTTTTTACTCAATTTACGAGAAAACAGAGTTCAAAAGGTCACATTTGTAAATTTCATGATTTATTAAAATTTAAATAATCATACATAAGAAAATATAATGTCGAAAGGAAACAAAAACGCCATTTATACAGTTTTTAGAGTTCCGTACCTCATAGGAAAAAAACGGAACCCTTATAGGATCACTTTGTTGTCCGTCCGTCTGTCTGTCAAGACCTTTTTTTAATTTAGAACCCTGAATTCGCCGATATAGCGAAGAGACCACTGGCCAAAAATTTCTGCAATTGCAGATATACGTCAATAGCTTACGTTTATCACTTTTTAAGCAATGTCGACCCACCTTGCCGTTCTTGTTGCTATGCAGTATAGTCTGCAGGGAGACAGGCTTGTCAGTGACGATGGGGGGCTTGTCGGTCAGGTCGGGCAGGTCGGGCTCTGGCGGCAGGTCGCAGTATACCCCGCGTGTGAACACCGGCAACGACGTGATGTTGTGCCGGCGACGGTACGCCTCACCCTCCGCGTGCATGCGAGCTTGGATACTGGAATGTAATACATAATTGTGTTAATATCATCGACAGATTGCGCATTACGTCAACTTGTAATCAACCTAGGCATTTTAGTTATCAGAATTTTGCCTTAAATTTATTTTGAGATTATTATTATGTAACTAGCTATCGCTCGCGACTTTGTCCATGTGGTATTAACAAAAAACGTAATTAGTAGCCTATGTGCTCCTTTATACTACCCTCTACATATATGGCAAATTTCAGCGAGATCCCTTCAACCACCCCGGAGATACCATCTATCAAATATCCATCCATCCAAACATTCGCATTTATAAGAATTTATTATACGTTAGATATTTTTTTATTTGTCAGCTATGACGTCACATGATACAGGAGTCTATGGACATTATTCAAAATTGATTTGACGTAAGAAAAATAAGGAAAAGCACTTACTTGTCCAGGAACCACTGCTGATGTCCGATGACGGAGCCTGGTCGGCAGAGACGCAGCCAGGCGATGGCCTCGCGCGACGCAAACCCGTGGTGCTTCATCATGTAGCAAGCGATCAGCGTACCAGTGCGACCCAGACCCGCTAACATACAAACAAACAATATTACTCATATATAGCTAGACTACTAGAAAATCATAAGTTAAAATAGATTATTAAATCTCAGGGTGTTTCCCGTTGAGCCAATCAGCCTATTGATCAATAGCTTAATGAGAATTGATTACCATAGACCGAATCTATGGATTCAACATGTCGTACTGACTTGTAACTATTCTGTAGATGGCTTGATCACAATGATTACTAATTATATAAATTATAAATTTTTAGGAAACAAATATTAAATAACCAATGAAGATCAAACTTTTTTTATAATATAAGGTGATAAATCAGATTTTCCTAAACTAACAAAATGACCGGTACCCATTAACTTAATTTTTCAACAATTTTTGATAAATTACTTAAATTATATTGGCAGAGAAAGAGGTGTAGAGAAAGATAATTCCCCTTCCTATAGGTCCAAGGGTTAAATCCAGTTCCTTATCCCATCCTATCAAGAAAAAGAGAATTTGACCTTTGCACAGATAAATTTATTTAGTCTTTTTAAAAGAAGGAGGTTATGTTATTAAACACATAAAAATTAAGGTGATTATTTTTATGTGTCCCGTAGTGCTCCGATTTTGAATTTTTTTTTTCGAATGGATTTGCTTGCAAGGTCCCATTTTTTTTTTAAATTTTTAAACTGAATATAAGTTTATTAGTGAAACATTATTAAAAAGTATTACCTTTACAATGTACAGCCACCGCACCTTTAGCGACTTCAGCGATCCTTATGAATCGATTAACGATATGATCCGATGGTACTGAGCCATCCACAAAGAACAACTCTCTGTGTTCAAAACCGTGAGCTGTAAACTGCTTAGCATCATATGACTTCTTGTTGAGACGGACTATGGTGGTCACGTGATGGGTACGGAAGTATTGGTGGTAATGTTCTGGGCTGTGTAATGGATAACCACGCTCTAAACGTGATCTATGATGAGGGCCGGAAAATGCTAGCATCTTGCCTGGAATAATCCAGTTTAAGTCGCCATTTTCTACTTTCTGGAATTAATTTGTATGTATATTAGTTGCGTATATTTTTTTATGAGCTTGTATGTAACAATATTATTATCCATTTCAAATACAAATGTGAGCAATTCATATGTAGACTAGCTGTCGCCCGCGACTCCGGCCGCGCAGAATTAAAAAAAAACTTAGTAGCCTTTGTGTTCTTCCACACTATACTCTACATCTATGCCAAATTTCAGCGAGATCCATACAGCCGTTCTGGAGATACCTTCTAGCAAACATCCATCCATCCATCTAAACATTCACATTTATAATATTAGGAAGATAAATTAATTAAAATATTTGCTTTATATTTTCTCTTACTAAAAATAAAAAGCAATCAAAAACAATAAAAGAAAGAAAAAATATTTTAAACTAACAAACCTCGTAGTACAGATACTGTTCAGCATCGAAGTGTTGAAAATCAAAGAATCTAGCATCGTGCGCCAGTTTTAGACCTCTAAGCACATCTAGTAGGGAGATATCGAACAGTGGTGGGCCACCTGACGCGTCTCTGAAACTCAACAGTGACCATTCACTGCCTTCTGTTAGCTGTTTGTAAACAGCTGCTGGACAACCGCCAAGATATATTATCTGTAAATTAAAAAGAAAGGCGATGTAAACAACACTATAATTATCATCTCAAGCAATTCTATTTGATCGCCTAATTTAGATCAGACATGTTATCTCTCTTTTCTCATAGATAATGAGAGGGATGATTATAGATTTTAAGACAAGGATTTTGGTGTCAGAAACCAACTATAAATTATGTAAACAAAGAGATGCCGTATCCAATGTATGACGACTATTAAATTATTGTATTTTGTAAAAATTGGTAGATAAACTGAAGAAAAACTGTTTTAATAGGAGTATTGATGTTAAAAGTATTAGAGATAAATACAAAGTGATTTAAACTTTTACAAAAGCTTTCATTACACAAAAAAAATAGAAATAACCATACCTGATAACTCCCAATAAGGTAAGCAGCGTTAAGTCGCAACGTCTCATTACTGCTAGTATAGAAGACAATCTTTTTTTTCGGATTCTTCTCCAACTCATCGTTGAGTTTATTACAAAATTGATACAAATGGCATAGATGATAAGGTCCAAAATCGAAGTAAAAATTCTCGTAGACAATTTCATCTTCTATATGGAAGTATTTACTGTTCCGCGTGGGTTTCGGTTTATAGCCAGTCTTCAGGGTCGCAAAGTACAATCTGTCTGAAAAAAAAAAGAATAATTTATCACATCACTAAACAAATCTCATGTTTTTTTTTATTATAAGGTGGCAAACGAGCGATCGGCTACCTGAAATCGCTGAAATAGCGAAGCGACCGTTGCCGCTTCACATACGCAATTGCTGAAGGATGCACATAAAAATAATATTTACTTAGAAAAAGCGTTGGAAGGGAAGAGAACAAACACTACAAAAAAAATATTGACAATTTTATCGATACTTAACATCGACATCCCTATCATTTACATTAAGGAACATTATTACTTATTTTCTTTTATTCCGACTTTTTAAGTTTTTGGCAAGATAACGAATACTGTATGTTGAGAAGTTTTTTTTAAAAAGGTCTAATCTAATAATAAATCTAATAAAATAAGATTTAAATAAATGTTTATCCTGTGTCGGCACCGACTAGTTTCGGGTGATGAAGGGCCCCCGCTGGTCTTGATACTAGTCGGTGCCGATACCGGACGAACATGAGTGTTTCACCCATTTATATATTAGTTTATAATAATCTCTATTTAAAGTTTGAATAACTTAAAGTATTGTGAGTCATAAAGTGATCGATCTACCGTATTTATACAAGTGTAACTGGTCCAACAATAGCTACACCAAAATAGGCGCAGTGTGGGATCTGTCGCTAACTGCACGCACGTATGCAAAATAACACTAAAGATTTCTCGAGATAAATGTATCCTAATCTCTTTTGATCACTTAGATAAAATAAACTATGATTACAACATGGAGGACATAGTATTTTATAAGAGAGAAAAAATAGCTCAACTTGCACATAGTTTAGCTTGCTTTCAGATAGCAGAAAATCAAGTCTTTAGAAAAATTAAGTTCGCTGTCACTGATATCTATTTGCATGTATAGATGGATGGATGTTTGAGGGAACGGTTCGACGGATCTTGATGAAATTTAGCACAAATGCAGAACATAGTCTGGAAGAATACATAAGCTAATTAATAAGATTTTTTTAATCCATCGCGGACTGAGTCGCTTGCGATAGCTAGTAGTTAAACATACAAGGCCTTTTAGTAAATCTTACATTGCAAGTATGATTTTAGAAATAAATTTGTATCTTCATTTATATGAACTTTAAGCAAACAAAACTCTAAAATCTAATACTTGAAAAGGCTAACACCTATATTAAGAAATATAATGTATGTTAAACAACATTTGCAAGTCAAAGAGGCAAGTCGTTACAGTAACGTGGTGGACGTCGGTCCAACGTTACGCTTTAATTTAGTCAGTGACTTAAGCTGGATTTCCACTAAAATAACATATTACAAAGAACCCAAATTAGAAAACAAACTAGTTTAATTGTACTCTACTAAACTAATGTTAACCTTAAAGTATATACCCAAAACCGACTCGATAATTTGGTAATTGGAAAAAACTAAAAGTGCTTTTTTAAAGTATAATATATCAAATCCTGTATTCCGCACAATGGAAACATACCTTTAGCATAACTATATCTAAAGTCATGTTTTTTGCTAATAGAGTTAACGTAACGAAGAATTTAATGCGCTTCGAAGATAAATATTTGCATTTCAAGCCAAGTTTCATCATAAAATATTATGATATATTAGACGTAAAGTTTTATACGAGCGAAATTAAAACTTAAATCGTAATATAACTATAAAAATAAATTAAATTCACGACATTTTTACAAACATGTTCGCATGTTAATGGACTATTTGAAACTTGAGTACTAATTTCGCCAACTAAAAATAACTTTTATAAAACTTATAGAATAAAACACTAAAAAACAATTTATTTCGAAAAGAAATACTATAATTTATGACAACCGCGGTTGACTATGACAATGTATTACAGAAACTCAAATGTCGGCTTTTAGTAAACTAAAACTGTGCTTAGTATTTAAAATTTAGTTAAAATATTGTTAGATTATTTAACATTTTAGATTTTAATTAAATAGTGATGAGTTCTTTTTCATCATCATGATCATGTCCCTGTCCTTATCATGTAAGGTAGGCGTAACAGTTTTCGTCCACCAAATCGATCTCGGTCATCTTTTATCACTCCCTTCTCGATCATTTCACCTTTAACGCAATCCAACCATCCGATGCACCTACCCTACTCCTAGTACACAGTATTTTAAAGATATTTAATATCTAAAGAGCTGAATAAACAAGATGTAGCTTGTAACTCGATTGCTCGTCGTGTAGTAATAAAAATTGCATAAGCTTGCATTAAAAGGCTTGCACGTAGTAACGAAATAAATTAAATGTTCTCTCGGTTGTAGATATATCGTTTAATGTAGAGCAAGAGAATACTTCCATATTTACTAAGGTAATATAACCGTGGGTTTCCATTGCAGAAACACCTGTATAAAAAGTATTTCTCCTTGAAAAAACAGATATAACAATATGTGTAGTGTTTCGGCAGTGAAAACTAACTGTATAATCGATTGATATTCATTAGAAACTGTTATTTCCATTCATTTTGAGACCTTTTTCGTTGAAATAGAAGGTATAAAATCTTCTATCACAACACATAACTTAAAAACTTATCAGCAGACCTTACGTCTGAACGTCGTGATCACATTTTGCGTTACAACATTTTTTATAGATTATTCGAAGGTCAATATCAACTGTAGTATTGCATCGAAAAAGGCAACGAATGATTTAACAAGGGTCACTGTCAGTATGGTAATTACATGTAGACCTTATTGCATAACTGATGTCGTTATGGTCAAAACTACAATAAAAACGTTACTAAGAGACATGAATGGAAAAGTAAAAAACCTACTAGAAAATATATCGATATAATATGAGGTAGTCCATTAAGTCCGGTGATGAGGGGTGAGGTTTACACTACCCCTATACTTAAAACCACGTATGTTTTTTTTTTGTATAAAGTAATATTGGAATTTTCAACACATACTATTTTAGCCCCCGTCCCTCCTAGTGATGTTACTTGGTATTTTCGAACCCCCCTTTTGAGCCTCGGGTCAATACTGGCCGATTCCCATGTCTTTATACTTGGCAGAACCTTCGTTACTTTGTAAAATAACGGAATATAATTTTAAGAGATCTTGTTCGATTTTGCACCTCAGAGTAATGTAGTACATTTTTTATTGTTACGTTATGTAGCCTCAGTTTGAAAGAATAACTAACAATCAATTTTTTATCCAAATTGGCGTAGGTCAGTTATCACTGGCACTTTCAATTATTTTTTTACAGACATCGCCTGAACGTACAATTACAAAACCAACACACAATTTATGAAACAACTGCTTCATTGTACAAAACAGTATTCGCTGCACAAAGCGCTGCATTATCAAAGCGAGATTCACCGGCCAGAGAACATTAATCAGCATATACTGAGCATGTGCAAACTTAACGCTACAAAAGACATCTAGTTGTTCATTCTACTCTCAAAACACAGAATATACGAAAAATAAGTTAGGCTAATAAACTAGAATTAGAATGTCGGTGGCTCAGGGGTCAAGCACTTGAATTGCAGGACTCTGCAGGTCTTGGGTTCGAATCCTGCCATGTACCAATGTGTTTTTCGATTTTCGATTTAGAAATGTACATTTATTCGACGTTCTTACGGTGAAGGAAAACATCGTGATGCAACCTGCACATATCTGAGAAGAAATTCAAGGATATGTGTGAAGTTAACAAACCCGCACTTGGCCAGCGTGGTTGACTATGGCCTAGTCACCCGTAATTTAGGGTAGGCTCCGAGCGCCTCGGTGGGGACGTAAAGTGAGCTGACGATGATGAATAAACTAGAATTAACTAGTTCAACAAATTGTATTTCTTAATTATATTACAAAATCGAATGTTTAGATTGGATGGATGTTTCTTAAGAGTTATCTCCAGAACGTAATTAATAGACGAAAAAAGAGACAATAAACAAGTCGAAAGTGCGATGTATCATTTTGAGTGAGTTTGTGTGAATGATTTTTATGTGAGTTATTGAAGTGTCAGTTTAGTAATCTTTGCCGGTACTAATAATTTTAGTGCTAGAACTTTTACGGTACAAATCCACTGATAATTGTATGCGGTTTTCTTAAACGTGTCAAACAATTGAATGTGGTTAAACATAATTATTTGATAACGAACACTTGGCCACAAAACCACAAGACATACGAAACAGTTTGCAATACAATGAGTTCAAGTAAGCATTTTTTTTTATTATTAGCAGATTTTTAGTAAATTTGCCAATATTTATTTTACCATTCCAATTAAGCTCTAGGCTTGTCCTAGGATATGGTTTACGACAATAGTCGAATTGCGGGATTCGAACCCCCGACCACGTGATCGGAAATCCGTACCCTTAACCATTAGGCTATTGACGCTTACGCTTAATTGAATTATAATCAAACCGTGTAACAAGTTACAAAGTTTATATGCTTTATTTAAAACTCTAGACCGAACATTGAAAGTCAAGTGTCGTCTAGAAGTATTTTATTAAAATGTAACAATGCAACGTAGACTTAAAAAACTGTAGACATATTTTTTTTAGTATCGATCGTCCAATGTAGAGATTTCTATAGACGTCTTCATAGGCGGGCAAGGGAGGGAGTCACCTGCCCCTGGCTTGATAGATAACTTAAAAACTCCATGTTAGTATGTCATTACAAATTAGTTCCCTTTGCAATAAAAAAAATGAATTCTGAATACTAGCCATATCGCCTAGATCATCGGCTAGGGACGTCCTAGGACATCTTACCATAGTTCATTTTAAAATGGTTAACTCCAAGGTAATCTAAAAGAGGTTAACAATGTACTACAAAGTTAACCCTTTGCTGTATCGTGCTAGATCTGCGAATTAAAACCAAGTGGCCGTAATTGCTACTTGAAGCGGTGCTCTACGGGTATCGGATTAAAGATCGCGTGGGTTAAGTCACAAGAGACTGTTATTTTACAATAAAATGTTTTACAAGTTTCCTCTTGTACAATCAGCTGCATAAATATACGCGCGACTCCGACCTCACGGAATTAAATAAAACCTGAAAAAAATTAGTAGTCTATGTGTTCTTCCTTACTATGTTCAATATTTATGCCAAATTTCATCAAGACCCAAGCAGCCGTTATGGAGATACCTTCAAACAAAGATACATTCATCCATCCATCTAAACATTTACATTTTTAATATTAGTATGATTAACAAGCTTAGACATTTTTATAGGTCGTAGTTTCAAAAATAATTATGCACCTATTCATGGACGGAAGCATAGAGACTGATTCGTTCATACATATTTTTAAAACCAAAAGCGTATACAAGTTTCTAAAGTTTTGTAAATGTATACTGCTGTATATTTATGCAGCTGACTGTACAATTCATGTTATTACCGATTAAAGAAATAAGTACTTCCAGAATTAAAAAAAAACCTTTTAGATGAATCGACACACCTTGAAAGTTTCGCATTAAGAGTATAATTGAGTCATTCAACAAATTTTATTGCAAACTATACGTTGTAAAGAAAACTACATTTAAAGGTACGAAATTTATATCGAAACTTGTACTTAATATTGAATGAGAACTTTTGCAATTAATTAATTGGTAAATACAAAATTGAATATAAAAGTGTAATTTATACTTAAAAATAAATAGTCATTTCAAAATTAAACGACATTTTTTCTTGTCCATTTCAATTTACATATTTGGTACAAATATGAATAAGTAAAGGCCAATTTTAACTCTTGGTTTGCAATTTTTGGTCGGAACCAGTTGGAAAGTCACCATTGATGTTTTAAACATCAGCAAGGTGATTCCGGGTATGGTCAGGAGCCGTGAAAATAATTCAATATGACTTTTCGGTGACAAATTTAATCTTTGTAGGATAAAGTGGCCATCAAGCGGTGTTACTTGAAGTTAAACAATCGGTACGTTTTATGCGGCCAAATTAAAGAGATTTTGCCTACGATTAAAATAAATATAATGTGAGGTTCCCTTCCTAATAGGTTTCCAATGCAAAAATACTCATCGAAAAAGAAATGTTCATGCCCCTTAATTTCTTTGAACTGAAATTAGGATATGTTATCTGTTTCTGTCCGGTTGTGTCTAGAGTGAAAGCCCACGGTAAGATTTGATTAATTTCTATTGAATAAGACATCTATCTCTGTTAGTCAGCTCTAGAGAAAGCAGAAAGATCTTTCTATTTCTTATTTTTCTGTGATAAAAATCTTTCGACTCTATCTACACAGGTCTTACTATAGTCAATTAGCAAGCGCTAGAGACTCCGTCCGAACGGAATAAAAAAAACTTAGTAGCCTATGTATCCATCCAAACTATGTTCTGCTTCTGTAGCAAATTTTATCCAGACTTTCAAACAAACATCTATCCATGCAATCTAAACTTTCGCATTTATAATATTAGTAAGAAGTAAGATTATATTAGCACTTGTACCACACTATGGCTGCATACAATTACATAACGCCAAGGTTACACTGACACTTGTTCCGCACCATTGCATGCTTTCAGGGGGAATAGGAAATTACCACCTATTACAGTACTACAATACTCTAACACTAAAGGTGAGTTTACACATGACAGCAAACTTCACGCACCCATCGATGCTACAACACGCAACGTATATACTTAAGAATATATGTACTAATAACATATACGAGGGATGAATAATTCTATTATGTAATTCAAGCTAATGTTCGTACACACTATGTGCTATTTTTATTCATTTTTTTATCGCGGATAGTATAAAATGCGCTGTATACCTTGAAAATTTTGATTGCCTCTTTTGTGTTCAAACTGAGCGAAATGACACTGATTGCTACGCCGAATGAGAATGTTTCAGCATTTTTGCTTTTGTAGGAAGTAATTTCAGTTATCACGTGTTTACTTGTAGGTTCCCCCCCCCCCCAGATACGTCTTGCTAATATTATAAATGCGAATGCTTGGATTACGGATGGATGTTTGTTAAGTGGTATCTCCACAGCTGCATGGATTTTGCAGAAATTTGGCATAGATGCAGAACATAGTCTGAAAGAACACATAGGCTAGTAATTAAGATCGACGCTGGCAGAGTCGCAGGTGACAAGATTATTGGTTTTTACATCTGTATGTACATTAGCAATTACGCTATTAAACTAATAGGAAAAAATATTATTTAGTCAGTCGAAATAATTTATTTCATTACGTACGAAAAGTTTTCGAGTAAGATCGAAATCAGACGAAAGGGTAAGAACAAATGTCCTTGGATAAGTACGCCTAGCCTTGTAGAAACCTTTTAAGTCTTACCTTGAAGGAGCAATTGAATTCCAAACCCTCTACATACCCGAAACTTATGACACAAAAAAAAGAAAAAGGTTGTTCGAATGCAAATTTATTAGCAGTAAAACGGAAATGTTTTCTATGATTATTTTGTGTAATTTTTTCAGAATACAACCTCCTTGTCATTTTTGTTAAATATTAGCGGGTACAAATATTTTTAAACAATATTTTTAATTATAATAATAATGTATTTTTCTATATAATTATAGGCTATGTTACTCAGAGCTTATATAGTATTCTAGTAGCTAAACAATTTTTCAAACCGTTGCCATAGTTTTTGATTTAATTCGTTACAAACATACAAAAACTATTTTCATAAAACATATTATGTAAAAATACATAAATATAAATGCTCTATAAAGCAAAGACTAGGAAGATATAAATTACAGTGATATGGTTAATACCGGACGACGTCGCAAGCAAGTGGACCAAGTTGAGACCTTCACCCTACTTGAATATACGACACACGACATGCAAAACATTTATAATTTACTAGCTATCACGACTCTGTCCGTAAAGAATTAAAAAAAAACTTTTTTAGTGGCTTATATTTTCTTCCAGACTATGCTCTACATCTATGCATGATTCGCACAAATTTCGGCGAGATCTCTTTAATCCTAGAGATACGTTATAACAAACATAATCTAACTTTTAGCATTCATAATTTCAGTAAAATATCTTACTGGCAACTGCCTGCATTTAGTCTGCGTGGGATTAAAAAAAATCTATATAAATATAGCGTATGTCATCTTAGGATAGTGTAGTCTCACAACATTGAAAGAATTTATCCAATCGGTTCAGTAGTTTCGTAGCTTATTCAATGGAAACAATCAAATCATTTATCTTTATAATACTGCTATAGACTAGATGATCTGAAAGATTCCAGTAATTAAAATAATTAATCAACTTCATAGCTGTTATATTGATATTTTCAAAAAAAAATACTGAAATAAGAACACATCTGTAACTTGCCTCGAACAAACTGTAGTACATTCACAATGATATGTGACATAAAACATCCCTCAAACACAATGTAAGGGTTGCTTTGTTGAGGGAGAGGTCGGGAAATGTCAGAGGTTAACCTACAACGTTACAGTCTGGTAGTCTCGACATAAATGAAATGTAGCAATGTATCTTAATTGTGTACATAGAAGTGAAAAATATTATACGAATACAGGTGGCATAATTTCAGAGTTTTACTGTTTGTATTTGGGTCCGCAAACTTTAAAGTTTTTGAATAGAACTTCGATAGAAATTCCTCTTAAATTGTAGAAAATTAAAAAATAAAGTTTACCAAAAAGTTTACAAATAAACAAAAAGTACATGAGTTTCCTAACCACTAAATGGTATGTGGTTTTAATTATCTTTAAACCGCAAAAAGGACCAACATAAAAAAACAATGTAGCGTGGACCATGTACTAAACTATATTATATTTAAGTTATTTCTAGCGATCGTATTGAAGAAAAAGTTACGATTGTTTAACATGTTATCAAAATCTTAGAGAACATTTTTTTTTTTATAGAAAATTTAAATCTCATGAGCGTTCTATTTTTAAACAGGCCGGTATACAAACCAACGATTATACAAACGCTCACAAACTTTTCCTGACCAGCTTTTACGGAATGACTAAAAAAAAGTCGAAAACTTTTTTCTCACTTCGATTCAACGCTCCCTGGCAATTACTGGTATTAAAACTTGAAACATTCAGAGATTGCCAGATGAAAAATACATGCTAAAAATGTACAAGGATTTTTTCAAGTCCCCATCCTGGCGGTTATGAGAATATACCTCTCAAAACTTGACATGTACATGGCAGAAATTCACGCAGCATTTTGTAAAATTAGTAATGTCGTTCAGTACTGAGTTATGATGTTACGTTATATTTATCATCCTTTTCATAATGATTTTAATATTAAAATATTTTTTTTTACGCCAACGTATAACGTATAAAACGCGCGTCGGAACGAAATTGATACCAGCAATATTGGATTTGCGAATCGGATTTCATTTTCTAGCCCATTGGATTTGAGAATTTAGCGCAAATAGCGTGAAAATGTAGATTTAAACACATTTTGACATGAATCATGCTCATTCCCCATGATAAAACAGAGTTATCAAAATGTTTTTGTACAGGTTTTTGCAGTGGAAACACAAAGTTACAAATACATATGACTACAATAATTCCAATGTCGCGTAACGGAAAACATTAAGGTGATATACGAGACTCATATTGCACAGATTTATTACTTTATAATGAGGAAGTTTCTACTTTTTGTCGTATTTCTAACCGTGGAGTTGTAAGTATAGACAGTAGCTATAGATAGCGTAGATATTACAAATTCTATTATCATTGTTAAGTGTTTCCATTGCCAAAACACATGTTTAAAAACATAGTGTTATCCCTCACATTATCTTTACAACAAACAGAGATAAATGGCATTTGTTTTGTTTCGAAAATGCAAATGCACGGTTGGTCCATACGTACATTAAATACCTACGCTCTTGGATCGTAATTATATCATCATCAACCCTTGTTCCTACGGATGGTAAGCACAGTATGAAATACACTGTCATACATGTCTATCAGCCATCATAGCCTTTCACACAATCCATCCATGCTTTCATCAGGCTCCCTCTACCCTTGAAGCCCTCCACATTCAATATCATTTATTTTTTAATTAAATCTCCGCAAAATTTTTGCTCGACAGTTTCTTCAAATTCGTAATTATGTAATCGTCAACATAAATGCACAAGTAACAATCAATTATTTTAAGATCAATGGCGAGAAGTGTGAAGGTTGCAATGACGGTGACTATGTAACAATATGATGCAATGCAACACCCAGGGCTGCCAACACCGAAAAAACTATTATCTTACTAGCTATCGCCTACGACTCTGTACGCGCGCAATTAAAAAAACTTAATTAGTAACCTATGTGTTTTTGCAGACTATGTTCTACATCTACGCCAAATTTCATCGAGATCTGGTTAGCGGTTCTAGAGATACCTTCTAACAAACATCCATCCATTTAAACATTGGCATTTATAAAATTAGTAAGAAGATTGATACTGATAGGAATCAAATGAGAATGTTCTTGTGCTGTTTTTTAAAATTTTATATCTGACAACCCTAGTTAGAATAGAGCCTCTGATTCGGACATTGATGTCATCCTGCTATTGTTTGTATAGCCTTACAAGGTCATTTCAATGCATGTAGCAAATATGATTTTATTAAATGATGCAAAATCATGTCTTAGCTAATAACTAAATAAATAAATACTATGTTGCATATACTAAAACATCAATCAGTTATTTACACATATGCCTAGTGAAATTACAAAGTGACGAGTTCTTAATAACTATATGACATAAAAATTGCAATTTTGTTGATACTAGTAACTTGCTTAATGACCATGTACCTACAATGGCACTGAGCCATTTTCTATTTTTGAGTTAAAAGAAACTGAATTAGTAGTCTATGTGTTCTTACAGTCAATATTCTACATAATGCTGAATGTTACTGATATAACAAATATCAGTAACATTCAGCATTATGGACGTTGTAACAAACGTCCATCTATCCAAACATCTGCATTTATAATATTAGTAAGATGTACATATTACAGGTGACATGACCACTGACATTAACAAACCAGGCAGGAATACCGAAGCTGTATAAATACCTATAAATACCGGACACTTATGAATCCATACAAATGTAGTTAAGATAAACTAAGTACTTTTGTTTCAAGTCAAACATAAAATATGTCAGTTCAAAGATATATTTTACTAGGAATTGAACATTCTATTAAATAATCCAACATTCCTGTCTATTTCTTAACCATTTATTATGAAACATAAAATTGTATAAAACTACTTCAGCTTATAAATGGCTGATATGTTTTATGTACTGCCAAGGAAAATAGATGTATTGCTGGTTTCCAAGTCCAAAATTCAGGGATAAAATATTTTATCATTTCGACAAAGATAATGATAGGGATGGCATTATGTTTTATACAGGAATATTTGTCTTAGAAACCAACAATCAATCACATACATTATGTAAGCTAAATTATGAACCAACAATTTATGATAACACCAGTGACATTATAAAATATGTAACAAAAGTCTGAAATTGCTATGCATATAGCAAATTTGTGTAGTAGCAAGTGCGGCTATTTGTGTTTAATAGAGTCCTGGTCATACTATCTATACATTCTTAACACATTTTTAAGCTTTAAATGTTTTGAAATAATAAAAAAGAAATATTAAATTACAGATCTTGTTTGTCAAGTGACCTGGGTATATTTCATTGTTTACTTCTTCTATGTTTAGTATGAGGCAGAAATTATTTTAAATTGCTATTGTTTGATATAAAATAAAAGATACTTACCTTTTATTATCTCTGTGGAGGATATAATGACGTCATTTTCATCCATTCTCACTTTGTAACAGAGCAGGGCTGATGTTTTCTTTATTTTGAAGACTTTTGTAACTTCTTTATAAATATGGTAAACCTCTTTGTATCACTTGAAGTTTTGCATTATATTGATGTGTTAAATTCTTGTGTACTTAATTTGATATGTACCTGGAAATTAACACTAAGTTAATTACAAAATAAGTAAAGATTTTATTTTATTAAATATAACAGAGGAATT
Organism: Papilio xuthus; assembly: GCF_000836235.2. Classification (NCBI taxonomy): domain Eukaryota; kingdom Metazoa; phylum Arthropoda; class Insecta; order Lepidoptera; family Papilionidae; genus Papilio; species Papilio xuthus. The sequence goes on along the minus strand of NW_013532490.1, from coordinate 3,647,079 downwards.
AAATAGGTAGATGGTTAAGCAAATTGGGTGGGAGGACACAGGTTTGTTGAAATACTTAAAACAACATATTTAGAAATAAGTGTGGGCAGTATTACCTAAATTGAAAACTTGTTGGAAAGCAGGCCTACTTAATCCTATTAGACAACTACTTTTTTCGTTCATTTCCTAATCAGTATGTTGACGAAATAATATAGAAAGTGTTTACGTAAAATTAGATATTGAAAGCAAAATCTATTAAAATAAAATAATGTGTATCATGTAAAGTAAATAATAAAATATATTGATTATCGTACCATCTGTTTGCCCATCCGCTTCAATGATTTCACACGAACAGGTAGCCTTGATAAGTAACAATCAAAACATATTCTGATAAGAAAAATATCGAATAGCACCACTTCCACGCTAAACTATGTACAAACATAACATAAACTTAATAAAAATATGCACACGGGGAAATTAAAGCAACGTAACGTAATTCATCCAGTTTTGTTCTCATCGTAATGCCTTTTTTTAGTCTCTCGGCGACAACGCAGTTTGTACCGAGGCGTAGGAGTCTTCTTAATAGACGGCGTGGGTCGACTCTACTCAAAAGTAAGGTCAAATCGTTTTGCACCGAATCCACGAAGCCTTCTGACCACTTTAACTGAGTATTATCACTATATTTCTGTTTGAAATCACCGAACACCGTACACCGCTAAACCATATTTTCACTATTCGTTGGCAATTCACTTAGAAACCTTAGAAAAGTAAAGCACCGGTCTAAATAACAAATCGCAACATTAATTGGCGAGGCGACACAAGGTCGCGGATTCTCGTTCAGCTTGAATGCAATTTATAAGCTCTCCATTTACAACGTGACGTATTTTATTTATTCGTCGGAGCCGCTACCCAAGAGCCGTTGAATCGAAAAGACAAACTCGTTTCGTTTTTCTTGTCTAGATGTCAGGTGCGCCGCGCTCCTGTCAAACTGGAGTTGCCATCACACAGCCACACTGCAACCTCAGCGTGGGCGATTATTGAGGACCTAATTGTCTATTCTATTTATAAAGGGAAGTTCGCCAAATATTAATTCAAATTGAAGCAAAAATCATTTTATTGATTATTTACGGACAAATAAATCCAAAAGTAAGAGCGATTATATTCGAGTTACTCAATTAGCACAGTGCATTTAATTTTTTTAATGATAAGGGGGCAAACTATCAGTGGCCCTTTTGAAGAAAAGAAGTTACGCCTTGATACATCCACAACACTGGATTAGAGGAACCTCTGATACGCTGTCAGCCGCTCAGAAGAGGTACGATCGTTTCTTGAAGGGCCCTAAGACGCTTCCTTACGATGCTAAACTTATTCAGATTATTCTTTTCATTTATATTATTTATTATATTATTTGAATAGTAAACTAACAAAGTATCTGATGAATAGTCCTAAATTTATCATTTATATAACGTCAAGCGCGTATTTTGTGATCTAACAATTACACTTAGATTTTTAAACTATTAAACTATATTTACTGCGCATAGGGTATAAGGAATTGGGAAATAAGTGGTTATGTTTTATGTTTTTCTTATTTTATTCATTAACAAAGTATATTTCCTTAAATCTAATTATTAAGTTGTTGATTCACCACTTTACATCTGTTTGTCGCTGCCATTACCGCACCAATTACAGCAGATCGGAAACCTGCAAACATGGAGGTGATTTCCATTAAAAATATAAGAAAAATAACGACACAGCGAGTTTATGTTAGGCGCAAAAGGAAATTAACTTAGGTTAACAAGTGAACAGCATTTTAGCTATGACGTTCCCAGTATTGACTGATCTACGTAGCAGTTCAATCGTTCTCGGTAATTATTTAAATTGACAAAACAAACCGTTTTGTTCAAGATGATATGTCCCTTCCGCGGTTGATCCCCCTGGACTTGTAACGTTATCCTTCATAGCAGCAGGATGTCCGCCAGTACGAAGCATAGCCGCCGCACCCAGTGTTGTCTGAGCCGCCAGCCTCAGTGCCAGATCCCGAGGCAACCCGCAACGTACACCACCGTCGGCTAGAGATTCTATTAGCATGTATACCTGGAACAAATTTTTGTTAACAACCTACCTTTTTGTTGTAAAGTTTTCATTTTTATTAAGGAACTTGTTTATTACAAGTTTTATAAGAGAAAGTGATTTTTTTATCTCCTATTTAGCACCGATTAACAAAAAACCACTTACATAAGCTGGTCCGCTACCACTCAGCGCTGTGACAGCATCCATCTGGTACTCTGGCACTTCATCACAGGTGCCGACCGCGCGAAATAGCTTCGCGGTCAGTTGGGCATCGTCAACAGTTGCCCTGGAACCACGGCTCAGCGCCGCCGCGCCTTCCTTGACTAGCGCCGGAGTGTTTGGCATTACTCGGATTACACGGGCTTCTGATGGCAATGTCTGAAATACATATTACAGCTTTTATTGTTATTCTATTGATTTGATTTTTTTTAAGGTAACAGAGTTTATTATGAATTAAGTAAAAAATTATCCTGTTAAGGAGGCTAATTTAATAGGTCACATTTGACACTTCTTCATAGTCCAATAGCAATAACTTAACCATGTAACGGAGGCCCTAAAACATTGTTTTTTAATTCCTATTACATATTTATTTATTACAATTATGTCTAATATCAACATGTATTTTTCATAGCATTTGAATACTATTACACTTCTTTGAGTTGTTTGTTTCAATCGATGTTTTATACAGCTCCCTCACTATGAAGCTAAAATTGGTGTAGGTGTCAAATATAGCCTTTTAAATTCTCTCACTTTAATTTTTCACTACTTATGGCAACACTTTAATTTTAAGTTGTGACCAGTAATGTCAGGCTACGTTTTAAAGTTTTTTCCACCATTACAAATTAAAATAAAATGAAAGTGTACTGAATAACGAAGATAAACCTTTTCAATTGTAGTTGTTGAGACGCCCATGGCTACGGATATGAAAAGTTTGTTTTTCGAAGCTGGTAAATCTTTTATTTCCCGAAGCGCGGGTACCACGACGTCAGGTTTCACAGAAACTATCACGACTTCTGACCGCTCCACGACAGGTTTGTTTTCAAAGAAAGCTGTAGCTCCTAAACCCTAGAATTGAAATAATGTTTTTTTAGAATCATTTTACCTTGATAAAGCTAATTTAGTTTGAAAATGTTTTGTAGCAAGTTGACTGAATTATACAAGATAGTTAGTTCTGTTAAATTTCTTTGGCAATACAATAAATCTTATTATTCCAAGTATGCGATGATTTTTTCGTAGTTAATTAGTTTGAAATACGAAAATTAAAAATATGTTTTTTTTTACCTTAAATGCATCAGCACTGGTCGTGTCTGAAGGATGACAACTGGCTGTGATTTCATCTGGTTTCGCCAAACCTGGAATAGAAGTAAGTAAAGAAATTTATTATTTTGACACAACGTAATAGGTACAAATTGGCACGATGGGCAGAGGAGTCGTCTTGTTCCTCACGTGATAAATGAATTACCGCGTAGTATTAAGTTATAAATTCTCATCGTAGTTAATTTCTGCATACAATGAGTTCGTTACCTGCAGATATGAATCCATTTGCCAACGCGAACGCTAATCTGCCACCTCCGATAAATCCGATCTTCATTGCTTCGCTTAATGTTACTGTAAATAAGAAAAAACATTAAACAATAGTATCAAGAGATTGCATTAAAACTCAGATTATTTTATAATTTCAATACGTATGCCCTATTTTGCTCCTTTAAGTTTTTCCACTGCCCAAATATTTGTATAAATATTTTTTAAAGAAAGGGATCAAACCATGTTTTATACAGGAAATCTATAAATAGAATGATGTCATTGATAGAAAATCGTACCTCAAAGCATTTTATTTAGCGCGTTTATCAAGAAATATTAGATCGTAAATGTCTTCGCTTGAGTGCTTTTCAATATACAATAATAAAACAATATAATCTGCGTTAACTATTTCTTTGTAGTGTAATTTTTAATGACGAAAGATTTAATTTAATTGGGTAAGTACATAATACCTCTGTGGTTAACGTATGCGAAAACAAACAAATCATAAAGTGTATTAATAGCATAGATAATGAAGATGAAAAGGTTTACAGTAATAACATATTCAAGTGTAGCCAAGTACGTGTTTAATATTTATGAATAACAAGCTGTCGCCCGCGACTCCGTCTGCGCGGAAATGAAATGAAACTTAATTAGTAGTCTATATTCTTTCAGACTATGTTCGACATCTATGTCAAATTTCAGTGGTATCCATGTAGCTGTTCCGGAGATACCTTCAAACATTCATCCATCCAAACATTCGCATTTATAATATTAGTAAGATTAAAAATTTTAAGCATTTCGAATAATAAAGTGAACGTGTCTGTTCTTAGGTAATGCTCGTCTAAAAATAAATCAAAAATGACACTCACGTAAGAAAGATCAAATTAGCAGCTCACGCTGTTCCACTTTGAAGAGTGAATAACGACTGACGGGGTCGTATGTTATCAGTGATATTGTTATCTAACTCTGCTTGTAACAATTATATCTTGAACGTCATCCTAAGATCAATATTTTTATATACAAAACGACCCTCTGAGGTCATCGTGAACCGACACTTCGAAGCATTCTTTTTTTTTCTTAGTTGTAATTAGTGAAAATTCGCAAAGAGTAACAAGTATAGATCGGTGGTTAAAGCGTAGAGAACAAAGATACAATCACGTTCTTTAATTTTTATTGATTAAAAAAAACACAAACGTCAAATACTCAATAACAACCAACTCGAATTTATGATGAAACTGTTTAGAATACCTAAACCTATATTAATTTAAAATAATAACCTAAATTAATAACCTTAATTATTTAAATCAAAAAGCCCGATGTAATAAATGAAATAGAACTATCTCTTGTTTGCGTTTTAAAAGAAAGATTTAAAAAGTAATTATTACTGTCATATCTTTAAAACAAATATGTATATATTAAGGTACTTGAAAAGTGTGTTCAATTTTACAGGAAAGAAGCTCTTGCGGCTGTAACTGTTATGACAAATTTAAAGTAACTAAATAGTTAAGCTTAGTACTGTTACCCAAACAGCGACATCTGACTGATGGTGTATCTGGTTTTGTTTTGAAATAAAGCAAAAAAATAGTATATCAACGCCTACAAAATTTAAACGGCAAAAGAACTAACATGTATCATTTTAAATTAGCTTCAGTTTGCTCATAGAAAATAAAAGAGAAATGTACTTTCGTTAAAACATCAAAGTTAAAATAAATACATGATCTCAGTATAACACTATTTTGCTTTAAACTTTCCCAAATTCCAAAGTTGGCTACAATAATCGGTCTTTTAAAGGAAGCATCTAGTAGAATGTTTTTGACTAGATCATCAAACTTTGATACGTCAAAATAATCCTGTTTGTTTATATATTATGTAAATAAATTATTATTTGTCTCGTCAATTGCAATATTTACTGCCTGTAATTGCAACTCGTGCCGCTGGCAGCTTCATTGCTGTCAGCCTTGTGGACAATTTGCTTCGTAATGAATGTTAATAAATGGAGCTTATTTGTTGAACGCATTTTAGTATTCGTTTGTTTCAATTGTGTAGTACAAACTCGAAAATCGATCCATAAATACGACGATAGATAATTTTATAGGTAGTTTGTATAAATAAAAAATGCATCTTTTTATTTTTTGCGATTGTTATTCCGATCCTCAAATCGTGTGGGATAAAAGGGTTAGATATGTTTATAAGATAAATTGATAGGAAATTGTGAATTTAACGAATTATTTGCAATTTGCGCGCCTAACTGCTTTAAGCTTCGAACTCCTACAATTACGTACGAATCTTATTAAAATTAAAAAAAAACAATAAGCAACACAATCCAAGCCGTGACTGTATATTTGTTAGCCATTTATGTTATATACAATCTTACTAATATTATAAATGCGAATGTGTACATGGATGGATGGATGTTCGTTTGTTTAAAGTTATCTCCGAAACGGCTGCATGGCTCTCTCTGAAATTTAGCATGGATATAGAACATAGTCTGGAAGAACACAAAGGCTACTTGTTATGTTTGTTTTATATTAGTCGCGGATGTAGTCACGGGCGACAGCTTCTAATAGATAAAACAACAAACGAGTATTGATAAAAGCAATAAATAAATAATCTGTTGAATACATAGTGAATATTTATTTAAATAAATGCATAATACAATTTGTAAACAACTTCATAGAGACATAAGACCAAGGTCCGTACCTTCTAGACCACTTAAGTGAACTTAGATTATGATTATATTGTATAGCATCCCGTTCTTCTTAACAATCTATGCAATGAATAAAATTAGAGATTTCCGTATGTAATATCAAAATATAAATTCATATTGAACGAGAATATGTCATTCGCGTAGCTTATAATCAAAATCCAATTTTTAAAACGTTCGTCTAAGCATAAATCGCGTTTGTTCCGTGTAATCGAAACGGCTCAAACTATTTTATGTGGGACTACTTTTTTAATTCTCCCCTGACAAAGTCGCGACCGACTTCTAGTATTAAAATTTAAAAAATAACTTTAATATTTTTCCCCTATGGGTCAGGTTTCCAAACTAGGCCCCAGCCCCACAGATCAATTACAAAAGAAGACAAATATATTTTTCAAATTACAATAACAAAAAAAAGTTGTGAATTAAATGATTTAGGGTTAAGTAAAAAATAAAGTCAGTACTAAGTAAACAACGATAATATATATAGTATGTATTATGTATATTATGATAAAATTGGAATATAAAAACTAAGGGCAATATTTTTTTCCTACGAAATAATAATAATATTTTATATATGAAATGTAATATATTAACAACAAGGTTAATAAATGAATAAGAATTTAATAATAATAATAAATCTTTGTACATTTAACAAATCTGGTTCATTATAATCTTGGCTCCTATACTACGTTTCCCTGTATTAAAGGAGCCAATGACTTCCTATAAGTTACATTGCGCATGTACTTTTATAAGTTGAGTAATAATTTTATAATCTAAAGAAACCAAACAATAGTAACTAGAAATTATAAAAAAAAGCCAAATTAGTTAAAAATTAATAAATGTTTAAGTGTGCCAATGTGTGTGTCTGTGTGTGTATGTGTGTGTGTGTGTGTGTGTGTTCGTGTAAAAATAATCAAGTTAGTTACTTAGCTGTATTTTGTTTAATCATTTTTTAAACATTTGCAAATGATAAGTGATAACGACGTAAATAGCACTTTTAAACTTTGACCAAACAAATGTACACAAAGTTAAATAAATATGTACGACGTATACAACGTACAAATATAGCAATATAAATAAAAAACACCACTTGTTTACATAGTAACTGCTTTCACATTAGTTTCATTAGGTAAAATCAAACTTTTATAACAAACTAGAAGTTGCCTGCGACTCCGGCCGGGCGCTATTAAAAAAACTTAAAAAGTAGCCTATGTGTTCTTCCAGACTCTGTTGTACATCTTTGCCAAATTTCATCAAGATCCATTGAATCGTTCTTGAAATATCGTCAGACAAACATCCATCTATTCATCTGAACTTCCGCATTTTTAATATTAGTAAGAAGTAAGATGTGACGGGAAAATATTATGGACACGTCTGATGCAATTTAGAGCCGAGCATAGTTTCAAGTCGGCTTATTGATTATTGACAATCATAATTTGTGATTTCACTGATTATAATGACCCTAGTTTGCAGTCGGTACCGACTGTTTGAAGTGGTTCGTGTATGGGGATATTTAGTTACACTGAAGCTTTACTGTACTTTTACATCAACGCAAAAAAGACATAGTTTTTTTTTTTCTATTTGATATAGATACGTTGTAAATAACATTGGTAACTTGACTTTGATTATTACGAAATTTACATTATTTTTTCTATTCAAGTGTTGGTTTTAAAAAGATAACAGATAGATAGATAAAACAAGTTTAACTTTGTAGTTAAACTCAATTTAATTACTTTTATATGATGTTTATTCATTAAATTATTTACATGCAGTATATCTGAGTGCTATATTTCAAATATTTAATACTCATATTCTAAACTGAATTTTAAATAATGAATGTCTTAAACCCTTAGTAGCCTAGATTTTCAATTTTGATACCAATTTTTAAACCGAATGTACACATTAGTTTTAGTTTTTTTTTTATAGGTTGGCTGTACCTATTTTACCGTTGTATAATATAATATTCTTTCCAACTGAATTTAAAAAAAAAAAAATCATTATTGTTTTATTTCATCAAGCAAACACGGTAATATTAAAAACAAATCACTTTCGTATGTAAATCAGGCTACTAAGGGTTAAATATTTTGTAAATGTATAACTTTTTTACTCACGTTTAATCATATTGATTTTGGTTAATACGACATAAACACATGCGACTTAAAACAATCACAAGTCACAATTAAAAAAAAAAAATATAAATATTTATAATACAAATCAGCTGTACATTTCCACAGTATCCAGTGTCCTGTTATCAACTGAACTGTGTTCACGTCGACTGTACACCACAGTGGACGTTGTGATCGGTACAGTCAGAGGAAAAAGCCAATGACGTATCATGTCGGTTGTGACAAACTTTGTTAAACTTAGGCTGAAAAACCTTAAAATATTACATCATGCGTTAGACGTAACCCTTAAAATCTTTATCGCTAACATAAAATAATGGTTGATTGTCATTTATCTTTGGATCCCCAAAGTCCCAGAGATGTCCAAAGTTTGACTATTTTACTGGCACGATGACAATTAAATTTTCTTCATTAGTTTTTTGTCTATACCTTACGTTCTCGTCCCAATGTTAGCGGTATTCGGCCTTTTGCTTTTGCCATATTGTAATAAAAAAAAAATCGATTGAAAATAATCTTTCGATCCTGATTGTACAGATAATGTTTTATTTGTCTATAGCGTGTGTTATCATTCCAGCACGTGGGTCGGACTCGGACCCGATGTTTGAACATTCCTAATGGCCAGTGTCATTTATGTTATCAATTAAACTTCGTACTTCGTACGCGCTCGTACTGTTCCATCTTGATTCTCACGCGGTAATATTTATTACTAAGAAAACAAAAGAAGACATGAAGAAATTATAAAAAAAACGATACATATGGATAAAGTTGTGCGATATTTTAAAAATTAGATAGCCATAGGAATGTTTTTGTAGTAAGACAATTTACTATTCAAAAGTACTAAAAAGTATTTCGGAATAAGTCCTGTTTAGAATATTAAAAGCATCAAAAGTAATTTTGCCCAATTCAGATGCCGGCCTAAATAAGCGGAAATAAAAAAAAACTGTTGTAAAATAATGCAACGATGTAAGCTTAGTATTGTAAGATACAATGTCCTTGTATTTTCCTTCCTTAACCACATTGCATAACATCGTAAGGTCCATGAATGACTAAAAGTTTTTCCAATGTGCAATATGTAATTTGCAAAGTATATAATAAATAAATTATGTAATAAATGTTGTTGGATACAATACAATAACATTTAACTTAACAAAAAATTTTGTTTCAAAAATATTGCCAAGTCCTCGGTAGTATAGTGGTAAGTATCCCCGCCTGTCACGCGGGAGACCGGGGTTCGATTCCCCGCCGGGGAGGCTTTTTGTTGGAATGAGATCATTTATTTACGTACTAGCCTTTTTAAATATTTAAAGAATGCCCATGAATTGTGATAACTAGTTTGTCAACATAGATTTGGCCATTTTATTTTTGCCATCCCTTGCTTTCCCCCCACCAAGATAAAGAATTGAGTAAACTAGCTCCACCTATATTCCAAAAGAATAACACAAAATGAAACCTCGTGTTGCCCACATTGTTAAGAATTTCGTTTCGGTCTTTCATAATACACAAGACAGAAGTTAACAAATAAATTTTAAAACGTTCGTCGTAAAGCGGCGAGTTTTGTATAGTTTGTTTTTCAAAAAGGAAACCTAGTTTAATTATTTTACAAAATACTCTTATGCAACTGTGTGCATACATTTTATAAAACAATTCCGTTGGCGAGAATAGACTACCATCTTTTCATTTCCTTAAAAATACTTCACTGAATTAAATAAAATAATTTCTACCGTTAGAAAAATGTATGAGTGGTATATTTTAGAGAAAAATTGTACTTGGTAGTTTATAAGCTACGTTGTGGCAACACTGATTACAACGTGCTTTTTCTTTTTTTCTCATTCGCGCTCGATGCGTTGTCGGTGGCGATGTGATAAGTTGTGTCGGATGCTTGTCTATGGGAGTGATCGCTTACGGTTTTCGGGTATCCTTTAGTGGTTAAATATTTTATATCCAGTGAATTACAGAAAACCATTTAAATTATCGAATGACAGTGAATAAAGTTGTCTCTTAAATATGGCGTTGGAGGGTGTGAAAAGTGAAAAAAGTGAGGAAAACAACGCTAACGGGCCGGACGGCAAGGCGAATGGGATTGAAAACAAGAGTAAACAGGTACTGATTGCCATCAAAATTTTGCACAGAATACAATTAAACGTTCATTTTACTTTTAAAAATTTTCTCTAAACGTTCCATGTTCAAAATCTCCACTTATTTATAATTTTGAATATCTTCAACGTTTGTCGCAAATTCCCGCTATAATTTCGCGTAGTAGTTGTGCTGATAGGTGTGTTTTCATTTACACACATCCACACTGGGAAACTTGGACAAGGTGTCATTGTACAAGATGACCTATTTCAGTTGCCGCGCGTGTAAGGATTAAGCTTTTTAGAATGAATATTTACGTTTTATAGGTCGAGTATTTTGTCGTTTTTATGACTAACGATAAAATTGTACGTCTTTGTATGTGAAAATTGCATGGGATGTTTATACTAACCTTTATTCATCATAATGTTTTGATTAAATTATATTCAAACCTTAGTAGATAGTACTCTTACTGCTTAATACATAATAGCTATTAAAATAGCCTATTTTCACATGATTAACACATAATTTTCTGAACCCAAAGTTCTGCATGACATGTATTTAATGTAAAAACTTGAAAAATAGACTCCTTTTATTACGAATAATATAAATAATTTTATTTTAAATAAGTAAAAATAAAAACAACAAAATGATTGTATTTCATAATAGATAAAACTCTAGTAATATTTTGCATACAAGTGCTAAAAGGCTTTTTTAATTGGCCTCATCTTATAAAACTTAATCAACATTTATAACAATTTAATTTTGGCATTGAACAATATTATTTTAATCTTTAATGAAGTCAGTGTCATACTTCTTAGCTATAAAATCTTGTTAGAAATTTTGTTTTATTTATGTGTATATATATACTCATGTTCTTCATTGCAATATTTAAAAGAACTAGTTGATAGCATTCTCTATATATTTTAGTCAATAAAATCATTTGATAATAAAGACTAGGAAAGGTTTTTTTTAACTCTACACCGATGTGTTTGCTGGAGTTTGCATGTTATGAAGTTATTAAAAGTTATTAAAACATATGTATTAAATCTACTCTACTTACAGTACTACAGCAATGCAATAAATGTTATAATAATTGTAAATGCAATTATTGTCTGTTATGCATAACTGCATCTTTGAATCTTTCTATCCTTTTCTAATCAGGAAAGATGAACAGAAAGGGAGAGATGGCAAGAGGAAATATCTATTAAATATCTAATAGCTCTATATTTTTTCTCTATCCACTTTAATGTGTTTAAATGTAATTTTCAAGTCACTGATGCATATTGGTCTGTAGTATATTCATTTGTTTAAAAAAAAAATGGTCGTCGCAACACCGCGGTAGCGCGCATGTGCGCTTATCCAATGATAAAGATAAGATAAATTATTTAAATATACAATGTTGGTGCTACTATCAAAATAAAAAAAATGTTGAAGTGTTAAACCGTGCGTTTCCACTGACGAAATACTAAATGTATTGTTAGCTTATTGTCTCAGAGAAATAAAGTTGCAGATTTTTGTACAGTTGTTTCGATAGAAACTTTTGTTAATGTGCGTTAAATATTAAATACGCGAAGTATCGTACTGTAGTGTTTCGTCATTATTTTGGTATATCTTTTATATCGTAAAAGTGTAAATTATATCTAGTATGTACTGAATATTGCAGTATTATTACGTAATTTGGCAGCTAAAATGTAGTCTTATTAAGCAGATATGTGTAGAATTTTAAAGCATTATTTTGGGGACTGCAATCATTTAAAATTTTGCAAAGGAAGTTGAAATATCTTTATATATATAATTCTTCTGTGAGTGTGTATGTCACTGAACTTCTCTCAAACGACTGGACCGATTTTGATTAAATTTTTTGTGTGTGTTCAAGGGGATCTGGGAATGGTTTAGATTCACAATTTTCATCAAATATTAACTTCATATTAATTTATTCGAATTAAAGACGTGTAGACAGGACAACGTCTGTCGGGTCCGCTAGTCTATATATATATGAATATAACTATGAATTAAAATTGTTTAGTAATTAAATTTTATTTAATTTAAGTTACGGCTCCAACAAATATGTTGATTTACGCGGAACATAAACCAAGACCTATGTAGCTATAGTAGCTATGTGTATTAAACAGCATTGAACATGGTCAAGGTTCTTGCTTATTAGAGCTTTTTTTATTTAATTAAACAAAGTAATTCGCGTACACACAGGCGCGGTCCACTTTGCGGTTTATTACGTGGAAAATCATTATGTTAGCCATTAGTGTTAGGGTTACAATCTTGTTTAAGATATAAAACTCGTGTTTTATTATTGTTCAAGTAAGTGTTTTTTTGGAACTAACGAAATATGTTTTGAACTAGAAGCGATGTCGCTAATCGAACCTCAATTTGTCCACATGTTCATTCCATAAACATTAAACGTATACACATATCTATAGACGGGACGTTGATAAAGACACAATATGTAAGTTTTCTTTGAATAGTTTGATACTTGTGATTGACGATTGATCTGTCAAAATCTATGAGATGACGATTGAAATAGTTATCGTGGGTTTTTGAGAACAATATCTCAGTTTCAAACAAGTTGTTATCTTCTTTTTTGTTAAGGGTAATGACAGAGGGATAAAGATATATTTTATACAAAGATTTCAGTCTCGAAAACCCACGGTTAGAGCGGGTAATATATCTCTAGCTAGTTTTATGCTTGAAACTGTTCTGTCTTCATTTATAATACGTAATCAATAAAGCTCAGAGATCCGGAGGCGGCGCTTGACCTCAAAGCGAGTGACGTAACGTGTTCTCCGAAACTGACATCATTTTGTCCGGAGCTTCTTTATATAAAAACAACGACGTTATAATATAAAACAACTATTGTAAGCTTGAAATTAAATGTTTTTCTCCTATCTCGCTTCATTTAGATAACAGTTTGATAAACCGTTCAAAACTTTGAGTTAACACGCACGGATGCATTATTGCAGTATTTCCCAAAGTGGGCGATAACGCCCCCTTGTGGGCGCTGCAGATCTTAAGTTGCGGGTTATAGTAAAAGTTTCGTTTAGAATTCTCCGTTAATATACATATATAGGTTACAATAATTAATTAATTTAATTTGAAGTTATAGTGCTTTTAAATATGTGAAAATATGGGGGCGCTAAAAAAATATTTATTCTCCAAGTGGGCAGTAGAAAAAATAAGTTTGGGGACCACTGCTTTATTGCATAACTAGCAGTCGCCCGCGACTCCTTTTACGTGTAATTAAAAAAATACACAAATTAGTAACCTATTTATTCTTCCAGACTATGTTCTATATCTAGCCTAATTTGATCGAGATCCGTTCAACCGTGGTGATACTTTTAAACATCCATCCATCTAAACATTCGCATTTATAATATTAGTAAGAACATGTAGTTGTAATTTATGAAAATTACACACAAATATGTTCAGTACATTCTAATTAATAATACGCAATTGCATGACAAATTAAATGAACGAGACTACATTTTGTTACAGCTCTCTTCGACCATGTTGAATGATATTTCCTTTTGATTATGTAGTCAATAATTTGTTCAATGCAAGGACGTTAGTTGACGCGTGTTTTGAATGCCAATTGACTTATTGAAGACGGTAACGGACTTGTTACAACAAAATGCAAGCTGATCAATTGTCCGTTTGTTGATCATTTGATATGTGTATGTATCATTTGTATGATTTGTTGATTTAACATTGTGATACTATGATGATTGTTAATCTCTGTTTATTGATGTTCGGTTAATCACAATAAAGTGTTACACTTGTAAGGTGTATTAATTTGTACACTTGTAAGGTTCATTACAATTAGTAATTTTATCTATATCTACCGTTTACTCAAACACAAAGCTAGTTAGGGTTCCATACATGGAGTCCATTGCCCGCCATCGAGGGCGGCCTCCCCCCCGTGAGGGAGCTCGGCAGCTGACGCTGACGGGATCGAAAGCGAAAGCGTGCCCGTGGTCTCGTCCCGATGCTTTGGAGGAACAGAGAGGTTTAGTGGGTATGCCTGCGTTATGGAGGAGAATACATTACTACCGCGTCCCCCCGGGGCGCGGAGTATGCATAAAGGATTCCTCTCTGGAAAAAAAAGGGTTTCGTACCTAAAAAACACAAATTAGTAACCTATGTGTTATTCCGGACTATGTTCTATATTTGAAAGGAAAAAATGTAACCCTTATTTTCGTTGTCTTAATTCCGTTTGTCTGTCAAGACCTTTTTTTAAGGCAGAGTAAGATCTTAAAATAGACATAAAACTGACAATATTGTAGAAATAGGGAAATTGTCATTTTATTAACCGTTTGTTGCCAGAAAATAAAAAAAAACTTGTAATGACGTCAAATTTCTTGGTAACATTTAAACGAGCTTTGAATTTCTTGTGTCAGTATAACATCTCCGAATTACGTATTTGATTTTCAAATAAGAACTTATCCGTAATTGAATCTTTGGTATGCAAATACATGTATATTAAAACGATAAATTACAATAACTCGCACGATTAAAATGGAATCGATTTTAATTTTTAGTCGTGACCGTGCATTAATTGGTCGCTTTATCGACTTTCACCCTTCAATAGTCGATTATACACCCTGTTATTATATTATACCTTTTCATTAATCGTCACGTAGGGTTGAACAGGAAAGGTATGGAGCTGACAAATATTTTTATAATCCTCTATTTAATGGGGAGCTTACAAAACTATTGTGAGATGGCTAGGATGACAATTTTATTTTTATGCATATTCATATTTTTCAAGATTTGGACATAAACAGCTGACTAATAGAGCTAAAATACTTTTTTCTTAAAACCTACGTTAACTGTAATCGGCCAATAAACGAATGTGATTGTTAAGACGTAAGTAACTAATTTTATTTGCAGGTCTATTATTTGATAAAAAGGTCGTAGTATTCTAACATAAGCCAAGCTAAAAATAAATATGATTTAATGCAGAGCTATGCAACACTAACCTGTTTTAAACTGCGGTCACTGCCGCGGCCATGACGCGGCTATGTCGCGTCTGTCCGTTTGCCATTTGAACTATACAACTTTGAACTCAACTTAAAACACTAACTCTATATTTTAATATCAAAATATTATGACTTCTTATTCATTTATTAACCTTATTCTTAATATATTACATTTCATATATAAAATAAAAAATTATACAAAATATATTATATTAAAAATGGAGCACCACCGGCTGCGGAGACCCATGACTCAGACAACCAGTGGTCAGGGCTGCAGAGACAGGAACCTTCTCACAATCAAAATTATTATTACTGGACTTAACTCCGATCAAACATATGGACTTCTTGTAGTTTGAACTCCTTGATATATTTTGAAATTCCGTGTCATTACGTATTCTAATACGGAGCGTTATGAGTAGCACAATAATAATCATAAATTTAAAAAAGGTAGATATTGTGAACAGGAAAATTATGTGAAAGACGAACCAATGGTAAAATGGTAATAAAAAAGAAAACTTAGTAGAAAATAACAGTTTAAGAAAACCTAAGTCGATTCTGTTATGGTTCCAATCAGGATGTTTCTCGTAGAAACATCACTCAGTACCATAAATGTAAAGGAACATTCACACTTTCTAGATCGACTCGTTTCTACTTGCCTGGTCCGCGTTAAACTGTCAGGCAAGACGTGTAGCTTTACATTGAATGCTCTTTATAACAGTAACTTTATAACGGTTGAGTCAATTATTTTCATTTTAAAATTTATGATACTTTTGTTTTCTTTACTTAGATAAATTACAGACAAATTGAAAATCGATAAACAAAAATTTAATAGTTGTCAACCCGACCATGGCACCGAACACGACCGAAGTGTGCCGAAAGAAGCTCAAACGGTTTAATCGTGGTAAGAATCCCGTTTCTTACGAACAGTATAATAGTAAAAACCACGAAAGTTCAAAGTTATATAAAATTTTATATCGTGACTACTCTTTGGTTTTTAAGTTAGCAACAACGTCGTATGGGTAGTCAATGAATATCTATTAATATTTCGTGGCGGTATTGACATACTCCTACCACGTCTTTCATCTCTTGGTGGCATACCGTGACAGTCCCTGTTTTCTTATTACTATTAATAAACCTAATACATTTACACCAAAGGCGAACTAAAAGAGAGTAAAGTTTATTCAGCTTCACGACTGCTGAAGAACTGTATGAGGTGCGATTTTATAATCTGTCGTACATACTTCAAGTATCAAAGGTAATATTTACGAAAATATTTTAATTCACAATGACTCATATCTGCAGTACTGTGATGGATGTATTAAATATAATTATTTTAATAGAAAAATCGCGTGTAACCTTACCTTCGTGCTATTTCTAGTACGAAATACAGATTATAAATAATGCAACTGACATGACAAGTTTGTTTTCATGTTTGTGGTTTAATTTACGAGAATTTAAATCCACAAAACAATGTATTTGATGAAATTTTAAATTGAATATGGGCAGTTTACAAAACTCATGCAAAATTTTTATCGAAAATAGACAAAATAACGTCAACATTTAAGTGCAGTAGAATTAATACTTTTTTCACCTCCATTGAACAACGATTAGATTCGGCGCAATTCTTTGGAACGTCCCCATTGCCATTCGTTTATATAACGACCTATAAATTTCAATTATATACGGCATAAAAGGGGTCCACAATACATTATATACGCGGATGCTGGGAACTCCACGGTCACTGTATCACAGGAAATGAAAACACAGTGTTAGTAAAATACGGAATGATTTCAATCACAATGTGGGCCATGAAAATAACGTTTTTTAAAATTTATATTCATCCATCCAAATCATATAGGAAAAGATTAAAATGTTTGCAACTAATAAACTCAAAAACTACTAGTCCGATTTCAAAAACTCTTTCACCATCAGTATGCTGAATTATCTCTAAGTGACATACGCTATATTTTACAAGTAGAATTATGTGATATAACGATTGAAACATTGATTTTATCATTGAGAAGACGTCCAGGCTATTACCGTTATTCTTATGGCGATAGCATCGCAACATGGACATCTTAACGGGACATAAATGGCAACACTAATCAGTTGCTTCTAAAGGAGCAAAGTAGCGGATTTTTTTAAGTTGATCATAGGTTTCCACTGTCGAAACACTTAATAAAAACATTACGCTATGACTTTCATTCT
Source organism: Papilio xuthus (assembly GCF_000836235.2). Taxonomy (NCBI): domain Eukaryota; kingdom Metazoa; phylum Arthropoda; class Insecta; order Lepidoptera; family Papilionidae; genus Papilio; species Papilio xuthus. Next base: position 3,629,410 of record NW_013532490.1, on the reverse strand, counting down.
TTATGTAAAAGATAGAGAAAACAATATGTTTTAAAAAAAGCTATTAACAATTGCAACTGGTAGTAAATTTTCGCGGTTGCGATGGCTTCATTGTATACCATTGCAGGCATGTAGAGTGGAATTTTTATTTAAACATAGTTAACATACTGTTAAGAATTTTTTTGCAAGACATTAGTGATTATAAAATTAATGTTTATGTTGTGTTAGAAGATTATTTTTGCGAGCGAATTGAATATTTTGCTTTGTTTGGAGGATATATTTTTCATTTTGACTCAACCGCGGTAAACCGCTATCGGAAGGAAATAAGAATATGTTAAGATAAGAAACAAGGTCGTACACGTTTGTATGTTTTTTTAACTATGAACACAAAATGTATTGATTTTTGAATAGTAGGGCGGAGTATACATACATTATGTAGAAAAACTGATGACGTTGAAATTTTGATGTAGTTATCCTACTGGTTTTTGTCCACGATTTTAAATATGAAAATTGTATTTCGCGACCCTTTGTAAATGGAAATGGACTAAAAAGTTCCTTATGTTATATTTCGATAATCAATCCCTCCTATAGCCGTTAAAAGTTAAGCCGTTCTGAAATAGAATAACAAATATGTGTGTAGTTGAGATGGTAAATTAAAAATGTAAATTCTTTTTTAGCATCTGTACATATTAATTAGCTTTAGCGTACTCGTTTTAACGACCTTTCGCACCTAAACAATGACGTCATAACTCGAATGTCGCGTGCCACTGTAAAATCGTGACATAAACAAATTTGCGTAGGGTGACTAAACTTTAACCACAATAGTGCCGAATTTATAAAGTAATTTTGTTTAAGTTTTAGCTCACGCCAAAGTGTGTTAATTTAATTTATTTATGAACATAATTACGAAATACGATCAAATAAGACGAATATCTGCAATGAATATCGTTGACTGTTATGACCGTTGAAAATATCTGGCAGTTTTTGAATAGACTGTTGTTTGAATTTAGAACACCAAAAGAATGTTATCATTACTGTAGCTTGTTTTTTTAGTACATTAATTATAAATATGATTTTGTTTATCCATTTATTGTTTTACTAGCTGTCGCCTGCGATTCCGTCCCCGCAGAGTTAAAAAAAACTTAATAAGTAGCCTGTTCTTCCAGATTATGTTCTGCATCTGAGCCAATTTCATCGAGATCTGTTGAGCCGTTCCGGAGTTACCTTCAAAAAAACATTTATCCATCTATTCATCTAAACATTCGCATTTATATTATTATTTCGATGTTAGTATTTGGGTAAAGTAAAATTGCTTATAATTTAAATAAGCTTCGCAAAAAATTGTTTTAAGGCATCACGCAAATACGCAACAATGTAGAATATGTCGGTTAATTTAAATATTAAGGTTCATTAACTGCACAAATTGTTTTATAGGTCTTCTTTAAATTGCGTGACTATAAATTCTGTTAGAATTGTCCGTACGTAAGCAGAAAGCTGCCGACTGTAATGCAATAAAGCTCTGTCTGCCGCCACTTTTATGTCTGTGTAACTTAATATGAGCTTTGAGATGACATCATAAAGCTAACTGCTTATTACGTAGTAATATTTTTTAGCTTTTCAAACAACTTTTGTTGTCTACTGCTATTTTTTATGTCCCAACACCGAAAAAAAATGTTTCAATCGGAGTTATAAGTTTAAATAATAGTCTAGTGAGATCTTTAGTGTAGATTTTGCGTGTACCTCTGAGAACATAAATTGTTGGATTGAAACTTAATTGATTTTGCGTCGATTAGTTCGATTTTTGTTATTACTTTGCATTTTAAAATCTATATTCAATTGAATATCCGCTGTGACTCACAGCCGTGCCCCTCATCGCGGGCGAGCAGTAACGGAGCTAATTTCATTACGTGTTGTCAACGGCTAAGTAAATTGATGTCATTTGTAAGGATTTGCATATCGCATATGTAGCCAGGAAGTATTAGCATATTCTTACTATGTGAGCTTGGCATAACATGTTTTCGACTTCAACGCATTTAAACATTTTTCATTCCAGTATCTAACCTCAAGAGATCGTTGGTGGCTCAGTGGTCAAGCACTTGACTTGCAATCTACAGGTCCTGGGTTCGAA
>NW_013532490.1:3501754-3627231 GCF_000836235.2 Papilio xuthus | reverse complement strand
GCAACCTGCACATATCTGAGAAGAAATTCAAAGATATGTGTGAAGTCAACCAACCCGCACTAGGCCAGCGTGGTTGACTACGGCCTAATCACCCTTAACTTAGGGTAGGCTCTGAGCCCCTCGGTGGGGACGTATAGTGAGCTGATGATGACTATGATCTAATCTCTTCCTTCACCGTTGAAGCAATACGTATACCTTTCATTTCAACATTTTAATTTCGACCAATTCTTAATTCGTATATGTACTTACTAGCTGTTTCTCGACTCGGTGTTCGCAGAATAAATAAAATAGTATAATATATAATGCGAAAACAAAATCACTCATGTGTCGCAACGGTTTGATTACCATATGTCTAAGCTTGGTTCATAACGTTTTGGATGTGTCAAAATCGACCAGCTCTTACTGCTAGAGCCATCTACTGACAAAAAGCGAGAACTTAGTTGCGCACCTAATAAGTAGCCTATGTGTTCTTCCAGACTGTGCTGTGCTGTACATCTATGGCAAATTTGATCGAGATCTGTTTATCGGTTCTGGAGTAACCTCATAAATATCCATCCAAGTAAAGATTCGCTTTTATAATATTAGTAAGATTAAAATGTTTGATTACAGATATTTTTATATTTAAATTCATCAAAAATGGACACAAAAACGGAAGTAATTAGTAGCAAAATTAAAATGATTACAGCCAAGTATTTATGTATGTTATACATTAGTAGTAGTAGTCAACACTTTATTGTGTGACAATTTATTCGAGTGCAAAGCAATAACGTTACACGTACAAGATGTGAATAACAAATTAGATAGGTAACGGATACTTATTACTGTTACAAAAGCAGATATTTTTACTAATGTAGTATATTCTTTTCCTTTCATGCTTTTGAATAAGAATTCTTTTCATTATAGCATTGAAATGTTGACTCAAATGATGAATATGTACTTATCTTAGTAATATTATAAATAATGTTTAGATAGGTGTTTGTTAGAAGGTATCCCCAGAAGTGAGCGTCGTTGGCTCAGGGGTCAAGCACTTGACTTGCAATCTGCAAGTCCTGAGTTCAAATCCCGCCATGTACCAATGTTTTTTTCGATTTCCGATTTATATATGTTCATTTATCCGACGTTCTTACGGTGAAGGAAAACGTCGTGATGCAACCTGTACCTATCTGAGCCAGCGTGGTTGGCTATGGCCTAGTCACCCGTAATTAGGGTAGGCTCCGAGGCCCTCGGCGGGGACGTGTAGTGAGCTGACGATGATCCCCAGAACGGCTGCACGGATTTCACAACACAGGATACTATTTTTTTTAATTCTGCGCGGATGCAGTCGGGGGTCAAAGCTAGTTAACTATAACTGTTGTAGGGAACTATAATAAACAACATTTGATATAACAGTTTCTCAAAACAATGAACAATTGTTTTCTTTAAATTAACAGTTGAAATTTATCACAAACAATTCTGTTTATCTTAAATTAAGTTTCCAACACCGACACTAATGTAAAATAACATATTGTTAGTTTTCATACGTTTGTACAATAGAACTGCTGTAATAGTAAAAAGTATCAAATTGGTTTGAGCTGCGATATTAATTGCATAGTACAGAGAGATTTATTATTATTATCTATGCATTATACTAGAGAAATGATTAACAGCTGCTCTATGGTTCTATTCTCCTGCAGTTTGCTTTTTGTGTTCATCCATTATTAAGAAGCCCCTCGGTGTGCAGTGTGCAATCCAAATTATTATTACGTTGTGATTTTTGTAAGCCATTGTATTGTGGTTGGATATTTATCACGGTGTAGCATTGCTAATACAAATTTTACGTTAGTTATTTAATTGGAGACTATTTTATTATATTATGATATGGATTGAAATATTAGTTTGAATAAGAATAATTAATAAGAATTGAAATTAATCGTTTTATTAAAATAGTTTTGTAATTGTAGTGCGAAGCAAAAGAACAACAAAACGTAGCATTTCCAAAGGTTAAACAATCTTACTTTCTTATCTTACTAATATTATAAATGCGAATGTTTAGATGGATGTTTGTTTGAAGGTATCTCAAGAACAGTTGCATATATTTAGCCGAAATTTGGCTTAGATGCAGATGTAGAACCTAACGTAGAAGACTACATACTACTAATTAAGTTTTTTTTTACATGCACGCGAATGGAATTGCGGGCGACAGCCAGTAACAAATATATATGAGAGTAATGCCTAGCAGAAGCGCATAAGACACTTTAAAGTAAACGAAAAGTAAGAAAGGGTTACACTGAAAAGATCTCGACGAGACTAAGTGCAAGTGCAATATATTTCTAACAAACCATTTCCTAACGAAACGTGTTCATCGAAGCGTTTGGCCGTCAATGCATCCGGTAGCTGCATATAGCTCTGGCCCGTTGCACTTATGCTTCCAGACTATTCACAACTACCATTAGGAAATGTAACGACCCGTAAAACTGCCAAAATATCCCCTATTTCAATGCCTTAAGGACGTAGTTGCCATTTCTCGTATACAATCAGAATGAAGAAGTTAAAATCTTACTGCAAGGGATATGCTTGGGTAATGTAACGGAAACATTGTTATTGCTCCCTCTTATAAACAGACTTCATTACGAAGTGCTAATGTCTGTTTCCACTGCAGAATCATCTTCACGAAAACGTATAGTTATCTTTGTTGTTATCACAAAGAGTGAGTGGGATACAGACATACCATGACACCGCAGCGTCAGTGTTTCCGTCTAGCTATAACGTAGGTGACTTCAAGAGTAGGGTAAATTAGGTATTTTCTATGTCCTTTGATCACATAGTCACTTACTATCAAGTGGGTTTGTGGTCAAGCACTAGTTAAGTTTCAATATAAGAAAAAGATTTTGTAATGAATGATAGTTTTTAAAAAAATATTTATTTGATCATCTGATCCCATCTCGCATGCGACAAATGTTTATGAGTATGAATTAAAACCTATTTGGGACCCGTGTAGTGTCAAGGTCGATTAGGTCATCCTGTCTGGGTGTAATACAATCAAATTTCGTCAATTACTTTAAACTGTCGCTTCTAGACTATTGTTCTAGTGTTCCAGACATTTATTATATTCGTCTGGATTTGTATGACACAACATTGAAATAGAAATAGGCATTAATTGTTGGTTATATAATAAGAATTGTGGAATAAAATGTAAATGTATGTTTTAGTATGGTCTCTGGAGGGAAATACCCAAACTTACTATTTCCGCGTTATTTTAAATAACAAAAGCTATAAGAAAATAATGAACGTACTGAGGAAATGTTTATTGTAGTAACCGTTGTTCTAAAGACTTTGCTACTGGACCGCTTAAACCAGAAAAACTTAACTATCTGCTATGTAAATATATACCTTAAGTATATGATAGTATGGTCTTTAGTTGCAAACGCTAATATGTCAGAAAATTTAAAATTCATCAAGCAATGCTTGGTATAAAGATAATGTTATACCGTTGTAGTAGGATTTATTATTCAGCATTTTTACACGTTTGTTTGTATGGTGATATTACGTAAGAATAAAAACATGAAGTGTTTATTTCTTATACAATCCAAATAATTAAAATGAAACATTGAAAATACTACATGATGATTCAAACTTTATGTAGAATACACAAGGTCGCCCGCATCGTTTTAACGATGTATGCAAATTATTTTATTTTACAGAAAGCGTAAGATCTTTGTACAGTCAACGACAGATGAATAATATTAACAAAAGAAGAAAAAACGTATTCCAAATTCGAATGCATAAACTGTTACTATATTGTATAGCTATCGCCTGTGGTTATTTTCCAGGTTATGCGCGAGCTCTATGCAGCAGTTCTGGAAATACCTTCTGACAAACATCCATCCATTCATCCAAACATTCGCATTTATATTATTAGTAATAATAACAAAATTATAGTACAATATGTGCTAAGAGATTAAGATTAAAGTAAAATCTCGCAATGAAATATTTTTAACCATTGACGTTGATTGTACTTGCAGATTATGAGAAATTCTATAAATAAGTATGATTAAGAAACGTAATACTAACAAATACTTGTTTTTCATGTCATTTGAATCTAGTTGATGTTAGTTTTGAATATAAATTTGTTTTTATTTCTTCACGGCCTGTATCACATAGTTCGTGTTAATTACAATTTATTACTAACAAGCTGTTGTCTGCGACTGTGTTCGTGCGAAATTATAAAAAAGGCTATGTGTTCTTCCAGATATGTTCTTTATCTATACCAAATTTGAGAAAGATCCACGCAGCCGGTCTAGAGATATCTTGTAACAAACATCAATCGATCCATTCAAACATTCTCATTTATAATATTAGTAAGACTAATGATACACAAAAACAACACTGCCAATTACCATGGACCAAAATAACAATTTGGACATTGTATATGACAATGAACATGGCCTTAATCTTAATTTGTAAGTAGCTATCTTCGAATCATTGTTTAATCTTGTATTTTCTTCGATGTATTTATTGTAAAGGCATTTTATATGACGACAAAAGTATAGGTATTAAAATTGTGTTATTAGAAACTCGAAGAAAATCTTACTAATATTACACGTGGACACGTCTGCATGTACTGCGACTGATTTAATTTTGTGGTTTTGTAATTTTTTTTGATTTGATTTAATTTTCATTTTTTTTTGCAAATTTTTTAAATATTATTATTATTATAAATTCGAATGTTCAGATTGATGTTTGTTACAAGATGTCTCCAAAACGGCGAAATATATCTCGATGAAACTTAACACAGGTGTACCTGAAGAACACGTAGGTTACTAATTTAGTTTTTTTTTTAATTCCGCGCGGACGGAGTTACGGGCGACATCTAGTAGTTGTGGTTTGCTAAGTCTTGACTGCCGTAAACATTGTTTTAAAAAGGTATTTCTACTTAATGAAACTATAAGAGATAATTTATTTCTCGTTGTAATATGTGTTATGAATTGAAAAGGAATAGGTTTTTATCAAGGAGATTGACCTGAGCCTAGTTATTTCACTTAGTATGCAAGTAAAGCTGTTATAGTCTTTAGGGAGTTTGTCACAAGATAGAATTATCTACGTATTTATATGTAAAGTTTTCCTTAGTTTTAATATGTATGAAGCAGTTCGTCCTAGTTACTAGAACAAAGCAAGATCATTTGTTAGTCGCGTGGATAGCATACGAATTTCTATATGCTGTAAGTTGATATATGTTTTTTCTTAACTTATATTTCACTAGCAGTCGCCTGCGACTCCGTCCGCGCGGTATTAAAAAAACATAATTAGAAGCCTATGTGTGCTTCCAGATTATGTTCTATCTGTATGCCAAATTTCATCGAGATGAATGTAGCCGTTCTCGAGATACCTTCAAACAAACATCTATCTATCCATCTAAACAGTCACATTTATAATATAAGTAAGATATAGTAAGATTTTATTGTACTTTAACATTTACATAAACCAACATATTAAAGTTTCTTTTAAAGTTTTCCTACTAACAAAGGTATATTTCACTCCGAGAATACATATGTATGTTCCTATAGCTTCTAGATATTTCTGTGGTTACGACTATTGCATATCAAAAGGTTTTTAATATTCCTGGTCCATTTTTTTATGAAATGAACACACATTTTACTTTTTTAAATTGCTTCCAATAAAAAGGAAAAAGGTATGGTTTTTCATTAGTGTATTTCGTTCACACGGGATAATGGTTTCAACATCCATTGACCCGTTCATTCTACAAGCGTTCCATTTTTACTTCTTGTTTACAATTTCGCATCGACCGTGTTTCGTTTACTGCCCCATTTAATGCTATGGTATTCGTTATGACCTTTTTTAAATTATGCTCTCTACTTTTTTAACCGAACGAAATAAACGTTCCTTTCAATTTGTACTGCTGCTTTTGTTTACTGCTACCTAATTATGTCCTAAGTGTCGATTTCCGATACTTAGGACATAATCGAATGCTCAATTTCGTTAATCTTATCTTACTAGTATTATAAATGCGAATGGTAAGAATTTCAATGTTTCTTCGAAAGTATCTCCGGAACGGCTGAACCGATCTTGATGAAATTTGGCACAGATGTAAAACATAGTCTGGAAGAACCCAAAGTACTTATTAAGTTTTTTTATTCCTCGCGTACGGAGTCGCAGGCGCCATATAGTGTATAATTATCAATGTTAGCTAGTCTAAAATTATTACACTGATCATTTCCAAACCTTGTCACTCAGATCCGATTTTAGTTTAACTGGGCTCGTTTGGCTGACATTTCTGTCAGAAATATAAAATGACATCCGTACAATGGCAGCTTGGAATGTCACCGAGTGACATGGTTTATAATAGATGCTGGCGTATGATGAGTGTTAAATATAATCAGATGATTTTTAATTGTTGCAAATAGCTTTTAAATGTTTAAACTAGTAAGTCGCCCTGACTTCCCACGGGTATTTTAAGATAGGATTACAGTCACGTGATGAGACGTAACAAGAGATTTGATGACAACATTATCTTTCATTGCCTACTTATTTGAAACAAAATCCATCCTATCTTTGAAGATACACAAATTTCCATATAGTATAGAAAAGTTGATTAAGGGTCGTATAAGAAGTTTTAAAGTTAATCACGGACATAACGACAAGCTAATTTTATATATGTACGTATCTATATTATTCTATAACTTACAATTATGTTGCACAATGTAATAAAAATGCATGTTATAATATGTAAAAAAATACGGTACTAATGTAAATTGTCTTCGTAAAAGTAGCTTAATTGGTTTAGTAAACGGGTTGTTAGCATCATAATAACAATTCTCTTTAAAAAAAAGCAATATTCAAAAAATTGTGTGGGAACGTTCTGGTCAGTAAAGTTTACGATTATTGTTGGGTGTAGAATTTAAAGATATTTACATAATTGTTACCACTTACCTCTTAACTGTTTTGAAGTCGTTACTGTTTTATATTTTTGAGATGTGGAACAAAAGTCGACACTGGACTGGTTAATTTCTGTCTTGTTCCTTTCTAGTGTTCCATTTCAACTTTATCTCTATATTTAGAATTTACATAGGATAAGTTATAGTAGATCTGCTAATTTTAATTTCTATTTCTGTTATTACTTTCCATTATCTTTTGTACTAACATTATAAATTTTGATGGATAAATGTTGATAACTCAGTAACCCGAATCTTAATAAAATTTGGCACAGATACACTATTTTCAAGAATTAAACTAGTCTACACTAATATTATAAAGAGAAAAGATTTTGTTTCCATTGAATAGGCCCCGAAAGTTCTGAATTTATTTGAAAAATTCTTTCAATGTTTCGAAGCACTACACACTATTCTTACACTATTTTCAGGGTACTTTTATTACTATTTTTTTTAATTCTCCGGCGACTAAGTTGAAAATGACACATGATAAAAATCACAAACGTATTTTTTCTTTGTAATAATGTACCTGGATGCATACGAGTATATTTATGGAAAAATATGCCTACTCATGGTACAGTACAGCCGTGTGTTACGAGACGGAAACAAAAGAATGATTGACGCCGTCTCTACAGTTCCTTGTTGTCGTGACGGCTGTCGTGTTGTACATACTATGTTACTATTGTAAGGCTCGGTACTGTAGGAAAAGATGTAAGTCTTGTTTCTCTTTTTGTTTATGTTCTAGCTTTACCCCGCACATTCGCACGGGCGCTTTTTAAACGCCGCGTTAAAACTCTGCGTTGGCAGCTCTCAAGACGAACGCTTTAGAATCATTCTTGATCTGTTCGTCCAGCTCTCAAAACTGTGAGTTAAAATGCGACGTGTTTAATAAGCGCTGCAGTATATATCGAAATGCGTTTAATATATTTAAACGCTTTTTACGCGCGATAAAACGCGCCCGTGTGAATGAGGGCTTAGCAATAGCCTAATTATAGTAGGTGCTCTTTTACTTTTAAGTTCGATCGTGCAATATTCGGTAATCTTCTTTAATTTTTATATTGATTTTGTTTTTTTCTGTGCACTTTTTCATTGTATTTGATAGTGAAAAAAGATGAATCGCTCCATCGGCAACATTAAAATTCCATTTAATAAGCATCTCGCTGGCGAAAATCTCTGTTATTATACAGCCGTGACTTGCAGGACGGATACATTTATGATGCCTTTTGATCTGAAACTGGAAGAGGATATTTTAGAAGGTACTGAGAAATTACTTTTAGATGTATTATTAAAAATATACGCATGTAGTCAGTTAAAAAACATTAAAAATTTATGAAGAAAAGTCCTCGTACTTCTTCCCCTTGTTTACTCACTATTACGTCATGATCTCCATTCTTATATCTCAATATAGACATTAAGCATGCGTACTACGCATCCCAGTTTTACGATTTGACTCACTGCATTAATAAACTTAAATTGACATAAATGTGTCAAGGTTTATTCGTACTATGACAAAAGTGAGGAATATTTACCCAGAAAGCTTTGCTATTATGCAAAAAGAATAGCAGTTGCTCGCTTCTTCTTTGCTCGGAATTTGAAATAATAGTCTAAAATATGCCCGTATATATCTGTCATATATTAAATACCTTCCAGTTGACGTCGTGTCAAAATCAGTCCAATCATTCCGGATATTAGGTTCATAGAAGAAACGTGGACTTGCAGATAGAATAAAAATTTAAAAATTTGGTTTTCGTTGCATCGCAAATATACATCATGTTCTCCAAATATTTTTATCCCCGTTATTATAGACACAAGTTAAGATAAAGCTGTAATGTTAATGTAACACATGTAACTAAAGGCAGTTTGTCTCCATCACAATTTAAAGTAACATTAATAAATGGTCTATAAAATCAATGGATTCGTAATTTAAGCGTTTAATGTGTCTTTTAAAATTGAATCACACAGTCACATTTCGGTTATCGTTAAAATGTTTAACAACAAATATGTAGTTTTGGACATAAATCTCGCGTGGGCATACCCGACCCGCGACCGGTCTGTATGACTCATCTAAACGAATTGGTAGGTCATTGGTGATATTTACGAATGTTTTTAATAATTAATTAGACTAAATCTTTAATTATTTGGGGCTAGCAATCATAATATTTATGGACAGTCTTCTGTGTTGACTACTGTAATGAAATGGAAGTAGTAAATTAATAGATTTCGAAAGTTAAATGACGTCATTATAGATGTAATATAATATGTAATTGATCGAATGTTTATGTCGGAACTGGCTATAAGCATTTAACGTCAATGTCTGGTGTAGGTGGACTTGAAATTTTGTATGAAACCGGTTTTTCGAGACGGCACACGACACGGTTGCCATGATCCTGTCTGCTTTATTTTTTTTCCAAGTTCAAAATTCACGATTTACTTTCTTTTGTTCTAAATTCAAATATAACTGCCAGTTTCATTTGATTCAAAATGGAAAAGAAAAAGTAAATAGTTAACAAGCGGCAACACTTGAACTGGGGAAGTACCATGATGATAAATAATTTACGGGAGTGCCTTAGGTGAATACTATAGTACAGAAAATTTCATACATTCTGGTTTTTACCGATTAATTTTAAGCGGTTTTGGCTATCAGTTTTGTTTATCTACTCTATCCTCTTTAAAATAGAATCAAATGACTAAATGATAGTGATCCTTAACAATATAATAAGCAAGAAGATGTATGCGCAAAAACCATATTACTAACGTCATTAATCAGTCTCACATAACTGGCAAGAAGTCAGCGCAGGCCATATTGATGGGCTTCGTAGCCGCCCCAGCTCCGGCACATTTACTTAATGGACGCTTCCAGTTTGAAAATTATGTTGCCAATTTAATATGACTGCAAGAGAGCCTTTTTAACCTAGATACTATGCTCTACGTTTTATGTAATGTGTCGTATACTCTATAATTTTATACTAAAATGTCGTATAGTATACCGAGAATTTACACGTCATATTGAAATTAATTATACCGATAATTTACATAGGTTAGCTGTACATTTTAATTCGTACGTTTGTATTTTTTAAGCGGACCCGTCACAGATTTTAACGAGAATAAAATGTTTTGGATTTGTCACACCCACATACGCCGACGCACTTCAAAACATCGTTAAACTTTAACAATGGAAGATGTACTGACATTATATTTCAATTATAATCTGAAATAATAAGTAGGCGCATTTTCTTAATCATTTCTTCTTTATGAAGTGTACCTAGTTGTCGCCCGTGATACATCGCGCGAAATACAAAAAACCGTAGCAGCCTATGTGTTCTTCCAGACTATGTTCTATATATACACCAAATTTCATCCAGCCGTTCAGGAGATTCCTTCAAACAAATATCCATCCTCCCATCTAAACATTCGCATTTATAATATTAGTACCATATTTGAGACTTATGATTTTGAATATCGTATCTTAATTATGTTTTTTTTAATTTACAGGTAATTGACAAGATTGACAAGTGGTCACGATGATCAATCTAGTAATAGATTGTCAGATATGTCACTTCGCTGCAAACTCGTAAGCGGTAGTCTAATAATTAAATTTAGCTATAAAACCGTAGATTTCCTCTGCTGAAACACTTCTATTGGTGTCTCTGTTTTTTTAAAGGCGATAAAAGGGATGACATGATGTTTACTACCAGTATTTTGGCTGTGGAAAACCACTGCTTCTTGTCACTCATCTTTTATCTTGAATACATTTTGAGTGCCACTTCTGTTAACAAATGTAAATTTCACGCTTACATGAAATGCATTGCCGTAAATTATTCGTTCCATCATTGTAACGTGTTTATTTCCTATCTAGGGTTGTCAATTTTAAGTCATTCATTCCTTTGAGACATTTTGTAGAAATAAATAAATGAGTCTCGATGTTAATAGGTTGAAAAACTTTGAAACAACGAATGGAAAAAGCTGGGCTTAACTTGTTTTTGTTTTAATCTTTTATTCTTTTATTTTGATAAAAACTGATAAAGTCTGATGATAATTTCTACTTTTAGCTTAATATCTTAGAAACGGTTTGAATAATTGCAAAATTTATTTGACATCCCTAGTTCTGAGCAATAAGACTGAAGGGGTTTGCAGTTTTATTTCAGTTTTATAGCCACTCCGATTTGAAGTTTAAATATTACAAACGTTGTTAGTCGGTCATCGCTTTTGTTTTGAATGTTTAGTTTTGAAACAACACTCAGGAAAGATTGGTGATTCATTTATGTTTTATGTTTAGTTATCCGTGAGTTTTCACTCGAAACAAATACACAAAAACATGTCAAAATAAAATGTGATAACAAATAGAAGAAACAAGAGACGACTCTCTTTATTTTTTTTAATATAGGCAGTGGAATCCCCTCGTAACTATATACTTTCTTTTAATTATGATATCATTAAATTAATAAAGACCTTTGCTTCATATATTCTTACCCTTAACCTTTAAACGTAAATATGTTCTTTGATCAAAATTCCGTTACACGTTCCTACCGTAATAAATTGTGGCTTAAGTATTTATCAAAGGCTGGAGCTGCGGGCTTAACATGCTTTAGCGTTAATTAATCCTACCTCTAATTTGATGTATTTTATTTAAAACACTTTTAATTTTTATCATATACTGTCCAGTTATTAATGAAAATTATAATTTAATGCATTTTAAATTTCATTAATGAAAAACGAAACGAATAATAAGATTCAATTCACGTACAGCTTTCACTTGCTTTCATGTTTCTTTAAATCGCTAGGTGGCGTTGTAGTCAAATTAGATCGCGCTGTAATTGTCAACCGATACGCAATAGGAAAAATTACACGAATTCCCAATTCAAAATTTTGATTTAGTATTGAGAGTTAATAGGCTCACTGGAAAATATAGTTTAAATATATAATTTGTTGTAATGTCTTTGTAAAAATGCTCAGACGGATAGGGGATGGCGACATATGTTTTATTTGTTTAAAGCGTGTAATTAAATGTAAGTCTTCCTTCCGGTAACTGAACACCAATTTGCTGAAGCCGGTGCAATGTAAACTACTTTAATCGATTGTGTATTTAGTACCAAGCATTAACGTAGGCTTATCGGTTGTAGTATTTTAATTACCTATAAGAGTTTAGTAGTTACTAGGAAACGAATTACAACTTTCGATGCTATTTAAAATAAATTACTTTTCCGATATGTTTGAATATCTATTTGTAAAGTTATAGTATTAAGAAATCATTAATTAACTTTCATGAGACTTAACCATATAGTACGTCACATTTTAAAGCTATTAAAACTTTTTTTTAATCGTAAGTAGTAATTTTTTATAAATGGTAACATCAATACAGCGCTTTCTGCTTCGCCGTGCTTAATTTCGTTCCATTTAAATTGGTTGTTTACATTCAAAGTCGAGTTGATTACAATCTTGTCTACTGACCCACTATTCACAATTCTTTGTTACACTGTTATTGTTGTAAACAGATGTTTTATGTCTTTATTTTTTGTTTGTTTGTACGTCAGTGTGCGTTATTGCGAGACACGAATCTGTAGCACGTGTTCTTTGTCCTATATCTTTGAAAAGGTTAACAACCTCTACTTTTGCGGAAGTTACTACTGCTTGTTTAAGAAAATTGGTTTATTCGTGTTTTAGATAGAAATGTATATACTTGTCTTTATGTTTTATACACTGTATAAAAATACTAGTTGTCGCCTGTGACTCCGTCCGTGTGGAATTAAAAAAGACTATTAGTGCCCTATAGGTTAAAAATTAACTATTATAAACTAAAAAGAACTAAGTAATAAATAATTGTATTGAAGATTTTATACAATACGCGAACGAAATGTGTGAAACAATAACACCTGGAAAACACATGGAAGCTTTATGTTTGGACGAGTGTGGTTCTCATTCGGAGTGTTGATGACGTCACCGCCCAGCCAGCCATGTGGAAACGAAACAATGCCCCATGCCATCCGTTTCACAAGATTTTTACTGCTTTTTTTACCTTTCCTGTAGTGAAACTTAGTAATTTATATTGTTATTTTGTCCCGGAAAACCATTAGAATTTTTTTTTATCTCAGCATTTGCTAAAATTATGAAGCTGATATGTTTTTATAAGTGTTTTGATAATCCACGGTTAAATTGAAGAATGTAGGTGTTTTATTCAGTTTATTATAATCGTCGCGTAATTAAAAAGTTTAAGGTACTATTATACAAAAATCTCAACATGCATAACTGGCAATACTAGGGGATCTTTACTACTAAATTAAAAAAAAATTAGGTATGTACACAGGTTATTCAAAGTTTAGTTTGTTATAGTATCAGCTTTTAAATTAATCGACTTTTATTTCATTCTTTAATTATGCGATTCCCATAATTAGTTTCCATAGCAACAGACTTCATTTGAATTTTAAATTGGTAGCAGTTGAGAGAGAACAATGCATTCAAATGCATTCGGGAATGCGGCTTTCTGGGGAGTTGATACAAAGGGAAAATCTACGTGGGTTGCTATCCAGGGCTGCGTTTTTAAATTTGTTTTTTAAAAATAATGTTAATATTTGTAAACTTGGTTAAAATGCAGATTAATTTCATTGATGAAGGTAATAGTGTGAGTCCCGCAACAATAAGAAGAAGTAAAAATATTAATATGTTTATTTAATAGTCGATAATAGCTTCTTTGTACCAAAGTATCGTAGTAAAGGTAATACAATCTAAGTTCAAAATCAGTCTTCCAAATTTTGTAAGACAATATCTGCTAGTTTTCTAAAAGTCTACTTTTTAATTTTTCAACACGTTATCACTTACTGATCTTAGTAATCTTCCAATAATTAAGTACAGGGTGCTGTTAAGTTACTATTTACATTAATATTTTACAAATACGCTTACCTTAATGTTTCCCAGAAATTCAATGATCCCCTACAATTTTTATCCATGCCTACATGTAATAAATTTCAATACCACGTATTCGCATTTGCTAGTCCGTTGTAAATACTCTCAACCCTGTCTGACATATCGCGTGTCAAGGAAAATTATGTCATCCTGTCGATGTCACGCGCGTCACGCTTATAATTTGTCAATTATGTCATTTGTGTCGCGACCACTCCGTGTTTACGTTTGTCCGAGTTTATACACAGATTTATGATTTTGCTACGTATTAACATAACTGTCGCCTGCCACTCCGCCTGCACGGAATAAAAAACTTAATAAGCAGCCTATGTGTTCTTCTATATGTATGTTCTACATCTATGCTAGATACCTTCGAACAAACTTAACGTATTTTTCATAACAAAAAAAGTTATGCCCCAGTTAAGATATGAAAACATTCGCACCAATAAGAAATTTCTATTAATCGATTAATAAATATTTTCCACTAGTTCCCACACATCTGATATCTCACCTAACTGTAAACCGAACACGTGGAAAAAATAACCTGCCAATGAAAATGCTTCGTAGAATCTTACCAACAGTTTTCTGACCTACGTCTAGTTTTTCAATTGAATTGCTTCGAACGAATCAATACTTCATACTGCTTGTATCTTATATGAAGCCTTGATGTACCGACATAACGGTTAAAGACTAAGATGAGGATGCCATTCTACTGAGATATCATTTAATGGTTACGAAGTAAGAGGAAAACTAAGTGGTCGTTTGTTTGAACCCTATTATACTTATTCTAGATCAATCCTAGAACTTAGTTGCAATGGTTATAAAATGACCAGGAGCCAATTGAAAACCAGCGCAAGGACTATTTTAGGCTGTGCTTGCAACGCTGACCTGGCTCCTTTTGTCACACTTTTCTTTAATTTTTTGTTATAAATCTGTGCTGTGTGTATTTTTTCCTGTATCTGTGTGGTAAAAAAATATGTTTTAATTATTCAAAAAAGTATTCATTACTACTAGAGGGAGGTATATTAAATAGAATTTTAGGAATTTCACCGTATATTAGCAGTGAAATAAGTCAGAGATCAACGTAATTATCTCATGATGTATTCTGTATATACATTTCTCACCATTATCATTTTTTTTTCCTAAGTTAATGACTTCCGTTGGACTTACTTGAGAAGCGCAAATTCACACGATAGGTGATAAATGATGGTTATTTTGTTGTTAACAAGTTGATAGCAGATATAGGATCTTACACTAAAGTAACTATGATGGCTAAGGTTTAAGGTTAAAGGCTTTATTTTGTAATAGAGATATAATAAAAAATAAATGACATTAAAATATAATAGATTTAGTTATTGACATTACACGACAATCTTTACTAAAGGTTACAAACCTGTTGATTATGTTTTCAACTATTTTTATCTCTTTACCATAAGTGGAGATATTTACTATTACGATTAATAGATACAAATAATGTTACTTTACGTAATAGCTATATATTGTTCATAGCAACAAACAAACAGTAGGTTTTCACTGCCTTTTGAACATTTCAATTGCTCATGCCATTCCGTCTTCTATTAAAGTGAAATTTAACATATTTCGTATTCGCAAACGAATTTGTAAATAGGCAATAAAACGCTTGGAATTTGACGAAAGTATTTTATCAGCGAAAGCCTACCACAATATTAAGCTGAATTTAATATGAAGGATATTGACCTCTCTATTCTTACTAAGAAAATGTTACAGAAAACTAAACATTTTCCATTATTTAGCGACACATTCTTTCCATAATAATAATGTTCATCTCTTTTTTACTTAAAAAAAAAAATTGTCATTAAATAATAATCTATATCGAAGCTACATACAAACTTTGTAATCAACGAATAAGCGGAACAAAGTGAAAGGACTAAGTAATAGTACCCTAGCAAAGTGTACGCACTGAGTACCGTCGAGGCTTTATCTCGCTAATCGGATGTAGGCTTCACTGACAACCTGTTTACTGGGGAAAGTAGGTTCGCTTCGTTACAGGGTATAAATAGCGCCAATAGGGTTGAAAAATTCAACTTTTCCATTTTTTCATCTAAATATAGTATTATAGTTACTCCTTGTTTGTGTTCTGTGACAACCACATCCCCTAAGGATTAAATATTAAAAAAAACTGTCACCATAAGATTAATTTCATGCACAATCATCTTCCCGACCTTATCCTACATTACGTCGAGTCTGCCGATTCATCCTTCATGTCGTCCCGCCCTTCCCAAGCATGCCACCTTTCACGTAATCCATCCTTAGGCCTACCCCTAGAAATAATTTCTTTAAACAAATTTTATTAATCTACAAAAAAAATTACGTAAAAGTATCGCACTGTTTGCTTTATTAAGAATATTTTCTTTGTAAGAGAAAAATGTTCTACATTTTACTAATGCTGCAGTAATGTGTCGACCGAGAAAGGATTTGTGAGCTATTGTACGGGTACAGACGACCTCCTTAGCGGGCACAATTCAGCTTGCAGTTATTTGCCTTTGCCTATTCTTGCATGCTACAGTAGCCTTTTCAAGAATGCTCAAGATCGCATTCTGAAATTTTAAAACGTGAATTTCTCTAGAACCTTAGATTATAATTTCTTACCGTACATATTATTTTACTTAGAAATGCGAAAGTTTGGATGGATAAAATTTGTGACCACGTAACATCAGAGGCTTAATTTGGATGGAATTTGGAACAGATATGTCAGATTATATTAATTAATAGTCTAACATAGCGAATAGAGATTTTTTTTCACTGATTTTCATTGATGCATGTGTGTAGAAGATATCTCCAGAACGGCTCAAAGGATCTTGACGAAATGTGGCACAAACCACAGTCTGGAAAAAAACAAACTATTAAAAAGCTTTTTTCTTTCTGTGCGGACGTATCTATTGGAATTGTACAACGCATAATAATTAATTTTGATAATCCTCATTTAATTGATATTCGAACGAACTATAAATTTTGATATATGTAGTTATGTGTTGATCTGATAGTATGTTTAATAGTAAAGTGCTTGTAACGCACCATTACTTATGCGCAATGCGGTATAACTTCACGTACCGATACGAAATATGTAATCATATTCTGCTTTCGATAGAGGAAATTTACTGATTGTTTAATAAACACTTTAGGTACAATATCAAGTAACAAAACACTTTACTGTTGTATCAATGAACCTTCAGAAATCTGTTGATTACATTTTTGACACAGGAAGTACTGCGAACTTTTTTTACTTTGGAAGAAGTACACTGTCAGACCAAAACGATGTTTTATATCTAGCTGTCGCCCACTACTAAGCTCGCGTGGCATTAAAAAACTTAATTAGTAGACTATGTGTTCTTCCAGACTATATTCTATATGTATGTCTAATTTCCTTCAAACAAAAATCCATCTACCCATCCATTCATCTAAAGATTCGCATTTATATTAGTAGTAAAATTGTGAGTGCTGTTTTGTTATTAATACCAAAAACCCACAGCCACTCGAGGTGGGAGTTTTTTTTAACAATATGATTAAGTGGAAGTAATCCCTCGCTTCAGTTATGCAGTGTGACATGTTTTATGTGACATGTTATATCCGGCGTTTATGTCGGTAAGTGTCAGTGGTGTCGGGGGATGTTACCTTTTAACTTAATATCACAATTGCCCGCTGCATTGACCGCTTGGTGATTTCTCAATTGAGAGAAATCCGGAATACTACGAACCCTTTATTGCTCTTACGTAAATTGCAGCATCGTTAGTAAATGCGATCACATTGTGTCAAGTGCTGCAACTTTGAAGCCAAAATATTGCTTCAAATATTTTGTGTGAAAATTGAATTAACACTATGTTTTTGTTTGACCCCACATTTACGGTGTGCGCAATTTTTCATATGTAACAATAGATAAATGTGTTTAATTAATAACGTACCGTGAATAGGTCAAAAGTCATCTTCGTGTGAATCGCTCTATTTAATTTAATCACACTAATAGCGAAGTATTCGCATGACTTCAGCGTTGCGTGGGGCGCAGGTACGTTGAATCATCATTCTTTGTAACAGTTATTTCGGACATTTACTAAATTTATATTAACAGATCTGGTTGCTCATTTCCTTACATTCTTTTATATTTAATTACTGAGTAAAGCATTCAACTTTAGTTGCTCGTTTTAAAAACAATCTATTCCCTATAGTTTCTTAAGAGTCGAGTGAAAGACACAAAGACAAATCAATTATTATATAATTATTTGTGTAATTTAAATCCACTGCTATCCTACAAATTCTAAGCCAACCAGTAACTAAGTGTTTTATACATATAAAATATGACTGGTCAGATCACTAAGTACTAGGTAATCCGTAGCTAGGTAGCCCTCTTCTCCTAAAAAGAAAAATAAAGGGTTTTACTGTAAATAAATGTTTGTGAATAAAGAAATCAAACTTGTTTTCTTAGCATTAGAGAAGGCGCCACATTTCTTTGCCCGTGTCAGTTAGGGCTGCCAACTTTGAAATAACACAGACCATAACATTAGCTGCGAAATTATACGACTAGTGGCTCTTCAAGCTTTGACTTTTCGATGATGAAAAAATACGACGTTCACCCTTGGTCAGAAAATACACGCAGCGGTTTGTTTCATATCACACCCTTTGGCCCGTAGACGTGAATGCTGTATTCTAATTCGAATAAATCGAAACTAATCCGAAGTGGAGACAGCCCTAATGTCAGGGTAGAAGTTGTTTACATCTTTGTAGAAGTTTCATGTTGGTTACAAATTGCGTTCTCTAGGGCTGGCAAATCAAGGACAAGTACGCAACTTGCTATGATAAGATTTATTGTTTGTTTGCAGTGTTTGCTTGATTTATTTTTACGCATTAGTTTAGACGCCGACCTTACATGAGTGGGCTAAGGTTAGCAATTGCTTTAACGAGTAATCGGAGTAAATTGTTAAATTTCATTTTGAACCGTCCAAAAAAAGGCATGACTGTAAACTTTTTTCTTATCCGTAATAACAAATCTGGAGAAATCATTGTTCAAGATAAGCCGCTCATGATATGTTATTAAAGATCTATATTTGGTTCAATTGCAAGTACCCTTATTTAACACAAACCATCTAAACATTCTTTAGAAAATTTCAGTCAAAACGTCTGTTTTTTGATGTAGGAAAATTCCAGGAGTATGAAAATAACTATACTATTTATTTACACTAAAAGCTATAACCATCGTAAAATCTCATTCGGTATCAGTAATCGTTTTCCTCGTACCAGCTGACTTCATCGACAATATCTTACGATCGAGTCAACTCTGTAAATATCAATATGATGCAATTACAAGCAAATTTTAAAAACGTTTTGTTTATTTTGAGCTTGAAATGCACATTCGGCAATCTTTACTCTTTTTAGCCAATTGAGAACCTTAACTTGGTATAGAGCACGGTAAACCTACCATTCCTCGATTTTTTTTTAAGAAAAGCAAATAATTTAGATTTTGTGATTATTAAGAACATTCTGTAGTTTAAGCATCACCCACCTTCGCTCCTCACTCACCTATTTCACTCTTTTTGTCGTAGTGGATAGTAAATTTTGTGAGTAGTGCCCAAAATATTGTGTCGAGTGTCATTGATTCGCCATGCTTAGAATATCGTACTTAGTTTACTTGCATACATTTTGCGACTAAAACAGCAGTAATAAATTGCTGAAATTCATACATTAGTCCACGTGCATCCAATTAGTTATTGGCCACATTATTAGTAACGCATAATTGTTACACCCAGAGCCTTTGGTATACCGCATAATTTGCAACGTATTTCAGATAAGCAAGGATTATAAATAAAACAATTTAGTGTTTTGGAAATTCTGGTTTTCCTGAATGTAATAGTATTTTTTAAATCTTTAACCAAATTTAAAAACATGGTACATAGATGTAATTGCGTCTAATTATGTCCACATGAAGTTACCCACACCATGTGAACATAATTGTTGACAAGGTGGTATTGGATTATTGACGAAATAATCTTTGTACCTTTCGCGTACAGCAATTGCTTGAAATGATGCTCGACTATTCCGCTTTGATTTTTTAACTTTATCGATTTTGACATTCGATAAAAGATTACTAAATTCTACGAAGTCTCTGTCATTATCTCCGTCTTTGTCCCTTACTATATTATGTAACAGACATGCGACTTTTATAATCTGTGCTGCATGATTTGTATTTGTTTCCAGAGATTTAAGAAAAATACGCCATTTATCAGTTAAAATACCGAAGGCGAAATCAATAGTTCCTCTTGCTCGTAATAATCTGCCATTGAAGGTTTTCTTCCCGTTATCCGCTTTCAAAGATGGATAAGGGCGCAATAAATAAGTCTTTAGTGGATAACCTGCGTTTCCCAACAAAACATGCGGTAATGTAAGATCGCAGCCTGGCAACTTCTGCCCTGGAGGTACATTAAATTGCTGGTTTTCCAGCAACTTTTTAAATTTACTTGCAGAAAAATGAAAAGGGTTACGGTATCTTTTACTTTCCTTTCCAACAATCTCGACAGCAATAAATTTGTAGTCAGCATCCGAGATAGCTTGGAGCACCAATGAACAATACTTATTGGAATTCTTATTCTTACTTCGAATATTTTCCGACTTCATTATGCGAAAATTCTTTGTACCTATCGCTCCTATACAGTTTGGGAATTGCCATTTCATCAGGTAATCATCAGCTTTCTTTTTAAAATCATTTTCAGTTAGACACGGCATGTGAAAACGCCTTAAAGTTATCCATATTACGTGTAGTGTTTGATAAATAATTTTTCCAACTGTACTTCGACCGAGATAATATGAATGCGACAGTGACTTGAAGGATAATCCATGTGCAAGGAATCTGAAACAAATTTTATACTATTAATCAATTTACGGACCCCATTCTGTGTGTTTTAATCAATAAACATATTTTATATTGTTATTACTAGTTCGTATTTCAAAAATATATGTACATATATTTGATTTACTTACCTCAGAGTGAGAAATAATTTTTCTGGATTAGTGACAACCCTTTTGGATCTGATTTGCTGTGTTATACGAGAATCAAGGTGTCGTAGAATATAATCAAACGTTTCTACGCTCATTCTTGTATACTCATAAAACTTATCAGGATGTCTCCTGTAATTTTGGTATAACTCATGAAATTCACTCTTTAAATGACGATTTTTATTCACTTGTTGCACTCCTACCCTTATATTGAGAATATCTTCTCTGAGATACAAGCTGCTTTCAAAACAAAGAATACTTAATTTAGATAATGGCATATTTTAATCGAGTTTTGACTAAATACGTGCACTCACCGCTGCTACTAACCGCTACTAAGGTACCATAGCGGGAGGGTACACCGCGCCGACGCGACGCGATCCCCTGTCTCCCCCACCATCTGCGCCGCTAGCCCCTCCACCGAAATGAAGTCGATACTAGGATATAATAATGGTTGAAGTGTTGCACAGAACACAATAGTCTGCTCAATACGCGTGGATAGTATAGATCTAGTGGCCACAGAAAATGACTACCTCTCTGGAGATAAATATGCCTAAGAAATCCCATTCTATTGTTTTAGTGCTAATGACGATACAGGGTAACGTCCATACACATATAGGAGTCTTGCATCAGCTTGTAAATTCCCCCATACCAAAGAAATAAATCTTGCCTTCCATGCCGATCTAAATAAAAGTAGTGGGGAATCCGAGAAGACAATGTTAGATATAAAAAAAGTAAATGATGTGGTAAAATCAATATTTATTGTTTGTGTCCGCTGAGTTTCTGAATGGACTAAAGAGATTCTGATGAAACTTTAGTTGGACGATCTAAGACCATTAGAAAAAATTGTGTCCTTAAAATGTAACAATTTTTTTTATTTCTTGCATTCAATGTACTAACATACAAAGATATATTTGGACTACAGACGTGACCGATATTTAGTCGAAGCGGTCTCCGGCATCGGCGGTGATGTAACGGCGAACGCAAATAAATAAAACTATTGAGACGGAAGACTAATTTTACGATCATCCTAAGCCAAATCAAGTCGTAAAGGTTTGATTTTATATGCGATCATAGAACATTGATTAATATATTTTCTTTGAAATAACTCCCACACATTATTCTTCATTTATTACTCCTACAGTAAATCGAAAGTCAATAAAAGTGTTTAATATATTTTTAATGGTTTTATATTTATTAAGTAAAAAAAAAGTTAAAGCTCTGATTTTGGGTATTTTTACAGATGTTTAAGCTCATAATCTCAATTTCTGTGTTGTATATTTTATACTACGAAAAAAAATATACAAAGAGAATAAACTGCGTAATTATTTAAAAATTAAATAATCGCCTCTATACTTTTATGTAGGTTCGGTACAACAATTTTAGTCTTCCAAATAACATTCTTCATTCCAGTTGTAACTCCCTCAAGCCTACACAGTCATTTCTGAATAAAAAAAACAGAACAGGCTATTTGACTTTCATTCAAGAAAAAATTGTACTGATCGAGTTAAAATTAACACATAAAATTATCGTATGTATCTCTGAGCATTATATTCATAAATTAACACATGCTATTTATTAAAGTGTGTTTTGACATCTCATCTCCCTTCGCTTTCCTTTAGACATGACAGCTCAATCTTCATTATTGTTCTAACAAATTAAGGCCAGAGAAAGTGTTCTATCAAGGCATAGTTTGTGATTAGGGTTGCCACCTCTTCGGGATTATTTTCCGGATTGCATGGTGCATGTTGGGGCTTTGGGTTTGGTGTCGTAGTTCTTTTTTCGTGGTGTGCCAAAGAGTCAAGGGTTGAAGTGACGGGTCATCGTTGTTGTCTCTAGTATTAGGGACTTTGTTTACTGGCAATCGGCAACCCTATTTATGATTGTTACTTGATCGCTCTTGAATACAATTCATCCGATTAAAAGAATTAAGTACTGATCTCAGATATGTCTCAAGTTTAATAATGATTGACAATAAGTTAATTTAACCATTTCTTTCATGTTAACTAATAAATGACGTTCGTGTTTTGTTTTTATTAAAACAATAGTGTACTTCATTGTGCTTAATTTTGTTTTTTTTCGTGTTTTTATAGGTACATGAATGTAGAGAATCGAAACAGTACCATTCAGCAGTCAATACAGCTTTCTACTTAATTGTTTGAACACAAAAACATTTTGCGCACTTATTTGGTATTCCCAACTTTTTACGATCATTTCCAAGTCACATAGCCAAAATTTGCTGGGCCACTTTAAATTTCTTTCTTAAACGATTGTTAAATGTTCACTTTAAAGTGAAAGTTAATTTTGTGCTTCCAAACTTCGCCGTTAAAAACAATCTGGTATTGTTTGTTAAGAGAGTACAATTTCGTTTTACATTGCGAACCAAAAGATTCATGTCTTACATTTCCATTCTTTTCTAACTTAACCTATTTGTTGCAAGTAGTATTAAATCAACCTGCAATAAATTCGCAGATGAAGTCGCGGGAACCACTTAACCTTACTTCTTACTAATATTATAAATGCGAAAGTTTAGATGGATGGATGGATGTTTGTTTAAATCTCCGGAATAGCTCAGCTGATCTTGATGAAATTTGGCACAGACGTAGAACACAGTCTGGAAGAACATATGGGCTGCTTATTACGTTTTTTTATTCCGCACGGACGGAGATGCGGGTGATAGCTAGTCAATAATAAAGCTGGTATACTAGAGTCAGTTGCCAAATATAATGAAGAGCTTAAGATAGGCCATTCACCTGAGGTCACGACGCTCGAATAAAAGAAAAGTTGTGGATAATACAGCCATTGTATTCCTGCGGACTTGAAAAATTAATTTTTATTTTTGAAGCCAGGCAACGGGAAAATAGGTCGCGGATGAAAAGTTTAATTAACAAGTGTACCCACTCTACTATATAATTGATGGAAAAAGTAGAGTCGAGTAACAGATGTATTACTACTATAGTATGCTTGCAAATTGCCTCAGCAACCTTTGAATTATATTGTTGAAAAATATGTACAAAACACTGTAAGATAATTTTATTTCACTAGTTGTCAACCGCGCCTCCGTCCGCGCGGAATTAAAAAAAAAATAGTAGTCTATGTGTTCTACATCTATGCCAAATTTCAGCGAGATCCATGCAGCTATTCTGGAGATACCTTGTAACAAATCCAAACATTCGCATTTATAGTACTCGTATTAGTATGAAGTATTACTTTTAACAATATAAATGTTTTTGTATTATATAATTCTGGAAATCACGATAAACCATAATACATTTTGGATATAATTGGTTACCGATACTCTATCAGTTCTCAAATGAAGCAACGCAAGCTTTTCTTTTGTTTTTTTCTAACTCGAGAGCTTCACAGAGCGTCAACAAGCTTTGACCTAATTAGAGAGGTTTTATGCTTCAGTCGAATGTATTGATCTTTGAGATTCACTTACTATACGGATAACTTCACATCTCTAATACGTTTTACTAGTTTCCATTGATACCATAGTTATTTGATGTAATGTTTAAATCATAATTTTGATTATTTTATTTATAGCTAAAATATTGCTCTACGATCATCTTTCGGATCATAATTTTTTTTTTATAATAATCTTATTATTTTTCCTTTTATATCCAATATTTTTATAAAAACAATTTGTAAATGAAAAGTAAATTTTCGTACATGACAATGAAGTTTGTTCTAAACATTATATACCCAATTAAAATATTGCAGTTTATATTAGTGAAATTAAATATGTAGGTGATATTTAAATTATACCATGCAATTAGCAATCTAGATAAAATATGCATTTTTTCTCTCTAGAGTACAGCAATGTCAAGGTTGTATGTGTGACTTTATACGTATACGTCATATACGTATAACTAATTATATATTCTTACTAATATTATAAATGCGAATGTTTGGATGGATGTTTGTAAGAAGGTATCTCTAGAACGACTGCATGAATCTACACGAAATTTGGCATAGATGTAGAACATAGTCTGGAAGAATACATAGGCTAAAGTTTAAGTTAAGTTTTTTTTAAGCTAGTCGATACATATTTCAGTTCATTCGAAATAGTTTTCCAGCTTTATAAAAAAATAATGGAATTTCGTAGAACATATAATATAATCACGCGTTCAGCAGTTTACAAACTGTGTACTGTATAACTAAATTAAGCTTTGATCTATTTCAGTATGCTATTGAAATTGTATATTCAAGTGTTTTGAATTAACGATAATTGTGTACAGCACTCCAACCCTTCCGGTTGTACATTAATGGTAACTATTTTAGACAACGTAGTTAGAAATAGTACTAATTTAAATTTATCGTAAGTTAGGGAGCAAGGTTCAATTAATTTTTAATATTACAATATGTATAACTTCTTAACAATATCCATTTATTCAACACGAATCAGTGGTTTCTTAAAAAATAAAGCCATAAATATATTCTACTGCTAATACGTATATTGGTTGCTTAATTAAAGGTATCCGAAATTGCATATTAGATTTATCAAATTTAAAATTAGGATATGTCCTTTGAGATGACCCCATAAATAGCCTTTTATCTTTTTTTATAATAAATTTGAGCAGATGTAATAGCAAGCTTGAACGTAGATTTAAAACAATTCCGTCTCTGATATTCAATCCTAACAGAACAGGTGGCTCGTATATTAATTCACAGGATGTATGTGTAATGTTGAATTAGCATAGTTACTCTACATCCTGACCTGCGTCTAAAACAACGTATAGCTTTACCTAAACATATAAACGTGACCTTCTAACATATATTGATATTATCTGTTTTGTCTGATTGTATAAACACAATTTTATAATGTAAAAACGAATAATTACGACTAGGATTTTTTATTTGATATTTTATCTTGCAATAAAATATTGCGACATCATTTTGGGAAATACCGCAATGAAAAATTCTTTTTTACATTTGTTGCGTTAAATCATTTTAAATCGAAAGAAAAACTTGAAGAATAAATATTTTATAATGAAATGAAAGACCGTACATAAAGTATGAATAGCAGGATTTATTGCTGACTTAATATGTCAAAGAAATTTACTATAAGTAGGTTACTATGTGGAACTGGCATTCAATACGAATCCAGTTGGATCACAGTTTTCATTGTGTGGTACATTCCCACTGCCTGACCTGACCCAATTACACAGTTCCCTAACCAGGGATTTTATCATGAGCTTCCACTGCTGAAACATAGGTAATGTAATCCCTATCTGTATCTTTTAGTATGACCTAATTACACGGTTCCCTTACTAAGGATTTTATCGTGAGCTTCCACTGTCAAAACATAGGTGCAATATTGTAGTCCCAATCTTTATCTAGCCATTGATCGGGACTTCATCAATGAATTTAAAAGAATAACCTAGTAATGAATATAGCCTATGTTACTCAGTGATAGTGCAGCTTTCTACTAGCAAAAGTGTTTTTGAAATCAGTTTAGTAGTTTTTGAGTTTATTAGTTAAATACAAAAAAAATCTTTCCTCATTATCATGTTCAGTATAGAAAGATATAACATAATATTTGTGTATGCTTCGGTAGTGAAAACCAACGGTAATATGCCTCCACAACATGGAAAAATGTTAAAACATTTTACAAAGTAGAAAATTACCAAGTAAAGCGTCAAATTCAAATTGATAGTCGATTTAACTCGATTCTACATAAATTATAAAGTAAGATTAGTTAATTAACGTGTTCTCTCGCTTGCTAATAGACTCTATTACAAGCGCATTCAAGTGAAAACATTTATGGTAAAGATATGTTGATAGAATTTAGATGCGAATGTTTGTATGGAGTTTTACTAGACAGTGTGGAGCCCTTGTCTATTGTTTTTGTATGTTTAATACTTTCCATACTAGTACAATTTTATTATATGAAAGTGAAACAGGGGGCAAGATAAGTATGATAAGCGATGTTGCTTATTGAAAAGTCAAAAATGTATGGAAGCTACCATAATTTTTGATATGTCACGTATAGAATTATAATAAAATATAGGGGATACGTTTTGTCGATTATCTTTGGGTACGAATGTTAGGTACATTGTCTAGCCCCCTGGGCGAGTCGGTAGCACTCAGACTTAAAGTTTTTGGAACATATAAGTGATTAAAAAGCGCACATAACCTACTGAATAATTTAAATCTAAAATTACTATCTAATTAGAGTTGTTAATTCTCATGCAATTGTAAAGACGTGAGAAAGAATTTATATGAAGATCTCTTCACTTGTCTAGCAACACAATGATGTAGTAATTAACTTAAGGAACGTAGATTTGTCACTGGTAACCTACAATCGGTTTTAAGGTCGGCAGAACTAGAATGCACCGGATCGATATGATCGTGAAAGTTTCTGCACCGGCGCTGTCGGTGCAGGCGTTAAGTCAATGCACACCCATCTCAAATTTAATACAGAGTACACACCTACCCTTTATATACATTGTCATATAGTTTAAAAATTGTGTAATACGTGAACACTTTGGAAACAATTTCAAAACTATGTGTCCTGGATTTATCAGTTATATGGCCATTAAAGTTTTTAACTAATGTAAATCGAAGAAGTTGCATTCCCAAGTACCATGGATATGTTTTAGAACCTTTTTCGATAACAAAAGATAGGAATTTATAAATTGAGTCTTAATGTAAAGTGTATCTGGGTCATATTAAGAGAAGTTGTTTGACTGTAAGCTGTGTCAACTGCATTTCGAAACCGCAAAAAGCTGTCTTTCGACCTAGACGTTTGACCCAGTAAAATTGTAAAGCCTATTGAAAATGCGACATGTCCTTATAAAGAGTCTCTTATTCAATTTCTCTTTAAAGAGATACAATGCTTAATATATTATCGTAGTAGAGAGTCGAAACATTAAAATGCCGCACTCACAGTTACCTTAGCATAGATTTAGTACGAGGAATTTACACTAAGCAAATATTTAAAATACAATTAAACAAGGTAAAATAAGTATAAAGCTCAAATTTCAATCATTCTAAAATATTTCCTTGACCTAGACCGCGAAAGTATTGCGTGCTATTTATTACCATACCGCACTGTGAAACCTGATTACGATCTTGTTAACCCCTGGTAAAAACATACTAAATTAGACGCCTGCGAAAATGTAACGAGCAATTGTGCGCTCGGGTGAAAATGTTCTATTTAAGCAGGCGTTAAAAAATAATTATAATATTTTAAAAATGTAATTAAAATATTTTTGTATCTTCATTTCCGTTAACCGTTTATTCTTCATTGAAATGAACAATATTACGGTTTGTAGGCCTCCTTCATCAATTGCCACAATTCATATATAGGCAATAAAATAGATACGTAATAGTATAGCACAGTATAATAATACATAACATATAGTCATAATTTTTATTCAACTGCGTCCGCTGCGCGTGCGACACCGGATACGGTCAACTGACAGTCTATACTCATGGGACGTAACGTAATCCAGCGCGATGCCAGTTGAACCGTGTCAATAGATCTATGGTATATTAAATGAAATGAAAATTATATATTTAATAACGAAAATAATTATTGTCTTATTTCATGACAGCTTTTAACCCGATTTCAAAAAGGAGGACGAAATAAATAATATCTGTATAATCGAATATTACTACAATCATGACATGTTAAAACAGATGTTTTACCAGTGGAAACCCCGTTTAAAACTCTACGAAATAGAAGTACACATAGTTAATTAAGTAACCATCAATCAGTAACAACTTAAATCATATTTAATATATAGAAACTTATTTTCAATATGAGTACATTAAAATAATTCATAGAATAATACTTCACATATCGGCCTATGTAATGCAAAAGGAAATATTTTTCTTATTTCATGAGAAAACTACGTCTCGATTCGAATAGCGTTCCCTGAGCTATTACGAACATCCGTTCTGACATTTTTTATTGGCAACCAGCCATCGATAGTAATCAACATTAAAGTTATTTTTCTTGAATAAAATGTAATATTTTAATGTAATTGTGATTTGTCTTCGTTGCGGAAATGTAATTATTATTTAACCAGCATTTTGATTGTGAAGAAATAAATTTATCTTGAATCAATGCTATTCTTATTTGGTCTAAAATCACAGCGCGAAGTGTCTTGGTTTCAAAACTAATGAATATGTTGCCGTAAATAATGAATTACGGACATAAATGTAGTCATTGTCGTAAATTACCATAATGATAATTATATCCTGTTAACAAGAAACAGATTCCAGTTCCCGCGGGTTAAATGCCCAATTGACGCTTTGGCGTATTTATCCAATTGTATGATTTTTCCCTTGAACCGATTTGACTCTACGTATTTATCACTATTAGGGATGTCAAAATTCCAATCTTTAAATTATCGATAAAAATATTTCAGCATTTATAATTCGTTACATACAATCATACAAAGAAATAATCTGTGTAATCTATTTAATTTTCTCTCTCACATGTAAACAATTGAACTGGTATTTACAATGTTTCGTAAGATTTTGATTAATATTTAATATTACGCAATCGAAATGTCAATTTAATTTAAAAATTATGCTATATCGTTTTTACGGATAGAAAGAAAAATATAGACATCATAGTCTTAAATGACAACCCTGGACAATAGTAAACAATTGCAGTATCGTAGGCGGACACGAGGACGGATCCGAATCTTTTCAAATAAGCCATTATATTAAGACTGATTTTACAATGTGTGGTGTGTAATTGATACTACGAGTCCCTTAATACAAAGTATGAGATGTAATAAAGAATCTTCTTATCTTACTAAAATTATAAATGCGAATGTTAAGATCGAGTGATGGATGCTTGTTTAAAGGTATCTTCGGAGCGGCTCAATGGATTTCTGGATGTCTGGAAGAACACATTACTGATTAAGTTTTTTTTTCATTTCGCGCGGACGGATTCGTGGGCGACAGCTATTTTTAAATATGAAATTAGAAATCAGCACTCTAAGCGATTCTATTTATTTGTTAACTCTACAACAGATCTCGCCTTATACATTTTCACAACACTTTAGATAATTAAAACAGATTATTTAGAGCCGAGTCATTAGCCTTTAAAGCTTCTTGCTCAGTGTTTTTGCTGCCTTCTCAGGTTTATATCGTATTGTATTCACGGTGTTTAGTTTAACGTTAGGTTTATCTTGATAATTTTTAATGACTTCTATCGTATCAGATTCTATCGCTAACAGTGTTATATTTTTCTTTGCTGTTCTTATTTAAAGTTTAATAGATCTTATGTTTGGATGAAATGGTCATGATTGCCTTTTGATGTTTAAAAAGAAATCAGAAATCTTAATATTCTCAATTCGAAATTCGTTTTTATTACAGTAGCTACATGTAGATCATAGTCTGGAAGAACATATACGGTACCAATAAAGTTTTTTTTAGTGCCGTGTGGGGTCGCGGGAAAAAGCTAGTATAAAATAAATGTTATTACCAGTGTATCTCGTATCATTCATTCTAATATATAAGAAGTCTAGACATGTAAGGGAAATAAAAGCGTGCACTAAACTTGGGGAGTACTACTCAAATTGAATGAGTGTCTCAGAAGACCTCTTCATCTGCACTGCAGTCTTGGCGTGAACACTTACTGACTTTGTACTTATAGCACCGCTCACGTTCCTGTGTTGGATCTAGGCCAATTTATACTTGCATTTTGTACTATTCGGATGTGTTTCTGACAAGGATTTTGTGAAAATTTACCACTTATCAACTGCTTCAGGTTACTATTTTATTTTGGAGTGCTTTAATATAAGTAATAGTGCTAAAAAGTCTACAATAAAATACAGGTTAAGTTGTTAGTATAATTCTATTTGTAACATTTAGTTCTTGTTTAATGTTCAATTACAACGTTACTTACCAAAAATTTCTACGTATACTTCCGAGATGTTTATATTGATAATTTGACTAAATTGGAGCAGATCAGAAGATACTCACGACTTGTATAACAAATTGGGTGAATCGTTTTCCAACACGAACGAAACTGTCTTTATCGTGATCTTGTTGGGTAACTGTTAATGCTGCCGGTACCATTGTCAATTGATACCTTGACCTTACCATGGATAGGGATGTCATGCGTAATAAAAAATCGATCAAAGAAATTTAATTGTATCGATTATAAAAATAACCGTGAAATTCAACTTCAGAAGTACGTATCAAAATTTAATATCGCTGTCTTTGTTTTTTAAACAGAGTAAGAGAGATGACGATACATTTTTATAGAAGTATTACGTTGTATTATATTATAATAGAACTGAAAGGTTACTTCTAAATAGAACAAACAATTTTTATAATTAAGGACTCTTTCTTTTTTTTTATTTATTTAACAATACAATACTTATATAGTTAGCAGATTCTTGTCATAACTATAACGTTGAAATTATCGATAACACAATAATTTATTAAAGCACAACCCTATTATTCTTACCATAGCATATGGTCTTCTAATTTAGCAATTCATAACTACTCCCTATTGCAACTAATTGATCAATAAAGTTGTATGAAGCTATTTAGGTTAATAAAATTTTCTTTAAAATATAATTTACTGCATGTAATGTGTTTAGGTCAATAAAAATAACCTTAGAACAAACTAAAATATTTAGTACCACACTTAGATTTTTTAACTACTTGCTTAAGCTGTTCCCTAGGAAAGATTTAGTAAGAGAAATGTACAGTAAACGTAAATATCTGTATTATTCCAAAAAAAAGTCCAATTCGGGTGTTGACACAATATCAATTAGCGGCGGTTAAGGGGTCAAAACGCGTGTTTAACTGTATTTTTGACTATTACTTTTATTTAAAACACGCCATATTTTATCTTTTACCTATCGATGTTTACAAGTGGTAATAAAAACTATACTCTGTGTTTATGTATGCACAATAAGTGGTACATTTCACATAAATGATGTGTTATTGAAATTTAAACTAGTAGTCTGGTTTACATCGGATGCAAGATAAACTGCCCAGTTTTCTATAGTGCCTTGGGGTTTGACGCCTTAAAGACATTAAAATACAAACACTCCATGAAAATACTTGGTTAGAAATATCTATTAAACGTAAGAGATGAAGCTACAGAAACCAATAAGTAATGTCATCATCATGTCCCTGTCCTTGTACACTTACGTAGAGTCGGCTCACCAGATTTCCGTCCTCCAAATCAGTATATCTGCCATCATCTCGGTCGTCGCCCTCTACTTAATCATGTCACCTTTCACGCAATCCATCCATCTCTTCCTACAAATCAATATCTAATATAACAATGAAAATATAAATGATATTAAAAGGTTCATAGCTTTTTATGTAGTTTTACAATTTGTTAAAGCTTTTTGTAAGAAATATACAATCGCGTCAGAATTCACGACTAATATCTAAGTAACAAGCTAAACGTGACTTAGTTCTATTTAATAATAGCCATCATGTCTTCATGACAAAGCATTTCTAAATCGAGGCTCTGTTGCCAATGGACCATTGGAGTTTCTTCAATTCCATTTCAAATCTTGTTCTGATTTGTCTACGTCTTGTATTTTCAATTAAATTTTTATTATTCACATATCGCATTAATTTAAAACATATTAAAGGGTCTAGTTTATGCTTCAGAATTGATTTCATGACCTTTCTTTAGCGTGACGTTAACGGAATCTTGACTTTCATTTTAAGCTTGCAATGTTTTAAGCGGCCCTTAGTAGATTAGCTGTCAATCTGATCTTCGCTCACGATGAGTTACTGCAGTACTATGGCAACACTTTCTACTGACCTTCTCATCTAATACCACTCTTTTTTTTTGTCGACAATCCATTTAATATGTATCTTAAACCACACTCGGAGTGTCTTTAACATTACTTTGGCAATTCATAGTGTTATTCTTGTACCTACTACATAAATTAGTCATCGTTTATTAGTTAACAAAAACTAAATTTAATCAAGTTTTTTTATTTAATGCAGTAGTGTTTATTAGATTAGTAATTTGATGAAATGTAAGTTTTATTTTATAATGATATTTTTATACACCGTTTTCTTATGCTGAAAGAAAATTAACTGTTCTTCTTAGGAATTAAATTCTTCTAACTGGATTTCTTAGGTGTAATTTTACTGATACAGTAAAACCATTTCACTAAAATTCTATGAGATTTCTGATTTGCGTTCCTTTACAACCAAAAGTTTAATCCTTTTTTTATCCCTTAAAAGCCTAAAGTAGATTAAGTTTATATTCTCTTAATTTAACGTTATCAATTGTAGCACTAACTCACATAAGAACAGAGGTAAACTGTAAAGCATTTTCCCGTGAAGTGGTACAGGTGAGCGTATTCTGCGCACGCGCACGCTCAGTCCCGCCATGGCGGTGTTCTGCGGCGCGCGCGTACGTCCGTTAGATAGACGTGTCTACTCCATTACTCTAGTGGTGCGTTGTTATATTATTGGATATTGCTAAATTAATTAACTTTGAACACCTATTATAATTAAACCATCCATCCCAAGTATAATTTTTAAACCTTGGTAAATTAATTTTGGGGGAAAAATACATTTTCTTTTTTTTTTTGCTTAATTTGCTGGAGTTATTTCGTTTAGCAAAGGATTCAATCAATTGTGCTATGTGTTGTGTGCCACTAATTTTAGTGAAATAAAATCCGTTTTGGAAGTGATTTGAGGAAGTAAACCGATGGTTGATGAAGGCGTCAATTAATTCTAAATATTTCTTTACTAATGGAAAAGCGAATAAAATTAATATTTTAAATTTTGAACATCACCTTTTATTTTTTTATGCTGATAGCTTTGTTAATTCTAAAATCGTATACCTTTCAAGGGTCAAAAAGACTCGAACATAAGAATTGAAATTCGTATCAAAATTATATAGATATAAAAGTCCTTACCAGCTAATAATAGAAATTCATTATATATAATTATAACAAATGCTTCAAATCCAAGTACTAATGTAAGATAGTACGTGCTTCATTATATTTGCGAATTACTGAACCGTGAGACAGCTTGTTTTTGCACATTTTTTTATTTCATAGTAAAGCTCAATTTATTGAAGCGTAACTACTCTGTTAGAAAAAAGTTGATTAACGCGTGTTTTAAAGCTATTAGTTTTGTTGCGTTTACACATTACGATGTGTGAAATAATTACGCTATTTAGCATAAGCAATGATAGAATGATAATAGCTAATATCCTCACGACGCAGTTACGATGGGTCGTTTGTAAATGTTAGAAACAAATTCATAAAATTTTTATCTTTTCTGTGGAACGAAATTATCAAAGAGATCTACAATATTTAATCATGATAATCAATATTGTTTTAAACGATCTTGAAATAATATATATATTTTGGTTGGTATATTTCCAATCTAAATCCAGTGGAGAAAGAGTGTCTATAACATGCCTGCATGCATTCGCTACCTTTCTGTCAAAGTTCTGTCAACATTGGTCCAGCCGTTCCGGGGATTACCCGGAACAAACTCGTCCGTGCGGACACACTGATAGACAGACAAAAATGTTAAAAAACGTTTTATCGTCATCAGTAACGCAAATACATCAAGTTCACGAAATTTAGATGTAACATACAAACTGTCTAATTTTATTAATTGTAAAGATTGAAATTATCAGTTTCCAATGATCCAGTAAAGTATGCCAATACAAATTATATCTCCCGGCATTGCCTACATTCTTCAATGAGCTTGTCTTTGTCCAATCGATTGGCTTAGCTGCGCTCTCACTATTTATCTTCAATCTTTTGTATTTGCTAACTACGAAATATTTAACATTCAATATTTTATATCGTTTTGTTTTTAAATAGAAATTGTAGTCAATAGCAGTAGTAAAAAGGCAAAGGAATTAAATCTTTTTCCTATTTGTCTTCTGTATATTAAACTTATGAATAGTATAAGAAATTTACGAGCGTTTTTAATCGCTTGTTTTGTCGACGGTACGTTTGAAAGTAGTTCCTACAATGTAACATTGACCTTGTATTGTCATTTAGAGTAAGGGGACGCGGAGTCACGTTAGATCCTCAGGTGTACATCCTGTATTATCCAGTTCCGTATTATGTACACTCCTAATTCTACTCGTACTCAATAATGTACTATAAAAAATAGAGTAATGAAAAACTCCGTATAACGTCACTCGATATAGCGTCTTCGATTATTGAACTTTTAAAAAAGTCGAAATTGCTTGACTTATGATGGTTTATTTTGTTTTCAATCCATTTACACACTCCATATAATGACGCGCACACTCTTACGGCAAAAAAATTGCGTTTTAAAGCAAGCTTTAAAGAAAATATTGAATGAATATAGGTCATCTTTTACTACATCGGCTTGATATTACTGCAAGTATCTCACTCAGTATCAAATAAGTCTTTTTAAAACCTTTTAATATTATTAGTTTTGCAAAGAAAATCTAATTTTCTGCAATGCAAGATATTCGCTTAAGAGATTGTTAAAACCGATGTAGCCTAGTTTTGAAGTTATGCTCGTAATAAAGTTAAAGTTCTTATCTTTTTTACAACTTAACTCGTTTAAAGTATACCTTTATTTACGAATTTACTCCTAATTCTTTTAAATAGCAAAAAATATCTTTCATTTAAAAAATAAACATCCGTTAGCAACTATCAAGTAACAATTGTTTTTTTTTAATTTTCAGATAGAACCGAACACAGCGTTCCTCCGTGCGGCGCGCGCCGGCCAGCTCGATACAGTGCTTGATTTGCTGGACTCAGGCGCCGTCAAGGACATTAATACTTGTAACTCGGTATGTAAAATGTGCACTTTTAACGTCGACATATAAGAGAAATATCCTTTTTCTGTGTGTCCCTCCTCTGTCCATGAAAGGTTCTGCAATGTTCTAAAGTTGATGTCTTAGGGTAACTGCTCGTTTGCTTACTTATATAAAAAAGTACATTCATATCTTTTAATGCAATGATTAGAAGGAATAAAGGCGTGTTTGGATCACTCTTGTTTTTATTGCATTCTCAAATTTCTGCCTATGCCAAAATGATATACAGTATGCTTCATAATTTGTAAATTATTCTGTACATCTAGCATTAGCTACAATTCACAGAGATTGTCATCACGATAGGCGCAGACAAATTGCAATGTTCTATGCAGTTCTTTCCTGTCGCATTACATTCAACAGTTATTCCATACGGTACATTCAAATATAGTTCCATTTGAAGGTGTGTTAAGGTTTATTTTTGAACTATAAGTGCGTGGGAACCGCACCATGATAATTAGAGTAGAACTGAGCTTATCTCTTGATCGGTTTTATATGCTAATGTTTTTACGCCATCAGTACGGTTAAAAAGAGATTTAAATGAGACATGGACAAGATTTAACTTGTTTTAACTTACCACAGGTAATCAATTTGATTAGAAATTATTATAAAAATTGTGTTGCTATTTATGTATTAGCCGTCGAAATTATTAATGAGTGTAGGTTTCGAACACTAAATAAGAAATAAGTCCCGAAGCATTTAATTACTTTTTAGGGTTCCGTACCTCATAGGAAAAAAACGGAGCCCTCATAGGATTTGTTTCCCTCACTTTGTTGTCCGTCCGTCTGCCTGTCAAGGCCCTTTTTTCAATCGGAATACGTTAAAATGACGTATGTATTTAGTTAAATTTATTTTTTATATGCACCCTGTATTTTACTTACCTATACTTTAAGCTTGTATTCTACGAGGTCATGGTACTTTTAATGTAGAGTCAAACCATTTTTTAAAGTTTGTAAAACTGCAAAAACTTTACTTTACTATACGTTACAACTAAAATGATTTGGCACTTAAGAGGCAACGAAAAAATATATGACTAACAATTATAGAGTTACTACGTTAAAAAAGTTTAAGTTTTATGTTCTTTGATACGTAATTATCTTTTTAGAATATGTGGGAAAATATATACGATGTAATTACTTTAATTTGAAATACAATGGAACGTTACAAAGAAGACTAGCGGTCGCCCACTACTCCGTCAGCGCACGCATGCATCGGCTACCTTACCGTCATAATCGGTCCTGCCGTTACCCGGAACAAACGCGAACTTGCGAACAGACAGACAGACAAGAATCTCTATCGTATATCATGTTTTCGTAAGAGGATTTTTTTCGATAAAAGATTCACACTAAAATCTTTATAGTTTCTATTGTGTAACAAAGATAATAGTTTCTAAGCAATCAAATTATTTTTAATGAATAGAATCTTTACTAACAATGGGTTATTCTGAAACATTATTTAAAAAAAGTCCTGAGTTAGTCCTGCCATTAATTCTTTCATTACTTAAATCAAAGCAACGCATCTGTGGTTCCTCTCGTATTGCTGATGTCCATGGGCGTCGTTGTACACCTCCGCGTTCCCGCTGCTCGTTTGCCCCTACTGTTATAAAAAAAAGTACAAAAAAAAAACAAGTTGATTGTAATTTTTTCTTTTAATTACTTATTTTGATGCATTCCCTCTTTTTTTCTCAATCAAACTTTTTCCTATGGCCGCACTATTTTAAAAATAATACTATGTCGTTGTATGTTGGACACAAATGTAGTTGGCCTTCGATCTAGCTGATACGTTCCGGGCTGCCGACTGTCACCCGTCGTGCCTCGTGCGTCTCCGGGATCCTTTTACAACTGCCTTTACGTAACTCTTTATTAATTACAATTATAAAAAATAATTACTAAACTATGTAGCTTTACTTTTTTTTTATATTATAAGGTGGCAAACGAGCGAGCGGCCACCTGAAATCGCTGAAATAGTAAAGTGGCCGTTGCCCATAGACATACGCAATTGCTTATGCGTTGCCTACCTTTAATCGACGGAGGAGAGGATGCAAAGAAAGAAAATATTTTCCCTTTCCATGCATCCTCTCATCCGGAAAGTCCACTTATACTTCCTATCGTTTTCTTATAAGAAAAACGATGGAAAGAGAGAGAGGAATAAATTAGGCCTCCGGGACGCACACTCATCAGATTGCACGTGGAATTGCTTCCACTCCACACGTGTCTTCTGTGCGATCGTGGTATTTCACCGGGCGAGCTAGGCCACCACTGTTAAAGTAGCTTTACAAAGAATAGTCGATGGAGTCTTAAAGGTTTTTGATTACACGCCCAGTTTTCTTGGGTAATATAAGTCGATTTACCCCGCTGGTCCGATCAAATATAGTCTATATTGTGACAATGTCACGACTGCCCTGAGAGAACCCGAAGACAGGACGGTGTGGAGATAGCTGGTCGACGCATCTGTAAAGTCATA
The DNA here is from genome assembly GCF_000836235.2 of Papilio xuthus. Taxonomy (NCBI): domain Eukaryota; kingdom Metazoa; phylum Arthropoda; class Insecta; order Lepidoptera; family Papilionidae; genus Papilio; species Papilio xuthus. The sequence continues at coordinate 3,589,155 of NW_013532490.1, read as the reverse complement.
TTAAGACGAGCATATAAAGATGAAGACTTTCTTTGAGAACTCTTTCTTCGGGGCATTTGTCAAATTTTTATGAGGAAATTCTGGAATATACAATTAATGAAAATGAATAATTACATTTATGATATATTCATGTTCTACTTTCAATATTTTAAATCATAAAATGTAACAGGAATATTTCCCCGGGCGGGCAAGTGATGCGCGAATTTAATTTGAACGAATCTTATCAACATTATTAATCTGCGTACATTCCCGTGGAAAATACTGACATACTTTAATGTACGTTTTAATTAAGATCAAAATATTTATTAATTTAATAATTTAAAATATATTACACTGTTTAAGTGCGAAAAACATATGGTTTTCGTATAGTGTGTCAGTTTTATTCAAAAACTAACGATCCTCTGCGACTTCGTCCGCGCGGAATAAAAAAAAATAATTAGTAGCCTATGTTTTCTTCCAAACGATATTCTATATGCATGCCAAATTTCATCGATATCCCCACAGCCGTCCTGGAGATATCTTCAAAACAAACATCCATCCATCTAAACATTCGCATTTATAATATTAGTAAGATGAACCAATCGAGCGGACAAAGTCGCGGGCGCCAGTTACTCTTTTCATCGAATGTTCAATGAAATGTGTTCTAACGGAGAAACATAAGAATTATGACGATCAATATGCGTGCAAAGTTTCACGGGATTTTAATTAAACCGAGATTACGGTTCATCACGATACGAAAATATTTTAGTATTTCTTGCACTTTTGTCATACTATACTACTTTGTTTAAAATTCATGTATGAAACTTGAATATTTAATTTAATAGAGAAAATATAATTTAATAATACTGTTTTATTTAAAAAAATCTGTAATATTGGTTTGGCTGAATATTTTGTTATGAATCTGGTCTCCTTATTTAAATTTTTATACTTGCAACTTTATTCAAATAAAACAGAAAATATTATGTACCCTTAGTTAGCTCGCACAAAGCTCGCGACGGTAGTTGGAAAATGGAATTACCGACACAATTTAGTAGCGGTTGCGTCGCTCCGAAGCGCGAGTAAACTAATTTACGAACTGAGATTTAATATATCGTGTTAAATCCCTTGTTAACCTCTTTTATAACTTTTGATACAAGTTTTATTGTGTAAAAGGAAATTAGATTTTGTAAATATAGCTTTTATTGTGTGTATGTTGATGATAAAGAAAAAACAAGTTGGAGAATGGCCGAACAATCTACGTCTATCCATTTTTGTTTAGGTATTTTACTAATTTATTTGAGATTAAACCGAATTTGGTCTTAGTCAACAATTTTAAAAGTAATTAAGTATTTTATAGTCACGGTAACTATGTAATTAATGTCGTCTTTATATTACAGAATGGACTCAACGCATTGCACTTAGCAGCAAAAGACGGTCACATCTCTGTTGTAGAGGAACTTCTCAAACGAGGAGCCACAGTTGATGCTGCCACAAAGAAAGGTTTGTTTTAATTGTAAATTCAATATCTATAGGATTCCCAGTTTAGCAGTAATAAAGTGTAGGTATAACTATTTTTGGTTAACACGTTCGAAAGTTAACTGTTGATAGATTATTATGAAATGTTTTGGAGGTACCTCATCATTTTAACTAATCATCTAATTTGTAAATGCATTTATAAAGACAGATCGTAATACGTGTTTCTCTTTAAGAAAGCAAGGACAGTAGTATGCTTTGATAACATTTTCACAGTATGTATTGAACGCATTAACTGAACTGGACACTTGTACACGATGACCCTAATAATCGGAAAACGAAGAAAAAATCGTCGGTTTTTTATGTGTATTATTACCTCTAAGCTCCTGGTGGATCAAATTTGACGATTCTTTTATTATTCAAAAAGTAGCATATCATTTCTGTTGTGTTTGTCCTATTATTTTCAAATTAAAAACGGCAATTAATTTTTATGTAAACTTTTCTACAATGTGGACACTTGGTTTTAAATATTCTAGGAAACACAGCGCTCCACATAGCATGTTTGGCCGGACAAGAGGATGTCGCGCGTGCACTACTCGGTGCTGGCGCTCGGGCGGACGCGCAATCCGCGGCAGGGTTCACACCGCTGTACATGGCGGCGCAGGAGAACCATGCTGGATGTGTCAAGATGCTGCTTGCTGCTGGAGCCAGCCAGACACTCGCCACAGAGGTAGGATACATTGGTTTCTAATCTGGATTGAACTCCTAGCTATGTAACAAAAAGCGCTAGTCTCATTGCCGACGCACTTTATTTATACCCTAGACAATAAATAGTATATTCACTATTACGTAAGGGAAAAAGTTCAGAAGATATTGGGAAGAAACATGAAAGGAAAAGGAACAGAAAAAGGCTTTTATTGTTAATAGATTTTATTTCAGTTTCATAAAAGTATTAATAAAATGACAATCCCTTTTGTATGAGTTCTCTTTATGTTTTTTCATTTTGTAAATTCCAGGATGGGTTCACACCGCTGGCGGTGGCGATGCAGCAGGGCCATGACCGTGTGGTAGCCGAGCTGCTGGAGTCAGACACGCGGGGCAAGGTGCGCCTGCCCGCACTACACATCGCCGCTAAGAAGAATGATGTCAAAGCTGCGATGCTACTGCTTGAGGTTATTTTATAATATCCTATTCATGTTAAAAACCTTGGTTTCTGAGATCAAAATCTCTCTTTAAAACATGACCCATGATCTTTCTTTCATAGAAGTCTTTAATAGAAGAGCAGAAATATCTATTAACTGATGCTATCAAGAAACGAAAGATAAGGAAATAGAGAGAACATTAAAAATGTTATGTGTATTGGGGAGCTGTAAAAATATTTTAGTCTTAATTTGTCATATTTAGCCGAGCCAATACCTTTAAATTGCTATACCTCTACAATTGCTGGTAGGAATTATAAACACCGAAAAATTGTATATAGCACTGAAAAAAAACTAAAAATGTCATTAAAATGTATTTTATCATAATTCACATATAAATTTCAGAACGAACATAATCCGGACGCGTGCTCGAAGTCCGGCTTCACTCCGCTGCACATCGCGGCTCACTACGGCAACGTGGGCGTGGCCAAGGCGCTGCTGTCTGCTGGAGCGGACTCGGGCCGCGCAGCTAAACACAACATCACACCTCTACACGTCGCCAGCAAGTGGGGACAGCTCGCTATGGTCGATCTGCTGGTTGAAAATGGTAAAGGAACTAAAAAAAAAAAATTACAAGGTACTGGTGGCGCCCTCTGTAAGGAAAAGTGTTCGTAGAAAAATTTGAATTCAGATTAAGTTTTTCCCTTCCCGACTTTTCTTTCGTTCTTTGCGACACAAAGATGATTATTGCTGGAATAAATTTAAATAAGCATCATAATTAAACCTAAGTATAGGCAGATTTTAAAGTCTTTGCTTAAAGTAAAGGTAAATAATATTATTAATATTGTTTTATTTGTATATTGTCAGGTGCCAACATCGCGTCAGTGACCAGGGATGGTCTGACGCCATTGCACTGCGCGGCTCGCTCCGGACACAGCAACGTCGTGTCGCGACTGCTGCAGCACGGCGCGCCCATCACTAGTAAAACTAAGGTTAATACTTTCGTACTAAGTAACTTCTTTTTAGTATCTTAAACTGCGCCGTTGTCTAAGATTGTGTTTGTTATAGAACATAGATGGCGCTAGTATCTTAAAAAAAATGTTGTAAGTCAAATATAATTTTACAAAATTATATTTCAAATGAAAATATAAATCAGTGTAAATTTTCTCTTGTAAAAAGTAACATCTCTTTGTTTATGAGTTTCAATTACAGTTTATCAGCTTCAATTTTCATTAGTTATCGTACGAATGTTTGTAATTCGGTACCTCCGTAATATCTAAACGGATTTTGATGAAATTTTACATAGATGTAAAACATAGTCTGTGTTCTACAGAGGCTACTTATTGAGTTTTTTTATTTTATTTTGGAGTGATGGATTCCCGAGTGAAAACTAATTTACAAATAATAATGTATATTTAATATATATTTACAGAACGGTCTGACGCCTCTCCACATGTCCGTGCAAGGCGAACACGTGGAGACGGCCAAAGTGCTGCTGTCGGAGGGCGCGCCCATTGATGACGTCACCGTGGACTACCTCACCGCGCTGCACGTCGCCGCACACTGCGGACACGTTAAAGTACGTACTTTGCTTTAATCCACGCTTAGTGTTCATTTTTTTAACTAAAATCCAGACTAAAAACGAAAAACTTGTAGGAATTTGTATAGTCAAGGATATCTGACTTGATGAGAGGCGCTGCTGTCGCTATTAGTTCTATCACAAAACATGTGCAACCTACATACCAATATGAAATGGCAAAAAAAAACATGATATGATAGCTACAGTACGAAAAGGATCTTGGGATTGTGATACTTTCTTAACATTGGCATGAGGGCGCTAGTGAGCTATGATAATTTAGTTTGACTTTTGCTAACATTGTCAGTTTATTCTTCTGATTGACTATAAAAAGGCAGAGATATATAAATATTTATGTACAATAGGTGCTTTAACAAAAAAATGAAGCTTACAAATTAAGTAACCAAATGATTGACATCTAAAAACGTTATAATTGTTAAGTTAAAGTTTAAAATGATTTAAACATTATAATTCATTAGTATTTTTATTTATATTTGCAGGTGGCCAAGCTCTTACTAGACAGAAACGCAGACGCGAACGCGCGAGCTCTGAACGGTTTCACTCCTCTACATATCGCCTGTAAAAAGAACAGGCTCAAAGTTGTCGAACTGCTTTTGAAGTATGGTGCCAGTGAGTTTATCTTTATCTATCTAGTAGAGTATAGTCAAAAATGTTAGAATTTAATTTTTAAAAATGTATTCTACCTTCTTACAGTAAAAGAAAACATCGTGATGCAAATTGCACGTATCTATCCCACTACAGGGCCTACCTTTCAGCCTCAGGCGCCCGATCCCCCCGTATCCAGCGCCCTAGGAGTGTTGTGGGGAGACCTGGGCGGCGATATATTGCCGCCTTCGCCTCCCCACTCGTCTGCTCTGGTGCGGGGACGCCAGGGGTCTCCTTCGTGCTTCCACTCCTGTGCCTCCTTCTGCGACACCACCACTTCGCAGAAGGGGGCGACGGCTTCCCAGGACCTCTCACTTCCCAGCGTCGTGCGTATAACGCCTGGGAGTGAGAGGTCGCCACCAGGGTGCGGCGCTCGTCGGACAATGCACAGCACCCTTACAGGTGTGCTGTGCCGTGTTCTCTTCGTCGCCGCATCTGTGGCACGATGCCATCTCATCCCTTCCGATTCGCCTCCCTCTCCCACCTCTCCGCGGATGGCCCAGTCAAATCCGATGTTCCATAGCAGGGGTCCTAGTACAGACCCCTGGGGAACACCGTAGGCCATCCACCTTCCATCTCTCCTGCTCCTCTCTATGTCGAACATCACCCGTCCCTGCAGGTAGTGCCCTACAACCCTCCGGAGATAGAAAGAAACTCCATGGTGTCGGAGCGCCTCCTCTATCTTCGCGAAGGGGATGGAGCCGAAGGCATTGGCAATATCTAGCGATATCGCCATGACCCCTGACCCTCTGGGCCGCGTCCTCGGTGAACCTTTTTAGAGCGGTCAGGGCGTCCTAAGTCGATCGCCCCGACCGGAAACCGAATTGGTTCCCGGTGATTTGCGGTCCAACCCTCTCCAGATGTTGGATGATGCATAAAGCCACCACCCTTTCCAGTAACTTCCCAGCCTCAACCAGCATCACTAGTGGTGGTGCCCTGAAGGAGTGTCTGCGGGTCCACCCCCTTTCCTTATGCCCCAGCCGACCCTCCTTTCACTCCCCAGGAAAGCAGGCAGTCGCCTTTTGCTCCTCTTACCAGTGGAGCATCTAGGACGGCGTCCTCCTCCTCCACCGCATCTGGAGATGGCATGCATGGTTCGAATGGGGGGTTGTCCGGGAACATCCCCTCGAAAACTGCGCTGAGGCCGGCCGGCTCCATATTCTCTGTGGGGGGCGCCCTGATCAGTTTTGCTGTTACCATAAGGTACGGGGCGCCCCCAAGGGTCGACATCAGGATTCGCCAAGAACTCCGCATATGCAGTGTCCTTGGCGGCCCCGATGGTGGCGGTGAGCCTCTGCTTGGCTGCCCACACTTCAGCCTGGAGGCGCTCTAACTCGCCGGTCAGCCGCTGCCGACGGCTTCGACACCGGGTGAAGGCGCGCCGGACGGCCTCACTGGCGGTACGCAGGGCTGTAAGGTCCTGTGTCCACCAGTATACGCTTTCCCTCGGCGCGTAGCTTCGCACCCGGCGTCGCAGATGACCGTCAGATCTTGGCGGAACCTGACATGCCTTTCCCCAACCCTGCTTGCCCCCCCAAAGAGCTTCCTCTTCTCCGGGCCTGACGCCCGTGGGGCGCGTTGGAGACCCTGAACCGAACATACAAATGGCCGGACAGGGTCTCCACCTCCTCCAGGACACGCCATGCGTGCGCCGATGGCAGGGGTGGCGAACGTAACGTTCACCAAAGATCCACCCCGCCCGCGCACGCACGTGTAGACGTTGTTCTGGTTCTTCGTGGCTAGGCCAATTACTGTAGCTCAGTCACGGAGAAGCGCCCCTTTCGCGTCGGTGATGGAGGACCCCCACTCTCACTTAGCCACCGGCACAGTCGCCATTGCGAGCCCAAGATCTGAGGTTTACCTCACGACGATCTTTGGCGCCTACTCAACCTTCCACATTCGGCTCCGCAGCTGCTGTGCAGGTGTCTCCTCCACCGAATAGCTCTCCTCTTCCAAAAAATACATATCCGAAATAGACAAATCCTCCTCCTCTCTCTTCGCCACTTTCTCTCCCCGTCTCTCTTCCTCTCCATCTCTTCGTTATTGTTTTGTTATGGTTTTCTATGATGAATCGGCCTAACTCATAGGACTCGCCATAGAGAGTTAGGCTGATCTAGAGGTCCGCCCCCGAGTGACGGCTGTTCCGGGGGTAAGGCTATTTATTGAGGAGGTCGTCAGGTATCCAAGTCAGGTTTTTACGACTTCTATGTCGGGTTTTTATAGAGTTTTCGTTTCTTGTAGGTCGGCCGGTTAAGGTAAGGCCTCCGCCTTTATGGTTCTAACATACTCCATAACGCCGGCTTGATAAAGATCCTTGAATAAACCACAGGGTTACGAGTACGCTAGAGAGGACGGTGGCGTGCCCCCTCTAATTTCGGACGGATGGGGAGGGTAACATTTTTAATACATTTTGACATGTTTAAAGGTAAATCAAGTACAACTGAGTCTGGTCTGACGCCGCTGCACGTGGCGGCGTTCATGGGCTGCATGAACATAGCGCTGGTGCTGGTGGGCGCGGGTGCAGACGCTGACGCCGCCACCGCGCGCGGAGAAACGCCCCTACATCTGGCTGCGCGTGCGCACCAGACTGATCTAGTTAGAGTGCTGCTGAGAAATAACGCTAAAGTATGTATAGGTGTTATCAAACATCTTGGCAGCTCAGAACTTCATAGAAGTCGTTACGCAGATAAATTTTAGGTGTGCCCATTTGACCTTGAGTCGTCAAAAACTTTGACGTCGACATATGTAGGCTGGTTTCCTAAGAATGTAATATTCATTAATTAAAGTGTCAAATTAAGAACCGCGATGTTAACTTAGTGAGTGAGTGATTTATGATAAATAACTTCCTATATGACCAGGTGGAAGCCCGAGCGCGCGAGGAACAGACGCCCCTGCACGTGGCGGCGCGCCTCGGTCACGCGGACATTGCGGCGCTGCTGCTGCAGCACGGCGCTGACGTCGCCGCTACCACTAAAGACCACTACACGCCGCTGCACATCGCCGCCAAGGAAGGTACACATATACAAAGACGATTTAGGTTCTTTAAGCCAAAGCCATTGTCATCAATTGATGACTGTAAAGTCCCGCGTAGTATCATAGTCAAATAGGACTATTTATAATATAGGGAAGAGGGAATAAACTATATTGAGGTGAAGCCTACTAAAAGTTTGACCTGTAAACTTTTTTAACTTAAGGATAAATAGTTGGCAAAGAATACAAAGAAGTTGATTTTTCTGTAGACACATACTAAGAAAAAACAAAGTATTCTTTCATATATTTTTAATGCCTTTTGTAACTACAAAATGATAGGTAAAGAAGAAGTAGCATCAATCCTCCTCGACCACAACGCGCCCATCGAGGCTGAAACCCGCAAGGGCTTCACGCCGCTCCACCTGGCGGCCAAGTACGGAGACATCGGTGTAGCGCGCCTGCTGCTCGCGCGGGGGGCGCAGCCTGACGCCCCGGGCCGGAGTCACATCACGCCCCTGCACATGGCCACCTACTACGGACATCCTGATATCGCCCTCCTGCTACTCGATAAAGGTATAATTGAATGTGTAGAAATTTGAGCAATATAGGTTCAATACTATTGCACGCCCGCAGAAGGGTTGAGGATGAGCCTCTTTCAGCCCTCGCTCGCTGCACCCCCGGATCTTATCAGATTCTTTAATTGTCCACAGTCAAAATTACGTTATCCGCCAGCCTTTTAGCATTTATCTAACTTTATTTCAATACAATAAAATTCATAAAGCCTTTCATTAAATACAATTATGGTCCTTCGAGTTTGATCGGAACTAGCGATCTGATTCAAATTTGTAAATATCAGTTAGCGTTGATATTTATATTTGCCTCTCTCACTCTTTGGTTTTTTTGTATAGGTGCCTCTCCTCACTCGCTGGCGAAGAATGGTCACTCCGCGCTGCACATCGCCTGCCGACACAACCACCCAGATATAGCCTTTGCTCTTCTCGAACATGGTAAATATTATTTATAGAATTAAGGTTAGGGAATGTTGCAATTGAGGTACATATATTTGTAAAAAAATAAAGTTTGGTTCCATTAATTATTAAATTTCAAAAGTGTGAATTATTTATCGATAACAATGTATACAGACGCAGACCCAGGAGTAAAGTCTAAGGCGGGCTTCACACCGCTGCACATGGCGGCGCAGGAGGGACACGAGGACTGCGTAGAGATGCTCATTGAACGCGGTGCTGATGTTAATGTCCCAGCTAACAATGGTACCTATTTCATGTATTATATATATTTTTTCAGTACATAATAATACTAGCTGTCGCCTCCGATTTCGTCCGCGCGGAATAAAAAAAAGCTTAATAAGTAGCCTATGTGTTCTTCCAGAACTTGTTAAATTTCAGCGAGATCCAAGCAGCCGTTTTGGAGATACTTTCAAACAAACATCGATCCATCCAATCATTCGCATTTATAATTAATATTAATATTATCAAAAACAGTGAAACTAGAATGCAAACTAAATTCATCAAAAGGTTTATTTAAACAAGCCGGAATCATACGAACAATGCTTGTCAAGTTGCTTTAGAACGAGACAAACATGGGAATACATGAGAGCGCTATACTGCGATGACGTCATCACTGGACAGTTTGAACTGTTCCTACGATTCTATAAGCTACGCTCTTATGCTATTACTTTGTTGTAAATATTTTGTATGAATGTGCCAATGTTTATTTAATTATCCTATAGGTCTAACACCAGTCCACTTAGCGGCTTCTGAGGGTCGTACAGCGGTACTGAAGGCACTCTTAGCAGCGGGAGGACGCTGTGGAGCACGTACTCGAGACGGGTACACTCCGCTGCACGCGGCCGCGCACCACGCACACCTGGCGGCTGCGCGTGCGCTGCTGGACTCCGGCGCTGACGTCACAGCGCGCGCTGCACACGGGTAACCACTGTTTTACCGACACTGTGCTGCTTTACCGACAAAAATGACATGTCTGTAAAGTTGTTCCTACTGTTTTATCCATGCTGTATAAACAATAACATGGAAAATTACTTTATTTGTAGAATACATGAAATATGGCTTAGTTAAGAATAGAAAAAACTTAGAAGCCTATGTGTTCTTCCAGACTATATTTTATATGTATGCCAAATTTGATCCAGATCCGTTCAGCCGTTCTGGAGATACCTTCAAGCAAATATCCGCCCATTCATCCATCTAAACATTCGCATTTATAATATTAGTCTTTTGGTTTATAAAAATATCAAGTTTACAATTCAGTCTTAATATTTCTTTTTTCTATTTGTGTTATTATTAAGGAGTTGTATCTTTATGTCCATACAATATGAGGGTTTGTCTTCAGATTCACACCTCTACACCAAGCAGCACAACAAGGACACACACTGGTCATACAATTATTGCTTAAGAATAATGCTGACCCCAACGCATTGTCTGCAGTAAGTTATTTATTTTCTTTCATCAGCTCACTGTACGTCACCAGTGAGGGGGCTCGGAGCCCTAAGTCAGTGACTAGGTCATAGTCAACCATAGCCCAGTGCGTATTGACTTCACACATATCTTTGAATTTCTTCACAGATATGTGCAGGTTCCATAATTTTCTTTAAATCTTTATTTAACTAACGATCAGTTCATCTTAAATATCTAGCATGAAGAATTCACTGAAATGAATGACTACTCACAGTCTTTAAGTGATCACTAATATAGTCTTTAGTGAACATTGACTACCAAAAATGTATACTTATGGTTTACTTAAGTAACCATTAAAGGTCTGTGAGTGTAATTAAGCGTTGTATCACAGAGTGGGCAGACTGCGTGCGCGATAGCTGACCGTCTGGGGTACATCAGCGCGGTGGAGGCGCTGCGCCCCGTCACCGAGAACACGCTCAGCCAGGCTGTTGGAGACGCAGGTTAGTCATCATATCATCATAATTACTAACTAGCTCTATCCCGCGACTCCATAAGTGTGGAATTAAAAAAAACTTAATAAGTATCCTATATGTTCTTTCAGGCTACGTTTAACATCTTTGCCAAATTTTATCTAGATCTGTTCAGCCGTTCCGATGATACTTCTCACAAACTTTGGATGGATAGACATCCAAACATTTATAATATTAGTATGAAGTATGATTTAGTATAATCAATATTGAATGTCTACTAATACGATTAAAATGACGGAAGATTGAGTGGCCGAAAACTGGTACATCTACCCTACGTGTGTGTGATGAGGATAGTAAGATGATGGTATTTTCGTTATCTGTCTTCTTATGAACGGACTTTTGGATGAACGGATCTCAAGAAATTTGGCATAGATGTAAAACATAGTCTGGAATAACACATAGCCTACTTATAAAGTTTTTTTATTCCGCTTAGAAGAAGTCAGGGGCAAAACTAGTCTGTAATAATTATTACGGTTAATATCTCAAACGAATTTCCCACTTCCCACGGTATCATCAATATTTTCAAAGTTAGGATTCGTCTAGCGGTCATTAAAGCTCGGAAACGAACAGCTGCATCTGCAGTTTTTCTCTTATTACTAATCTAAGAAAAATTTAAAAATAATTCCTTCCTTACATCCATTTCTTGTTACGAAATGTAAACAAACAATATACATATATTCCGACTTTCTCGCTATAGTCTCGCCATTAAAAAAAATTAGTTGCAAATTGAGCTATTATAGTAACACAAATATTCAGTCGTTTTGTATGTAACAGTATAATATTTTAATTAAAATTAAAGAACAAATACAACGCGTCCGTCTCGACGCGAAACTTTGATCTAAATCCGCGTCAAACCTATATTTAATATTAACCAACGGACGCGTAAATTGTAAACTGGCCGCCAGCCAGCGCACCAAGCCGAACGTAACGCACTAATGTAACGAATAAATATTACTGTACAACTAAACCCATTCAGTGTGATCTGACCTTTCGTATTTAGATTTATGACTCAAATTTAACTAAATCCATTTCAAATGCATTTGGAAAACAGAAAAACTACAGTATAGTTCTATTAAAATATCTTAGCGGTCCGAAGTCATGTGCGCGCTGCGCTGTGCCCCCCGCGCGCGTCTCTGCGCCCAACACAACTAAAATTGTGTTGTGCGCACTTAGGTACTTATGCGAATTTATGAGCCGCCACGATATCTGAAAACTACTATATCTACTGTAATCTGTAATATTTTTTTTGGGTTTTTTTTTCTTTACGAATAAAAAAATTATTTGTCTTTCTTTGGTTTTTGCACAATTTTTTTATTATTTTCGCCAAAAAAGTCTGTACAATTTTGTTGATAGAGTTTAGATTTTTTGAACTTAATTGGAGCAATTAGGGTAATTTTCCATCTGAATTCTATTTCAAGGATATTTCCGAAAACCTTTCATACGAAAACATCTTATTCCTAATAGAAATTTAACGAAGTGTAAACATTCTACGCACTTATATTTAGCGAACAACTCGAACAAATTACACCATTCGATCTACAACAGTTCCAACTCGTTACATTACAAATTAGTAAAACTTGTTCACCGCTACAAACGACTTGAATACGTTGCCTTGGCACGCTTGGTTTTATGTTAGAGATTCGCTAATCACTTCCAAATCTGATATATTTAAAGTTAAATACTATTTAACTAAATATTAACTACGAGATAAACATCTGTCGTGTTAATCTTTGGGGTCTTCGAATGTTACTAATAATCGGTCAAGCCCTTTAACGGACAGAAAGTTCTTTTCATTCAAAACTCGAAATATAAGATTTCCATTTCCAGTCTTGTATGAAACATATTGTCGTCCCTTTCATTATCTTTTGAACAAATAGAGACAGTTGAATTTCACGAATAAATACTTCATACAACTGGTTTTATGTAAGCGCGTATACTTTGGTCGAGACATCCATTCATGCCACTGCAAAATTCATAATAACCGGCAATTAAATTTCCTGTTCTCTATAAGAGCAAGGGAACTAGAACTAGGTACACTAACTGCGCATCTTAGCGAGTACTCAGAAACGTTATAAGTCGCTTAAGGACCGCTTAAGTCTCTGACTGAGTTATCGTGAAAACATATTGTCTTTTTTGTCAAAGATAATGAGAGGGATGACGATATGTTTTATACATGTTCGATCTCCGAAACCGACTATTAGTCATTGACAAAGTACAATCGTGTTGACAAAGCATATGACATAATCAAGGACATTCTCGTTACATTAATTCCTGCTGTAATGCAGTCGCATTGTAAGCAAATCAATCAACATTAGAACCAGTGACCCGCACTGTACTTACTATATGTATATGTCCATGTAAACAATACGATTGATGCGTTAATAGAAATACAAATTGTTGTTTTAAATTTATCCTATTGAATAGGGTGACCATGTGAATATCTGCAAATGTAGTACATAGAATTGTATAATACATATTTTATTTTTAGAAAGGTATATTATATTGAAAAATCTTATTATATTATCAATTTACGAGATATATGGTAAACTGTTAAAGTGCTTAATATTTTTAAAACATTTTACCGAGTGACTTAGATATAAACAGAGAAATTATTGAGTTTGCATTGCCTGTACTGTCCTTTTTTTTTCAGAGGGGAATGCTTTATGCATACTCCGCGCCCCCGGGGGGGGGGGGACGCGGTAGTTATGTGGGATTCTCCTCCATAGCGGAGGCATACCCACTAAACCCCTCTGTTCCTCCAACGCATCGGGACGGGACCACGGGCACGCTTTCGCTCTCGTCCGCGGCCCTGCCTGTATTGTCCTAAAATTGTAAAAGAATTATGGTAAACATAACTGCATGTAGTTATTAGTATGACGTTTATATGCGCCTCGGATCAGATCCCTATTATCTAATCTATGCACAATTTGTGTCACAAGTCACTGAGCAATGCTACAGTCACGTTATATGTGCTTTGTTTTTTTTATAAAGTTTAATAATCTGTGTTGCCAGTTCTATATTTTATATCTCGTGTTTATGTTCATAAGTACCTATATTTGTAATTCAATGATACGCCTACATATAGTTTCGCAATGAAATTGCTTAGCAACATTGTCACTAGGATTGTTATTGCGCAAATTCAACAAATTATTTATTTTAGTCAATATTAAATTAAACTTTTTAAACTATCGTTAGTTCAAACGTAGTAATCGTACAAATTAATTTCATCATAGATTATCAATATCATAAAGGTTAAGTGAACGACATTTAATCTTGGTTAAACCACTAAAATGCGATAGTTACTTTATTTATGTTTGTATTTCATAAAATGAATTGACGTAGGACGGCCATCTGATAACTATGTTCTATATGAAAACCTAATTTCTGTAAACCAATAGAACAATTGTTAATTTACGGAATTAAATTTCAATAACATTATTTCTATCTTGAAATAATTACAAAATTTCATCTTTTAATTAAGAAACTAGCTGTAGCATGTGACTGCGTCCTCGTGGAATTAAAAAAAAACTTAATAAGTAGCATATGTCTTCCAGGCTATGTTCCACATCAGTCCCAAAATTCATCAAGATCCGTTGAGCCGTTCCGGAAATACCTTCAAACAAACATCCATCCATCTATCCATCTAAACTCTCACATTTATATTATTAGTAAGATTTAAGAAATGAAATGTTAATACCAATTACAATATTTCTATCAAGAAATAATTACTAAATGTCATCTTTTATTTAAGAAATTATTGCTCAAGAAGTTACCTACTTAGTTACGGTTCAAAATTGAAATTTACGCTTCTCAAAATTGAAGAACTAAATGTAATAAGCCTTGTAAAATGATTAGATATCTTAAACTTATATACTTTTAATTTTAATATCAAATACTGATTATATATTACAATACAAAAATGTACTGAGCTTTTTTTGCACTTTGTACTCGATGACATAGGCCTCTGTTTCTGGCGTTCTGCCATTGTCTGAAGAGTTGTTAAAATCTACGACCGATAGTTTCTTTTAGCTGTTATAAATAATTAGTACGGAAATTTGTGTCTTTCGCTATATTAATAATACGATTGTTTAAAATCTTGCTATGACATTTAATCGCATTTATGTCTAAAGGAATTGGTTAAATTAAAATGTTCTTGACAATCGCTATTGACAATATAACTAACCGTGGTTTTCTAAGATAAAAGATAAGGACAAGGATGACGAGATATATTATATTGTTAGGAATCCGACACTGCCGGTGTACTGGTGCAACAGCTTTACTAAAATGTCGACGTTTATGTCCCGTCACTAATAATTCTGACACTTGACTTTGTAAAAGCGCGCTATTCTCGCCAAAGGATTCTAATTAGTAATGTATAAAAATACAGAGATTTTTCGTCTCAGAAACATACGGTAAAAGTGCAACTAAGTTAAATTCTAAGGGAACAGTTATAAAGTATCATCTTTCTTGATTCCACCTTTGTTTGTGTGATGCAATTAGTACTATTTATTCAAGCCTTGACATTTATATTCTCATCAAAATGCCATTATACCGGCTTTTATTATACACTCACCATTGATATTTCATTTTTTTCATATTATTACTATGAGTTTTCATTACTACAGTAAATGTATAAAAAAAGGATCAAGAATCAGCGCGGAATTAAAAAATATAGTAATAAAGATAGCCTGTATCATCCAAGGATAACGTGGCTTCTTTATAGTGAAACAATTATTTAAATAGGTTAAGTACTTTCGGACCCTATTCAATACAAACAATCAAGTTTTTCCTCTTTAATATTAGTATAAAAATGTAATATATATTCTACACTAAGTGTCACACTTAAACAACTATGTGTGCAGCATTAAACCGTAATATAAAACGATAAAGATGGTATCTTTATATCCCTTTCTAGCCTGGGATTAAATATACTTTCTCACGATGCGTCTCGGCTGACATCCCATTATCCGGTTACTGCAATCTGTCCTATTTAACTCAGGTAATAACAAACTCGCTCGGTTAAGTTACCTTAATAGTTAACTAACCTTTAACGGTAGCTTGATGTGTTAAATCTGTCTGCATGTTACGAATCGGTTTGAACGTATTAAATGTTATAGTTTTTAGTACGTACGCCGTTGTAATTTTCTGAAAACTGGAGTGAAAAAAATCTCCCAGACAAACATTGATAAATTAATTTATTTTATTTTGTCGGCAATAATTTTATAAGGTACTAGCCCGCGACTCCGTCGGCGCGGAATTAAAAAAAACATAATAAGCAGACTATGTGTTCTTCCAGACTATGTTCTATATCTGCCCAATTTCATTAAGATCCATTGAGTCATTCCGGATATACCTTCAAACAAACATCTATCCATTCAACCATCTAAACATACGCACTTATAATATTAGTAAGATGTCGGAGATTTAATATATACAACAAAAAATTTGAAAAATGTTTTCTACTCACACCAATCTTTATTGGTCTTTTAATTTCTCCCAATCGATTCAACTTTAAATTCCCATAATTATTACATAAAGAAAATGCAAACAAATTGAGAACTTCCTCCTTTTTGAAGTCGGTTAGAAATTATATTACAACCATGACATTGAATTCACAAAACACACCAAAAGTATCCGTTACGATTATTTCACGGAACGCACTCAATCGAATGCAAAAGGTTCCATGAATTAACATTTCAAAACAATGGCTCACGAGGAATATTTCTTGGCCGTGTGTATTAATAACTTTGCAAGGTATCGCGTATACGATGACGTCACCCCAACTGAATTTAGCGGATAGCTACGAACCCGTAATTTCGCCTTGTTTATTATATATTTCTCTTCAATTCCACAGACTTGAAACTATGATACTATAGAAGCGACGCCGCAACTGTAAAACTTTGTTTTTGACAAAAAATTATTACTACTTACTGTGGAATAACCACTATTTCATTAAAACGTATTTATGTGCCTTATTTTAAATAGGTTAAAGTTCAGGAAATAATTTATCAACTTTATTATTTCCTTCTACAGAGATATATTCACAGAATTGTTGTATAGAATTGCCTAAAACATAAAATACATGAAAATAAGGAACCCTTATATGGTTGCTTTATAAGAAACATATCCTAAATAACTGACTACTTTAAAATACCGACAAGTCTAGTGACTAGTAACACAACTTTAGACAGTCTAGTGACTAAAATTGAGTGCTCTATGAGATTCGAAGCTCTACAGTCTTGTTTTTTGCATGCAATCGCACGTGAGCCGGCGCGTCAACGGAATAGCGGTCGAGCAGTCGCCGCGCGGCCTCCCGACGTTTATCACGGCCCCAAACGTAACTAACCGATATACTACAAAACTGTCATAGTACTATACTTTATGTGATAATTGTGCGTTAAAAATAACCTTAATGTGCTTATAAGTGATCAGTGAAGTGATAGGAATCGAAAGTGATCACTCTATAACATCTATCTACCGGTAAGGTTATCTTACTTATTTAAATTTTATTTAGAAAATAATTATAAAGGAGCATTCACACCGTCTGCTTGTTGTGGCGAAATGCCAGAATTTACTTTAACATCGACGTAAAGGAATTTTATGTTTTCACAGTTATTTTCAATGACTGTATGAACTTATTTTGAGAATCTCTTATGTGTAAATATTTTAATATATTGTATTTTCGTATATTAACATTGACATTTAGCTATAAATCGGGACTTGTTTAAAATTAAACGACCTTCGTCCGATGAGCTCGTCTCAAACACCTCTACAACGTCGGTTTATAACCCATTCACTCATAATGGGGTCGAATCTTTATTCATAATCAATAAACCAATACAAAAATATTTTTAATTGTTTACGTCTTGCAAAAGTAAATATTTTCATACTTTAGTGAAACATGACACTGTCGTATAACTTTAGACAAGTTGTTATAGAAAGTACGTTTGAAATAAACAAAAGATAGAGGAAACTCAATTCCATACCTGTTGCACGAATTCTGACCAATATTTGATGGGAAATGCGTGTAAATTTAATTAACTGTACGAGTTCTAACCATTTCGTAATTAAAGATTGACGGACATGTTTAACTCTTCTTAATTAAAGTGATCGAGAGTTAATTAATAGGCACATTGCAATGACTCAAAAGTATAGTTGTTTGATATAATAAAGTATATATTCTATTACATTCTATCATTAGAACTATATTTTGTATAGACCGTAGATTGCGCAAAAATTTAATTTTACGATTGACTAATCATTTTGTATAAGTACAAACTAACAATACTTGTTTTGCATTAACTGATGACGCATCGCTTCGCTATTGTGTCGCACTCAAAACTTGTAACAGTCATCTTTTTGACGTATGCGTCTCCAAAATATGGCTGCGACCTTTAGATTAAAGGCCCGTACATTAGTACGCACGTGTTTTAGTTTTTTTGTCTCTAATATGTAATTTATATTTTTAAACTATGTAGTAACATCTAGTTGTATAAAAGTGGGATAGAGTACAGATTATGTTAGAATTACACAACCAAGCCCTTTACTGCCTTTCTATGGTACGCAATATGTAACGTTTCTTTTTGCTTATACCGCGACCTACATAAGTTCTAATTACAGCTTTGTTCATTGTTGTTATGCTAAACATAAAAAGACACATTAATAATCATTCATAAGACAATTGATATTAATTCATCTAATTTTAAAGTCTTATTAATCTAAAAGTTCAATTCTGTATTTATGGTCCTTCGAGTCAGACACATGCGAAATTTTCATCTTTATATGTGTTTTGAATATTTTAGTTTATTATGGCATTTCAACTCATTCGAATAAAGTGTTCTTTTATTTGTCTAATAATTAATATTTGTCTGTTTGTCCTTTATGTATTTCTAACAAGAGAAGGTTATCTTTTATTCTTTTTGTATGGTATAAAAATAATGTGTCGAAATTGAAATATGTCGATTTTGTCGATCGAATGATGTAATGCTTGACCTCTGTTATTATGTGTGTGTATGCATGTGTGAGTTATCATTTGACACGGCAACCTGTTCTGTTGGTCCGCAGGCCTCAGATCACATAGCTGCGTTGTATCTGCACCAACGAGAATAGATCATGTTTTTTTTAAATTACAGAATTAAAAATATACACATACTAGTTGTCACCCGCGACTCCGTCCGCGTGGAATTAAAAAAACATAATTAGTAGCCTATATGTTCTTCCAGAGTATGTTTTATATGTATGCCAAATTTCATCGAGATCCATTCAGCTTTGATTTTGGAGAAATGTGAAGTTATAGTTAATCAAGTAAATTTTATCGTCGCAATCAACTTAATTAAAGGTTATTTTATTTACACGCATTTATAATGGAGGGTTTTCATGACTAATATTTATTTTTAGGTAAATTAACAAACAACATATTATAACATAGCAAACGCATCATCATCTGAATTTGCCAAAGTAGCAAAGCAACCGCTGACTGCAACTGCATATGCGTTGCCTCCCTTTAATCGACGGCCTCATAGAACCGCAATTTCATATGCGTTGTTCTCCTTTAATCGATGGAAGCGGGATGCAAAGAAATAGTGTATTTCCCGTTCTATGTATTCCCTCCTCCGTCAAATCAACTTTCCCTTACCATTCTTTTCTTATAAGAAAAGGTTAGGATGGGAAAGAGGACAAATTAGTCCTCCGGCATGAACATTCTTTAGATAAAACGCAAAATAACATCTACTAAACGCCTGTTTTCTGATTGGTCGTGAACCACATTCGTGCAGCAGATGTTGCGGACTCTACCACCATTTTTCTTTTTAGTTTTCGCGCCATATTTTATACAGATAGCAAGTTTCTATCTCGTAGTTTAACTAACGTACACAGATTGTGTTCATTGCAAACATAAATAGCGGTGTTCGAAGTTTAAAATTTATGGCTCAGTTTTATGTGCACTTATAAAAGCGAAAATAGAGTTATGGTTTCTCCTTAGTGGTCAAGACGAACTAAGTAGTACCATTAGGATTATACTAAGGTTATCATGTTTAAAATAATAAGATAACGACAAAAAAGATATCAGAAAAATTTAATGGCCATTTTTTTTAATTTTGACTTCTACATTTCGTATTTATAAAAGGAATTTCAAAGATTATAAACATTGGTAGTTTTCATAAATACTAATAATAGGTATGTATGCAGTATTGAATATTGTAAAACAACATTGTTTCTAAATTCTTTGTAAATTGAATCATTAACAAACTATAATTGCGTAAGGAATATACGGCGTTAATTGTGTTTATAACTGCTTATTATTATTGTTTAAAACCAAACAAATATTTAAAGCTCAAGTATGTGATGAATAGATTAATAAAAAAATACTTAACTGATCGACAGAGAATGCAATTTCGTAGTTTCCTTTTTAGTGTCCAGTTCCACTAGTTGTACGCATGTAGTTGCGTCTATTTCTACTGGCACACAACAAACGTAATAGTATTCAATTCATGGTATTACGCAGAGATATCGGGCACAGTAGGATTAAGAAACCTTATCGTGGCCTCTACTCTTAAGGTTTTATGCAATCGTAAGCTAAGAGGATAAATCCTGAATCAGTTTAGTTTGCTTTTAACCGGCTGACATAGAAAGAAATTATTTTTGCACATATGTTATGGGTTTTAGCCTAAGAAATTATTTATGCGCTGCACTTTCATTAGTAGATTCATAAAACAAATCTTATCTTACTAATATTATAAATGCGAATGTTTAGATATATGTATGTTTGTTTGAAAGTTTCACCAGAACGGGTGCATTGATGTCTCTGAAATTAGGCAGCGATGTATAACCATAGTTTTGAAGAACACATAGGCTACTAAATAAGTTTTTTAATCCGCGCGAACGAAGTCGCGGACAACAGCTAGTATTGCTGTTTGATATTAGCATTACATTATTTCTTAGTGTTTAATTCAATATTGTTGGACTTTCACGTCTCATGAAAATAACCTAGCGGCATCTATGGACAGTGAAATCGTAAACAATGTCTTCCTAGCGGAGGCTGTGTTTCATTAACTTAAATAGTCGCGTCCTTTAGAGCATTATATTAAATCTATGCTGAAAGACTTCCTTAGTGGCCACTTAACAACTCTTTGTGCGACTGTCTATCTTATTTGTTTACTATTGGTTGTTACTGTTCTTTACTTCTGGTGGCTTAATAACATTATAATAGTATGTTTTATTATTTTTTTACTCTGAATTAATGATAATAGGACAAAGTGTATGAGTATGGTCAAATAATTACGAATACGTCTATTTAGCCAAATCTAAATTACAGGTTAAGACTAAAATATTAAAGTGTAATATGTAAAATTTTATATTGAGATGTGAAACATTGTCTCAAAAGGTTTTTAATTACATTTTGGCATCGCACCATAATTTATTTGGCATTGCTAGTTTTAATATCATAATTGCTGTAGAAAAATTGTTGTAAAAAATATATTTGTATGGAGAATACTAGTAATTCTTTGTAACTGTTCTTAACTGGATTAATTTTGTGCCAAATTATTATAACACATGGCGAATTCGAATTTACATCATGTTTCAAAGTCCGCTCTTATCAAAAAGTCGAGCATAGATAAAGGGTTTATTTTTTTTAATTCTCAGATATAAATGCTATAAAGCGCCATCTAACAATATGTTCAGGCAAACATCCATAGTGCACATGAACTACAATAGATGGCGCTAAACGTAATATAATTTTTATGCATTATTGGAGAAGTTTTACAAAGATAAAATTCAAAAAGAAATTATTTTTATTTAAAAATATTAAAATAGTGATAGCTTGATCCAGAGATCTTTCTTTATTTTCTCTCTAAAATACTGAACTAACATCTCTTCTAATAGCTGTTAAACTGTACCTTAGTCTAGACCTCAAATTCTAAATCTCTACTAAGATAGTGCCTTAGCGATCAATTAACAAATCTTAAGGCGTGAAATTTAAATCTGTAGCTTGTAGCGTGTCAAAAGATAAATCATTGAAAACATTTCCGTCCGGTGTCCACTGTCCATTTGTGGCTGACCTTCGCCTTATTTACGTAATATCGTTTGCTTCGCTCAAGGAATCATCTGTCCATTTGATTATGAGCGTGCTATTAAATGAACCAGTTCGTACTGGACGAAGCCTTTGCTTTTGCGCCTTACTTCCACTCTGATTGATAAATACTTACCGTGGGTTTCTGACATCAAAATCTCCGTTTAAAACATATTGTTATCTTTGTTTTGTCATAGATTATGTGATAATATGTTTTATACAGAGATTTTGGTATCAAAAACACACGGTTAGAAAAGTTATATTATGAACTCTTGTAGCTGAACTGATTTTGGTGAGTGAGATGTCTCTAGATTCGTTTTCTCAGAATGTCATAGAGATCCAGTCGTCCGTTTTTTTTTATTTTATAAATAGTGTTATTTATTTCATAATTTATTCTGCATCGTTATCAAAACAATCAATAGTAACGTAACCGCATCCGATTTAAATTCTTTGTTTAGTGGCAGTAACCGCGGATATTCTGGCTGTAATTACTGCAAAACATCGACAATGTCACGCGTTCCATTTCAGCGATTCAATAGTGATGGTCTCACAAATTATCGATATTTAATAATATGCTAGAATATATATATATATTTACCAATACAATAAAAATATGCAGATCTGTAGCTCAAAATACACTTACATTAGACACTTAAATGATTAATATTGTTAAGAAATTTAACAATATAATAGGAATAAAAATATAATCCAGCGCCTTAAGTAACTGCATTAAGGTCTAGAGAGATATTTTTTTTTTATTTTATATATTTCTTAAACCATCGAAAGTTTTCGATAATGATACATATCAAAAACTCATCCCTAGTGACGGGAAATCACTCGCTAGTGTTGTGGAGTTGAATAAAATTACGGAAGCCTCGGCAAAGGCACGGCAAATCATACAGGATAAATTGAGCGTGCTGCGCGTGAATTTGAAACAGCTCTAGTAATTGTTAGTTAATAACCATATTATGATGCTAGTACAACACTACATTTCGGATGCCCCTCCACTGACAAAATAAAATTTGTTTCCATTGTTGTGTCTGTTTCGATGTGACCTCCTTAATTCTAAACAGTGGCGTGTCGATTAATTTTTATTTTTTCCCAAAGTATAGGTATGGGTTAAGTTCTTCTGACTAATTGTTTTTTTTTTTTTATTATAATTGAATACATTTAATTAACACCTTAAGTTTTTTGCTTAAGTAAACATATACAAAATAAAGTGTATTTGTTGCCTTTTGCGGTATTGTAACCAAAACAAAGACTCTATTTAATTACGATGACATCATGCTTTGACCTTTTCTGGTATATAACAATGACATCGTTAAAAACAGAAAGTTAAAAGACAATATAGAAATAACTCCATAAAGTATTTTCGTCTCTTTGACCTAGATTTGAGGGTTAAAATTTCACTTGAATAAAATTATTCACACACATCTCGTCTAGTGTTTGTTAGCATGTAAAGAATCCTGTGCATGTAGTGATTAATTCATGAAGTTGGCGACTCCATGAAGTGGCCAGCTATTCTATGACTTATCCTGAAATATCCTGGCAGATAATTTCCAATAGTTGTCGTTATATTATATAATATATAAACTTATTTCTTTGACAATTAAGCTGTATAAAACCTGATTGAGTTATAAAAATGTTTTATTTGTTTGTTTTTATTTTTTTTTAAATAACTGTCAACTTCCTCATATTGAAGGCCATCATAAGCAAACCTGTTGCTGTAGTATTAACAAATCGACGATAATATAATGACCAAAGATTTATCACGTGACTATGTTTATATTGTCAAGGCATTAAGTATTGCGTAGACTTTTGTCATTTATATTGTTTAGGTGTTCAATGTTTACATTAAATTTACAATATCAAGATACGCAAATAGCTACTCTATTGTTAGTAAGTTATGGTTTAGATTTCCATAACCTGGTTTCATTAGTCACCGCAACGAGTCTGATAGCGTCATTTAGCTAGTTGTTTGCCATCACTTCGTCTGCTACGTGTACATAGCGTGGGCATGTTAACACGCTTTAATAATATTTAGACACGTCACATGTGTTTAACATCATCTGCTTCCTCATGTTGCGTTGAGAGACACCTGTATGACTTTCATGACTCTATGGTCAACTGACTCTATTTATTTTGTTGTATAACCTAGATTTCCTCTCGTACACTTTATGAATGCCTGGTACTTTTATTTACAACCAATCGTATTCGTAATCGATTTTTAAGTTGACCGATCAACTACAGAATACGCGTATAGGAAAAATAATTGGGTCACAAGGTCGCTTCTAAACTTTCAAAGTAAGTCGCGTTGATTCACATGAGCGTGACAGCGTTGACAGGTTCTGTTAGTCTTGCCGGGGAGTCTAGCAGGGGTTGTAATGGACAAAGAAAATTAATTCTATCTACCAAATTGACGATACGATTTAATACGTTCCATGCTCCTGCAATTTTCTAAAGAGATCTCGCGAAAGTCAGTGCACTGAACGTGTTAATTATATCAAGTTACAATCCTTACTAATCTCTTGATCTCTGATCTTTGATTATGTTCCCTTTGATCTCAGTACATTTTTTTACCATATTATTTTAGAATTAGCTATCAGTTATTCATCCTCTTTTTATAAACATCAGTCCATTTACAGAGAGCATCAATGCGAATAATCGTTTCATGGAATCGACTTGACTGCTTTCGCAATTTTTTCCCAGTCCATTCGTAATGGACGGGCCATTGATACAGGAAAATATAAAGGCTGTTACACACCACGGTACTTCCTTGCTAATGTAATACCAAAGCTGATATGACACAGAAAATAAGTATTATTATTTGTTTATGAGGAACTTGAAAGGTATTGAAACAATCAAAAAACTAGTAA
The DNA here is from genome assembly GCF_000836235.2 of Papilio xuthus. Classification (NCBI taxonomy): domain Eukaryota; kingdom Metazoa; phylum Arthropoda; class Insecta; order Lepidoptera; family Papilionidae; genus Papilio; species Papilio xuthus. The sequence continues at coordinate 3,564,446 of NW_013532490.1, read as the reverse complement.
ATAAGTCGATAGTTAAGTAACGAAAACAAAGAAAATTACTTCATGTAAACGTAAAATGAATTAAATAATCTGTTTTGTTTTTAAATGTCTGTTTCAAGCGTCAATAGCCTAATGGTTAAGGGTGCGGATTTCCGATCATGAGGTCGGCGGTTCGATTCCATTCGACTATTGTCGTAAACCATATCCTAGCACAAGCCTAGAGCTTAGTTGGAATGGTAAAAGAAATAGAAAATTTACAAAAAAACTGCTAATATTTAAAAAAAAATCTTTAATACGCACTTATTCGTGGCATTTATAAAGATTGTCTCTTGAGATATGAAGTCCATTTTGTCAAATTGTACACAAACATGAACCGCACAATAACAAATATCATATTTATTAAAATGTTCTGACCTCGACTGTACAAATAGAGTTTGTTTGTTTTATTTTTAGCATAGGTTTGTTAAGGTTAGCCAGCAGCGGTTAAAATGATTTCCAAAAGGTCAAAGATTTAACTTCAAAATAAGAAATAAAAGAATATTATTTGTACAATGGATTTTTATAATAGTATAATATTAATTTATTATTATATTGAGATATTTGCAAATAATTACAAAATATTAGACGCAATGTCGCGATAAAAAACAAGAATTAGGATGCTATTGAGTCGATACCGTCTCATAATAAAGTCGTTTCTTTTCTTTTAATACTTAAGGCTTAAAAAAGAAGAAAAGCCCTGTGATTGACATCTATAACATCGTAAATTACAGCCCAATCACCGAGCCTATTCGTTATGCCTCTAATTTCGTATTTGATAGGACGAAAATTATAAATGTCGCACATAAAAAGATGAAGCAGAGAGATAGCTATATTACAATTAATGAATGAGTTTGGAAATAAATAACATGAATTATTATTATCGTATTTATATACTTCATATTTAAGGGTAACTTCCAAAGTCTGTAAAACTCGTTGTGTGTACCAGCCCTTATATCCATCGTCCCACTGCCCTAAGCTGACGCGTGCCAGGTTTCATTTCCCATTCCGTCGTTAGTCGATCGAACAACAATCGACGAATAATAAACAACGTTTCACTTTTCTATTTTAGTTTGGGATCGCATACTTGGCGGCTACCGCTGTGGGAACCTACCAGTTCGGTCGCACATTGACTTTGTTTACAACTGTAATGGATTATTAGCATTTGTTAATCGATATCTGTTTATAGATATGCTTTTTGAGTTGATATTTTAAGCCGATAAATACAAAGAAAATTTAAATAACCCGTAATTTCATTGGGATAGTTAAGTATTGAAGTTTTCAATATCGTAAAACTTTAATTGTTACAATGGTAAACAAAATAACAATAGTTAATCCTTTTCTCATGCTTTTTATGTATTATTTCAATAATTAATCATCTCATTAGAGTAGGACATTAGTTAAAAATAACATCTATTGTGTTTCAATCCGATTATATTCTTATACAATAAAAACGTCCTTGTGGTAATGGCTATACATAATGGTATAGAAACATTCAAATATTATGGTGGCTCGGAAAAACGCACGAGATGACATCGAATAGCAGTGGGCCCGCCTATGCTCGTAGCTTACGAGCTGCAATAAAGTGGGAATATTTTAATACACAGACCTCGAAAACTATCGATCCTCGACTCCCCGATATAGAGTTTGAAATACTTGAACATCGTAAAAGAGGGTACTAAAATGGTGTAATATCTTCAGTGGTATTCCATTTTAAGGTCTGTTTTAAATTTAATGAATGAGAAGTATGATTTACCATAATCTAATTAAAAGTTCTCTTAAAGTTCTAATTAAAATTACAACTAACTGAGTCATAAAGAATGTTGTATAGATGTATGGATTGTCGATACTGCGATATTTTTACATCATAAATGTAGGAGAAAAAAAGAAAACATTTTATAGTGTGTGAAGTACACTCGTTCACAATGAGGCCACGTTCCAAGACTTTGCCCCACTTTCTGTGGCGTCCCTTAATGGCACCCACAGGATTTACATATATAACTCTACTATGTAGGTTTTTTAACATGAAAATATTTATTTCTCAATCATGATAATACAGTTAAATAAGTGACAAAATGTGGTTATTACCATAATTTATTTAAACACTTCCGCACAGCCCCTATTCAGATTCGCATCCGCAGGCAACCGTCCACATTGTAACATAACTGTCCACGTAATTTCATATTGACCCCGACGAAATATTAATTAGGTAAAATTATCATAATATTTAGGAGGAGGTACCACAGACGGAATATAAATCTATTGGCCTTGATTCCCGATTTGGCGGGCGATGTGAGCTCACTATACTCTACCGACTAACGACTCAATAGCTGCTTGCATTGTGGATGGCCAGTGCTTCCTTACCCGTGCTCGGAGTCGCCTAGTCGCGCGCTAGTTTACGCACATCTCCGTGGCGCGTGAAAAATTATTTAAAAAAGAATTAAAAAAAAAATACGCGCGCTTTGTTTTTAAAAAATGGGTGTAGTGAAAAATCAAAAGAAAAATAAAACGAAAAACGAAATAAAGAAAACCGAAGAAGTGAATGGAAAAACAAAAAAAGATGAAAATAAAGTGAAAAAGAAAGTGTCGTGTTTACAGTGTATCAAGTCGCATGATGATGGTATTTAGTTTTGTATATTTATATTTTATATACGTAAACAATTGCGCTTATCACGTAGAGAGGTAGGCAGTAATTATGGATCGTTATAATTTTTTATTTGATTACTTTTTAAACTACTGGCTTCATACTAGTGTAAAGCTCTTGTAATTTATTTTAATTTACAATATAACGTTATTATATCTTACTTCTTAGTAATTTATAGATGCGAATGTTTGGATGAATTGATGGTTGTTTGTTAGAAGATATCTCGAGAACTGCAGCATGTTTCTCACTGAAATTTGGCATAGATGTAGAACATAGCCTGAAAGAACACGTAGGCTACTAATTAATATTTTTTTAAATCCGCGCGAATGGAGTCGCGGGCTACAGCTAATCTTTTATATTTGTAGTGTAAAATATTTAAAAAATGTAAAGTTAGGAAGGCTTCATGTCGCTGTTATATATTAAACGTATCTGTTTAACATTTTTTGCCTTGGCTGCGTTTCTTTCGTAAACACCGTAATAAATCCACTTTACGGTAAAATTATTTTTATCTTTTCACGTTTCCTATTGGCATATATCATACGTATGTTTTGTGAATTATATGCGAATTGTCCTATTGCCAATTCTATTGACTTTTGATGACATTTGGATTAGTGCCTAATAGTTTATAGTACAGTTTTATAAAAAAAAAACACTATTTATAAACATCAACAACGTAAATGTACTTACATTTTTAATGTTTATTGTAAACTAGCGATTTCGTCCGCGCGGAATTAAAAACAAACATAAAAAGTAGCTTTCCAGACTATGTTCTCGTTAGTCCACCCTTTCACTCATGACATGACCAAGGGAATTAGGGATTTATTTTCCTATATGTAGATTAATTAGCACAATTAAATATATAAAGATATTTGACAAGTTTCATTTCGATGTATATTTCACTTTGATTTTAAACATGGAAAATTTTATCATAGATGTCTCAACTCGATATTATTTTTGGTTAATTTCTAAATATGTTTTAAGACAACCTAAATACCATACGAATGTTTACATAAATCTGATTTTGATTAGTTTATGATCAATGTAACGTAATGTTCACATCTCTGCGGCCTCAATTTTCATGTTTACATCCAGAATAACTGAAGCTTTCGTAACGTATGTATTCGGCATACAGATATCATTTTAAAAATATATCCCATTCGATCGACATGTCAAGGTTAGATCTTCTTACACCGTTTTATAATATACATTGAAGTTTCGTTGGTAAAATTGGCGAATTTTAAACGTATACAAAGATTGTTAGGTGTACGGCTGAACAAATAAATGAGGTTATGACTATAAAATAGGTATTATTTTGGTATGTATGTGTTCAACCTGTATTAAATTTCGTATAAAAATCGTATTATATGGATATTGATCACGTATTATAACCTAAGATAATTGAGAGACGACTAATCGTAAGTTTCTGATACTTAAATCTATGTATAAAACATAGCGTTATCCCTGTCATTATCTTTAACACAAACAGAGATAACATATTTTAAACGGGGATTTTGGTCTCAAAAACCCACGGTAAGAATCTGATACGTTACATTTTCTCAGTCAATATATTGTGTTAACCATTAGGTGTTTATTTTTTCGCGACACCCGTCTTATTATGGCCTATATTCTATTCATATCGAAGGTTACAATAGGCTTTGTAATATAAAAATAAGTTTGGATACGTGTAAAAAAGACCGGTTTGGTTAATTAAAAAGTCAAAGGCACTGCTGAGATATGGAATTTAAAGCCAATTAAAATATCAAATAGAATGTAGACGTGTTGTGAACATTGACGTACGGAAGCCTATCAAGTGAGGTCTGCAGGTGCAGATGCTTGCTGATTATTTGCTCTCACTGGCAATGGCTTCTTTATTAAACATCGTGTTGCACTTTGACACGTGTAAGCTTCTGTTATTGTAATATACGACTTGTGTCTACTGGGCTATATTTGATCTAGACTATACAGGGCTATACAGATTTTAGTATAGCTGATGTTTGAATTAAAGGATTAAATTAGTTTGGATGTTCATGCGATTTTAAAGAATTAAGCGAAGGCGCAGTTATTTAGCGCTTGGTCGGATCAGATTATAATCTACACGTTCTGGTTCGATTCACCCTAATTTGGTAAAGTTTTTAAAAAGGGAGAATTCTCTATTGAAAAGTTTTTCTCTATCTATTCAATATTAATTTATGCAGTAAACATTATTGACGTAAATTGAGGGTTAAAACAAAAATCAATAAAATTTTCTTGTCTCGAATCGTGAAATTAGGTTAGAATAAGGTGCGCTACAGTAGATAAAAACCTTGGATCTAAATATAGACAAAAACAATTTTCTTAATTAACCGATCGAACTCCGCTGTCGGTGGCAAGATAAGATTATGTAGAATACAGATTGTTTTTCTAATATTGTAACAAACAAAACCTACGATCATTTATTCTTAACTTAATTTTTACTGATTTGTGCTTGGTTTTATTCTCTTAACTTAAAACTCTGTTCAATTTAGTTTGATGTATATTTACACTAGATAAAGTATCATGAATAAAATATGTAATGCAAAAATCGACATCTGAAATACTAAATAAATGTCGATTATTTTGAGATGACTATTTTTGCCGACCTATGGGGTTAGACAAAGTGCATTCCCTCCGAAGCGATTCCATAACGAACTTCAAAAATTTATGGAACTGACGCGCGATAATCACGTGAAATATCGAAAGGTATTGTTCTATACTTTTTTTTTATATCATATGGTGGCAAACGAGCAAGCGGTCACCTGAAATCGCTGAAATAGCGAAGTGACCGTTGCCCATAGACATACGCATTTGCATATGCGTTACCTGCCTTTAGACTGAGGAGAGGATGCATAGAAAGAAAATATCTTCCCTTTCCATGCATCCTCTCATCCGGAAAGTCCATTTCCACTTCCCATCCTTTCCTTATAAGAAAAAGGTTGCGAAAGGAAAATGGACTAAATTAGGCCTCCGGGACGCACACTCATCAAACGAAACGCGGAGTAACTGTCTTCTGTGTGGTCGTGGTATTTCACCGGGCGAGCCGGGCCGATTCTTGCAAAGATGTTAAAGCGGGCTCTACCACTGTTAAAGACATTTTTGAACTTCGTTTTAGAATTGCTTCGGAGCGAATGCACTTTGCCTGTACCCTGTACTCCAACCGTTGTGATTACAGGTTTGATAAGAATAATTTCAATGTAACAATACATACAGGACAAACAGAATTTCTATAGATAAAGATTACAGTATCTAGTCTAATAGTAGCATGATATAAACACGTCATATCGTATTATTTAATGAAGCGTTTCTGCGTGGGCCCATTGTCATTTTCCAACAACCCACTTCAATGTCGTCTGGAAAAAACAACGCCTTACTTTACTCTAAAAAGGATATTTAATTTCAGAGCATTTTGTTTTGTATAATACCATTTTTACATTGAGATTTGAACTTGATTAAATCTTACATATATCTAGTTGCTTTGGTTAACTTTAGGAATTTCATATTTAATTTAGGAAGAAGTCTATAAACCTATGTCAGATATTTGTACTGTGTCTGTATAAATCATACTAAAAATATAAATGTTTTGTGGAGATTGAAAGTTTAGATGGATGCATGGATATTTGTTACAAGGTATCTCCAGAACGGCTCAACAGATCTTGATGAAATTTGGCACAGATGTAGAACATAGTATGGAATAAGACATGGGCTACTTATTAAGGTTCTTAGTTTGGTAGCTAGTAATATATAAGTTATTTTACCCAATGTTTTTAGTAAATATCTTCGTGGTTTAAGAAATTCTGGTTTTAATTTCTTACTCGTAATGACAAATGTCATCATTAGTAAATTCTAAAACAAATGTTCAAAGTTATAGCGTAGTTTTTAAAACGGTGATTTAACAACAGCTTGAATCGTTAATTTTAACGATTTACGACTTAATGTCTTTTGTCAACAAAGTTTAACTGCGTTCCCAAGGACATTGGATATGTAATCGCAGATTCGTGCCGGTTACTGCGTTCATGTCCAGTGGAAACAATGGCAAAAACATCAGTGTGACAAAATAAGAAGTAAATGTTGTTGTTTTTTTTTTATAGAAATAGTATTTGATAACAAACTTTCAATATTTGAATGTTAACTTTCGCTTTAATTATTTTACTTAACACGTTTCGCATAAGATCATCCAATTTTCTCATAATGCGTTGTCAACGTTTAAGTATTTAGTATATTTCATACATTCGATTCAACAGCCATAAATTTTCTTAAGATTATAGAAGAAAAGGTAATTGTTAAATGACAGGAAATGAATGTGTTTATGCAATAATGAAATCAATTGTCGATACTTTGATTAAATTTCTATGGTCTTTTATTGGATGGCTCTAGAAGGATGAATAATATAATTTATGAGTAATCTAACTTCATACTAATATTATAAATTCGAAAGTTTAGATAGTCTGAAATTTAGAACAGATGTAGAACAAAGTCTGAAAGAACAAGCTAAGCTGCTTATTATTTTTTTTATACTGCGCAAACAGAATCGCGGGTGTCAGTACGGGATATATGTCGTCATCTTCGTATTTTTTAAATCGTGTACATTTAAATTATGTACAAAACTCATTTATGTTAATAAGTTGTCAGTATCATATGACGACTCTCATCTGACTTTCTTTTGAGATGCGCGTACGCGTTGTATTACCAAACAGATCTCACGGCTACACCCAGTCTGTACTAACGCTTCCGGAACATATCAAGTTTTATAGATTATTAGGTCATGTTCAATGAAATTGCAGTAAAAAGATTTAAATAACAAAATTGTTAAGTAAATATTCTCACAGAAATTTACTAGTTGCTAAAGAGGTTATACTTTGAGCATCAAAAATCTTAACATAAATGCTGCAGTTATTCTTGTATTTATCAAAGAATGTATTTGTTTAAATATGTAGTTTCCTTCGCTGTAGCCAGCGATAATGGAATTAGATACAGCGAATGCTCAATTAGTTGCACGTAAATGAAGGCAAAGAGCATATTGTGCTATTTGGGTTGTAGGATACATTAATTAACGCACTCGCAGCGATCAGGGACGATTATACATAGAATGAATGAAGTCATGACAACTGAATGACTGCTTATGAATTACTCGCTGTTGCCCTCGACTTCGTCCATGCCCAATTTAATTGAGATCCGTTGAGATGTTCTGGAGAAACCTTCTAATAAACATCCATACACCCATCAATCCATCGACCTATATATTCTCAGTTATAATATTATTTAGTATTAAGTATTATATAGCAAATAGTATTAAGTATTGTATTTAGTAAATTTATCTTTTAAATTTAAAAAAATATATATCCGCTTATCCTTAACATATTAAACGTAGGTGAGGATTACCTTCGATATTGCACGATTCTGACCTGTTTCTATTACCTTGTTTAACACGTTCAATGCTACTTTCACGCACTGAAGTAAACTCGCAGATCGACGGCAACCTACGTGTTAAATGTCCTTTACTTCAAAAATTTTCATAACTCCTATAAAACATAACAATTTATGTTACTATTGTGTGTCTCCATAAAAACTATATTGTTATGTTCTTCAAGAACTAATTGTTTTAGTGCAAATGTTTCGGTAATGGAAACTCGTAGCTACAATTTACAGTTCATATAAATTATGCGATATGTTTACGTAATCACAACGTTATTATTGTGGGCGTAGTTGATCGAAACATTAGCATGTGGCGTATCGTCTTAACAGGTATAACGCGACCTTTAGCTTCCAGTCATGATGTCACTCCTACTAAAAGACCCTCACATACAATGTTAACTTACCCTTATTTAGTCGCATACCGTAGACGTTTCGACGGAATTGGGCTGATTCGACACGTGAGATTAGTATTAAAAGTTTTCGAGATCGATGGTATTGGATTAAATGCATTTAGTTAGTAGGTTTTTTTTACTTATATAATTGTGTACATTTGATTTTCAATTGTTTTACATTCAATAAAAGTTGTTTTTTTACGTTTTCTCGTCTGCCTGATTGATATATAATGCTAGGAAAAACAGAAATTAGTACTAGAGTGTGTTCTTAAATGTGTCAGTTCGATCTTCATATTTAAAATGCTCAAGACAATAACAACGTTATTTTGATGCTCTGTTTAAAAAAAACACGCCACTATCAAAAACTCTTTGTTCTGATATTTTCAAATGCGATGCAAACAAATGGTTATTTGGATATCTTTAAGCTTAAGTGAAGACATAAAAAAATCCAAACAAAAACGTGCATTAGTCACCAGGTGTAAATACAAAAACACCTACGCATATTCCGTCATGGTCACGAAATCACATTAAAAATGGTTGTTAATTTTGTATCTTCTTATTGGAAATTCTAGCTTTGATATATAAATCTCTTTTAACAAAACAACTCATAATTTAATCTTAATCTTGATCTTACTAATATTATAAATGGGAATGTTTGTATGGATGTATGGGTGGATGTTTGTTAATTTGGCATAGACGTAGAACATAGTACGGAAGAACACGTAGGCTTCTAATGCAGTCTTTTTATTACTCCGCGCGGACGGAGTTGCGGACGACAGTTAGTCCATATAAAAATAGGTAAATCTAAAGGCAAAACAAAACACTAGTGTATGAAATCATGTAATATTTTTAAGGCTTATCTATTTTTGGCGAACGATTCACAAAATCGTGAGCAAGATTCTGGCACTTTTCGTGTTACGTCATACAATGAAAAGAATAAAAGCATTCGTCAAAACATTGCGGTCGAATCGAGAGATTTTGTGATGATGACATCAACAACAGCTTAGAAACCGAAAATGTTCTTTGTCTTAGTTAAATAGGTCAATTTTCTTGAATAGTTTCACGTCTCTCTACGTAAATAGAGATCTGTGTTTGTCCATGTTTAGTGTGGTATTAAACGCTCATCCTTTCGTCTTCTACTGTCTCTAACCCTATTTAATTTAAAAAGCAAAGTTTATAATAGACTTATCGTCCGGGTCATCGTTTCGCACCTTGAAATTAACTAATGCTTCGATTATATACGCCTATAAACTTATAACAGCACGGAATAGACAGTTATGACCTATATCTCATTCGTTACATTGACGACCCGTATCACTGGTTTTCCACGCCGTCTAAACCCTTCGTTTCCACTGCCGAACGACTATACAAAATCATATTGCTATCTCTATTTTTCCAAAGAGAACGAAAGAGATGTAAGAATGTACAAGTAGAAGTGTTTGGCAGTGAAATCCTAGGGTTAGAAGGTTGCGTGATACGCTCCGTGTTATTCAGACGATACACGCTACTTGTAATTATTCAATTAACTTTTGATTCTATTGATGACATCAATAAAACAGAAAAAAATCTACCGTAATATTTACCGGAGTAGGACTTCGTAGCGTTATTCTTTGCGAGTAGGCTAATCGAGTAAAATTCTTCTAGGTACTTCTTTTTCGTTATTAGAGGCGGGATTTTCTAAAGATGCTCTACCTTTTAGTGGAAGATCAGAGTTGTCAGGTTTGATCGACTAAAACCTCCTTGGTGCGATTATAAAGTGCGACTGAAACAGATTTCCGAGGGAATGCACAATTGCATCGGATTACATTTAGATCTCACACCGTCGTAACGTTATCGTAAATTTTAACATCCTGTAAGTCCGGCTTAAGGGATACATAGCCTTTTATGCTATCTGTACTGAAAGGTACTGTCTTCAAATCAGAATAATATTAATATTGAAGAACAAGATAATTAGCAACAAGTTATTTTCCAGTTAATGCATAAAATAATATTTGCTTAAGATAAACTTGTCAATTATAATGACTATACAGACATATTAAAATGTTTGCAATTGATTTTGCATATCTTATTATTTATGATGTATTAGAATGTTTCAAGTTTTCTGTAAAATTGGGAATTAATTGTTATTTCTTTAATTTATTTTTTTAATGCTAGAATAATACAGCCTGTATTAGAGTACGAGAGTACAGGATGTATATAGATTAGAATCTAGAGATTCAATTTATTCAAACTTATTTATGGAAATCTTCAAACTGACCAAACCTTGACACAATATCAATAACGATCGACCTAAATCTTTGACGTAACTGTGACTAATTCAGTCGAGTAAATGAATCGTCATGAGGCCATCGCACGCGATGTCAATTTGGAAGTCACAAGTGAGAGGTCGCCTTACTTTTGACTTCAATTAGTTACCCCATGCACCCATAGATTGACATCATGACTTACGTGTTATGCAATATTGAGGAACAGTTTTATGTCACTGAAGATAACTAGCATAGTGACGTGAAATATACATATTATAGTAGGTTTAGTTTGATCATATTTGGCTTAAAATGTGCCTAGTGAGGTCATAAACTGTCGAAGTTCACAATTGCTTGGTGGCATTTAAAAAACTGAAGTATATTGTCTATTCTTATCAATATATGTATATAAAATCTATTAGTACTTTAGTTCTAATATTCAACTTGCATACACATACTTGGCGGTTATTCACAGCGCTAATTATGGCATTCGCCATCGTATGTGATGAGGTAATCCGCATGAATCTCGTTACACAACAATCGACAATTGTAACAGACTATAATGAGTAGACCATAGACGAAAAATAGAACTATAGATTATTCATATAGCTTTGTCGATGACAGTTCACATTTATAGCACGTAATACCTATATTATGTGCTGTGTTGATGAATCCAGGTAACTCCCGTTTTCCTCAATTCGGCCAAAATAAATCTTACTAATGTTATAAATGCGAATGTTTGGATGTATGTTTGTTGGAAGTCATCTTCAGATCGGCTGCATGGATCTCTCTGAAATTTGGCATAGATGAACATAGTCTAGAAGAACACATAGGCTAGAATACGTTTTTTAATTCCGCGTGGATGGAGTCACGGGTGCCAGCTAGTAGTTACCTCTAAATAAATAAGCAAGCTTTCTTTAAGAAAGGTTTTCTGTATCTTTGTCTCGTATCTCTATTCACAATTGACCGAATAACAGTACTCGTAATACAGTTCAATATTTCATAGATATCATTGAATCCATTTGTGATAACTAAAATGGACACAGAGTAGATTTTACCGGCTATTAATAACCAGTATATCAATTGTTTACCGTTTGCTATTGCACTGTGTCACTTTAGTGGGCGTTGTAATGGCTTTCATGCATTTAACTGTACAATAAAAAATTACATCATCGTTGATTTAAGTCTTTATACAAAGGGTGGAGTCTAGGCTTAATGTCTACAAAGATAATGGCCGTAGAAATGCAAACTATATCAAGTCTGCCAAGGGCCATAAAGGGCTGTAGAGCTATGAAGAAAAAAATATCGAGCCTATGTTTTATCGCTTTTTGAGAAATTTTACTAGATTGAACCCTTTATAGTTTTAATACGTGTAGTTATGTTCATCCTGTGTAGTATCGAGTCGGTGTTTACACGAGTTTCGTTACATCAGTGTTACTGTGATTTAATCTAACCGTTGGTTTCTGAGACCAAAATCTCTAAAACATAATCATCATCCTTGTCTTATGTTTCACAAAACAGATATAACAATATGTGTTAAATATACACTAGTAAAGAAGTATATCTTCATATGACATAATTATTAGTAGATTTGTAAATAATAATTATTACTAGTAATAAATATTTTATCGAAAGTCGTGACTAAAATAATAAGTCGAAACAAAATAGTAATGATTTTTTATGTTATACTAGTATTTTATAGGTTTTAAATTATTTGTAAGAATAATATAAGTTGATTGAAATATTTTATACTTGCTGATATTGTCATCCTTTTCAATATCTTTTAAAACATAGAAATAAATATATATATATTTTTTGGCATTGGAATCATATGGTAAAATTATCCGTTGTCATTTACCAACAGTTTGAAAGCTCTTTTTTGTTATAATTCAATAGACCGAAACCCTTTTATATCACAGTCAATGTACGTAACTGTACAACGTCGGTTGACAAAATGCAAATTTAAGCTATATTTCATTGTGAACATTCGCTATATGTGTCGCCTAAAAACCTCCAATGAATGAGACAGATGTATGCACAGACTTTCCATCCTTTTCACTAGTATGGTTTGGAATGATTATACATGCATGAAAGCATAACTGTCAAATTAATAATACTACTGCAGTTATTATTTCCTGGTAATTGGCCCAGGTGTTGTTTTATATAAAAGTAGGTAGAGCACTAACTGTTGGTTTTTGAAACCAAATACTACAAAACATATATCTTTGTTACTGTCTTTGATAAATCAAAGATAACAATGTTATATTTTAAACGAGGATTTTAGTCTCAGAAACCCACGATCATTCGTTTTATATGTGATCATCGAACATAAACTTTCTTATAAAGATAAGAAAAGGGGCTAGAAATTAAAAACAAAAGAGAACAGAAAGAAAATAATGAGACAGATACTTTACATGAAGCTACTAGTATATAAAGTTTACTTAATTAAGTCTTTTTATTATTTTTCAATTGGTAATTAAGTATCGTACGATCTTTTAAATCGATATGGAAGACGACAATCTGCTCTGATCCTACGTGAGTGGGGTTATAACACGGGGATGATGACTGTATTATTTTATGACTTTAAGGTTAATCTTCTTCCAACTAATGTACGAAACCACATGTCTTGTACTAAATTTCATATCATTATAATACAGGTCAAAAATAAAGTTCAACGTATAATTGTTAATTTCCATTAATAAAGCCAAGTCAAAGATGTCAATTTAATTGATTCATAAGTACCGACATCGTTATTCAATTGATAGCCTATTCAAGGTATCACTTACGACACCAAAAAAAAACTAAATTGAATGAAACTGATATAAGTATAGATTATATTTTTTTAAGTAAGTGAAGTTACTTACCTTGGATAAAACTTGTTGGTTACCTTAACATGATTGTAAATTTCAAAGACTTACTGATAGTCTTTTCCGCCTGACATCATATTTTGTGAAAGCCTAAATTTGTATAGGAACTCAATTTAAGACTCTGTCTTTGGAAACGTGGTTCAAGTACACCAAAAATGGGAGTAAATTAAACTGTGATATAGAAGTCTTCCTATTTCCTTAGATAAATAAGTAATGTTCCGATTTCTCTTGTTCCAGGTGGATTGGAAGGAAAGTACCGCGTGGCTGCTCCAGAGCTCATGCAAGACACATTCATGAGCGATTCGGAAGACGAAGGAGGTAAGATGTTTATTAATTTGTATATTATCCCGTTTATCAATAATTTAAAGTAGAAATTTCATCACTCTTTTCAAGTCAAGACTGAATCACGGTGTGATTTAGTTTATTGCGTTTGTGTCACCGAATTACTTAGCCTTACCTTTGATTGTCGAAATAAATTGTCATATATTGCCATTTTCTGTACGCATCTCTTTCAGCTACTGAACATTTGTTATTTTTGCAGGCGAAGTGGAGTGTCCTATCCAACAGCAACAACAATATCGGTACATGGCGAGCGAGGCGGGCACGTTGCAGCGCGCGAGGCCGCTTGCTGCAGACCACACCGTGGCTGACGGACATCTATGGCCCAGCAACAATGATAAGAAAGTCGCCACGATTGAACGACAGCCTGTCGACATCGGGTAAGGGTTATTTTGTACTAGCAGTCGTATCAGAACAAGACAAACATTGTATTCACATACGTTTGTCTCGCTCTGATTTGACTGACGATCATTGTTCTAACGATTCCAGCTTAAGAAATGAACCTTAACACTCGTATTTACCCCGAGCAAGTCTACTTGGCGGCTAGGACCTTAGACAAGGACTTCTAACAGCCCGAACCCAAGCTCCTGAGTCCTCGAGCCTTATTACTCTTAAACGAGGTTCAGGATAAGCGCCATCTGCGCTCGGACACCTCAAGGACTTCTTGGAAACTGGACGAGTAAAGGGACACAAGAATTTAATACAAGTATTTGAAAATTAATTTACATCAGTAAAAGTCTATGAATTAAAAAAAAAAACAATTATTTATATGCGTTTAACAATGTAATACATTTTTTTGTATGATCTCAAACAATAATAACAAAATGACCGGATCTAAGGTTAACCAGGAAGAGCCGAATGTACAATGGTCTGAAAGTCAGGTGATGTCATCCGAGTGTTGCGCCACTTGCAATGACATCAGCAAAATGCTTGTAATGATTCTGTAAAATGATTACGTTGCACGTGCCTTTTAAGGTGTAGTGATGTGATCATTGCATTCTAAGTTCGCACTTAAGTCTAGTGATGCACAATTCAACAAAAATATCGATATGCTTTGATTGATTTTTTTTTTAATAAAAAGGTGAAGGAGTGTTCTTGAGTAAATTTGTCTTTGTAAAATTGTCTGACCATATTACCGTTAATTTGAGTCTTCTGTTTTCACTCTTCTAATATAGGGTTATTCACAATTCATTTTTTTAAATAATACTTGAAGTATTATTAAAAAAAATATTAGAATATTAGCATTTTTTAACTTTTTTTGCAAAAAAAAAAGCTAAAAGACATGATAACTTAATAATGATTCACTTTTGCATAATATGTATTGGAGTTAAAATTATCGCAAATAGTCACCCCCTATCACCTAACAGGAATACGTCTAATTACCAATAACCCTGTATATCGTGTTACTTTGTCAAGTTGCTGTACTGTGGTTTTAGTAAACCAGATGTAATTTAATATTTATATAGTCTTAGTAAACAGTATGACTCACCAATATTTAAAACTCGCTTGAAAAATTCATTAATTTTTTTTAATGAATTTTTCAATGAAACAAGATAATTTTTCACTGATATAATTTACTACAGATTCTTACATTTTAAAGTATCGAGGACGGCATCTACTTTTTAAAACTACAGTCAATATGGTTATTTTTGATCATCTCATGTCAAGGTTACGATATACTCGTATTGAGTGACGTGTTTTAGTGAGTTACAATAGTGTCAGGATATTCAATTGATTCACTCAATGCATTAGTTAAGATTCACTCAGTACACGTGTTACAGACGTGCTCAGGAATATTATATTTGTTTACTTAAAACTATTACCAACTTGGAATACAGATTTTAAGTATAAATGCAATAGTTGTATTGTTTTATTGTAACTGTCTTACCCACAGTCGTTAATTTTATCTCTGAGTGCAGATTTATACACTAAAGGACATAATTTAAATATTATTTATTGATTTGAAAATAGGATAAGGACATAGGGCAATAAATAAGATTTCAAGGACACGTCACGTTCATTTCGTTACATGACAGAGAACAAAATGTATCTCGTTCTCTCTCTCGCTTAAGATTTAATTCCGATTAGTTCTTACCGTATACAAATAAAGTTTATTGTTCGTAGGTTCCTGGTGTCGTTTGTGGTGGACGCTCGTGGAGGTGCTATGAAGGCAAAGAGACGTGGTGGAGTGCGCATCATTGTGCCCCCAGCAGCCTGCGCCGCGCCCACTAGAGTTACATGCCGGTAAGATTATGATAAACTAGCTGTCGAACGCGACTCTTCTTCCAGACTATCTTACAGATTTGCGCCAAATTTCTGCGTGAACCATACAACCGTTCTGAATATACTTTTTATCAAACATCCATCCATCCATCAAAACTTTCGCATTTACTACGATTATCTCTGTATTAAAGAGAGAAAAGTGTACATCTAAATGACGATGTTTGATATCTTTAATTTTGTGTTTTATTCATTTTTTTAATAGTAAAAGTGAACTTAGTCGTGTAATAATAATTGCAGTGTGATATAATGAAATAGTATGTATACAGTTGACTCATTTCCCAAATTGAAAATAAATTTTGGGACCGTGCCCGATGACACATTGTTTATTTGGGTTTTGTTCACAGAACTCATATGCATACATTGCTTAGTAACATAATTCTATTATGCAATTAAAAAAAATAACAAATTTATGCCTTTTTTATAACGATTTAATACTTTTTCACGTGGGAAACTTTTATTCATTATTATTTTGTAGTGCCGCAACCCGTCGAGCGCCCGCCGCAGCGCCGCCTCCACTGATGGAGGGTGAAGCCCTGGCCTCCAGACTGCTTGAACTGCAGCCACAGGGTGCTAAGTTTTTAGCGTAAGTTATACTACGTTAAATTTGAACTTAAATGAGGTAATCTTATAAGTGCAGCTATGAAAAGATTGAATAGAAAAAAATACCTACAATGTTTAAAAAAAACAATATTATTAACTTTTTAACTTATGTTTCTTGCTAATATTAATCGTTTAAATAACTAACATACAACTTTTAATATTCAATAACGTCCATATATTTTTTAATTGATATTGAATTTGTTAGTTGTAGAAATTGACTAAAATGGCTATTTACAGGCCAGTGATAATCGAGGTGCCGATATTCACCGCGTGTTGCAAGGAGCGCGAGATCGTGGTGCTGCGCTCTGAGACGGGCGACACGTGGCAGGATCACTACCTGCACAACAACGACAACCCCATCATACAGGTGCGCCTCTTATAATGTCGTCCGCGACTCCGTCCGCTATGGCTATGTCTTCTTCCAGACTATGTTCTATACCAAATTCATCCAAACATTCGCATTTATAATATTAGTAAGATTAGTAAGATGATTCATTACTGTTAACTATAAGTTCATCTCTTGTTATGTTTCTGAGTCTCAAACGAATCATACAGTAGTTGTGAAGGCGATAAGTTTCGCTTTTCGCCTTAATTTTGGCTAAAAATATAGAAAGTAAAAGTAGAAACGTTTGTTCATTTGATACTAATTCTCAACCGCGACTCCGTCCGCGCAAAATAAAAAAATAAATAAAAAATAGCCTGTGTTTTCCAGACTATGTTCTATGTGTATCCCAAATTTCAGCGAGATCCATTCAGATAACTTGTAACAAACATCCATCCGTCCGAACATTCCAATTTATAATATTAGTAAAGTTGTATTAAAGGTGAAATAGACATCTTCCACACTTAAATTCGTTATAGTCACTAAGGAGATGCCTTAGTGTTGCATTGTAATGAAACATTGCTCCAAGTATAATACTTTACTTAGTAATATTATAGTATGAAACTAAAATACAATATTAGCTCATGCTTTTGTAATATTGTTTACAAACTCTGTACCGCGGAGTACGTTGTAAGGTCGTGCCTAATTCTGTGCGTTTGAGGTGAAATTATTTACTTCATTCGCAATAAACTGAAAATAGGACGTTCCAAAATTAACTAATTATAGCTCAATGCGATGATGTACTTGTTATATCTGAATAGTAAGGTCAGCAGATATGAACAATTATTATTTTGTATAGAATATTTACCTTTAAAATCTGTAATTTGTTTTGCAGATTGACTTTCTTTACCGTTCTCTTCCTTTTCAATCATCTTTATTGATTTTTCAAATGCTTTGGACTTTAGCAGACTTCCAAAATTATATAATTGTAATCCAACGTCCACTCACTGCCATAAGCAGAATCTTACTGCTTACACCTTTGTCCAGATTTTACTGAATTAATCACCTAGGAACTTTTTAGTAACCACTAGCTGCAGCCTGTGACACCGTCCATGGGATTAAAAAAAAACTTTACTTGTATCCTAAGTGTTCTTCCAGATGTTCTACATTTATGCCAAATTTCATCGAAATCTATGAAACTATGCTGCGGATACATTTTAACAAACATCCCTCCTTACATCCAAATATTCGCATTTATTAGTAAGATTTATACTTTCTGATTGTGTTATTTAGCCAATAGCAACTCTAAAGTGTAAATAATAGATACGAAAATGTTTTGACAGGAAGCTCTAGCGCGCGAGCGTCAGGAGTACGGTCCTAGCGGCGAGGCGGTGGGGGAGAGCGGGGAGCGCGTGACGCGTGTCGTGACGTGCGACTTCCCGCACTACCTGGCCGTGGTGTCGCGTGTCCGCCAGGAGGTGCACGTCATCGGACCTGAGGGCGGCACCGTCTCCAGCGCCCACATACCACAGGTAACACAAATATCACAATATTTTCAAATATTATCTGCAATCTTAGCGGCCCAAGGTCAGGACATCTCTTCCTTCTTCCTTTTAAGCCCCATTACACCTAAAGATGAGATCTGAGTAGCGATTCGTCAGGTATTCCGAGCCAATAAGATATTTGATTTTAACTATATTTGTTATTTTTACATTTTTTTTATAAATATTGCTTTAAAAACATAAAAATTACTCGTCAAAATTGATCAAATCTAATAAGACAAAGATACCGGTGAAAAATAAAATAGTCAAACCAAAACCGGCTCATTATTTATAAAGTTATAATTATGAGTTTTATGTTGTATCGCAGGTGCAGGCGCTGTTCCCCCCGCAGGCGCTGACGAAGCGCATCCGCGTGGGTCTGCAGGCGCACGGCGCGGCGGGCGAGCTGTGCCGGCGCGTGCTGCCGCGTCACGCCGCCGTCTCCCCCGTGCTCACTGTGGAGCCGCGCCGCCGCAAGTTCCACCGCAGCATCACCCTCACCGTGCCGCTGCCGGTGCCGCACCAGGTACACCTCCCACATGAAAACATTGTGATGCTACCTGTATCTGACAAAAAGTTCATAATTACCGTGGATATATTCGTAAGTGGATTTAACAGAGGCGGGGAGATATAGGAAAGAGAAATATTCTTTTCTATGTCTCCTCCTCCGTCGATTAAAAGTAGGCAACGCATCTACAACTGTGGATGTCTATGAGCAACAGTCGCTTCGCTGTTTCGGCAAATTCAAATGGCCACTCGCTCATTTGCCATCTTATAATATTAAAAAAATCCATAAGTTAAGGCTCGTATACTATCCTAGTGGGGACATATTAATTGATGAACATAACACAAAACCAAGGTTACGAGGACGAATATAAGTTAAGATGATGTATTTATCTTCAAAGGAACCAAACTTTTGTTCAAAATAAAAGCATCGTTCTCTTCACTTAATGTTTATTATAGAATTATGATGATAACTTAACAAAACATATATACAACACACTACGATTTAACAAATATAATTAGTAAGGACAACACACTATTCTCTGTTCATTGTTACTCACTCGTTTTTACACACTTTTAATGTTTCAGACATTTTTAAATGATCAATGTTCTCGTAACACAATCACAATATTAATATATTCACTATAGTTCAATTATTCTTCTCCCGGGTTTCGGCACCAAACTTTTTTTATTCAGGGCGCAGTACACGATAAGGCGTCGACTGCAACTCTTCGACTGCTGTGCTCCATCATGGGAGGTCAGGCGCGTGCTGTGTGGGAGGACGTCACCGGCTCCACACCACTCACACTCACTGAGGACTGTGCGTCCTTCACCACCACTGTGTCCGCCAGGTTTGTACCACATTGCAACCAATAGACAATATTATTTAACTTATTTCGTACTATATAATTGCTTTAGTGACAAGTCAACTATAAACAATACATTAATATCAAAGTACTGCACTTTCAATGGTTTTTGGTCCTTGAAGCCGGATCTTCACATGCTCGTAAGGATGCTCTTATAGGCTCTATTACAAATTGAGCACAGATAATGTAATGATAGATAACACATTATTTTGAGCTTTATTTTAAATTTAATGTAATTTTATTATTTATTTCAGATTTTGGTTGATGAACTGTCAAAATGTAAGCGACGCCACAAAACTGGCTACAGAATTATACAGGTAGATAATACGTACTTATCAATACTTTTATAATAGTAATAACACCAAAATAACATGGATACAGATTATTAAGTATTGTGTGAAATTATGGTCCTAGTATTAAAATTCGTCATCAGCTCACTATACGTACCCATTGAGGGACTCGGAGCCTACCCTAAGTTAAGGGTGATTAGGCCATAGTCAACCACGCTGGCCAAGTGCGGGTTGACTTCACACATATCTTTGAATTTCTTCTTGAGTATTAAAATATTTGTGTGTAATTATAGGGAAATGCTATTGGTGCCATTCGAAGTACGTATCGTGGTGCTGGGCAAGAGGCTTGATGCGTTGGAAGGCAGACTGCTCGTACTATACATAACTGACAGATATGCTTATGATACGCTTCTGAAGCAGGTATGTATATAAATTAGTATTGTTATTTACTATAGTTGAATAATTTATAATTCTATTATATATAAACAATGTAAAAAAGCTTTACTGTTAAATTTGGACAAAGATGGTGAACGTAACATTTCCAAGTAACGCGTCTTGTTGTCTTTTCGTTATAAGAAAGAGAAGAAAGATACAAAATAAACGGGAAAAAGGAAGCTAGACGTATTTTTGAACCTTTTCCATTGTGTTTCTTTTTCTATAAGGAACATTTGCAGAAGCACTTTGCGATATTATAATACCTGACACTATTTATATCAACTGTTTTTTTTAATAAAAGGAGCACTACACGGAGATAGCGCATTCTACCGCGGTCCGGTTCCTGGACGGCAAGGAGGTGTTCCTGGAGTTCTCCGGCAACCTGGTGCCCGTCACCAAGTCCGGCAGTCAGCCCATGTTCACATTCGAGGTAACAAACATAGAATTACTAGATTTTACAATACTATAATACTGATTTAGCGAAGTAAAAGAAAATATTCATTTTATCCGGCTCCAAAAGGACCATAAACACTTTTCTCAGTTATTGTCCAATTTTGCATAGATGTCTACATTTCATTAATTTTGCAGTATTTTACGTGACGCTTTGTATTTTTTTAAGCAATAAATAAATAAGTTTGTATAAAATATGCTTTCATATGTAGATAAAGTAAAAATGCTTATGTTAATAAAGTAAATTTTGCAGGCTTTCAAAGACAACCGCGTGGAGTTCACAGTACGCGTCAAACATCACGAGGAGAGTCCCGCCGGCAGAGTCTACTTCATGAATGAACCGAAGGTACCATAAAAATGTTTTCAAATATATCTAGTGAGTTTCCACTGCAGAAACATCTGTATAAACATGTATTGTCTCTTTTATTCTCTTCGGGAAAAAACGGAGATGAAAATAATTGGAACAAAAAACCTCATGAGCTTCAGTATTCTACGCCGAAGCGTTATATACAATTTCCCGAGACTCTGTCCACGCGGAACTAAAAAAAATAAGCCTATGCGCTCTTCCAGACTATGTTCTATAAGTATGCCAAATTTTATCGAGATCCGTTCAGCCTTTCTGAAGATACCTTCAAACAAACATCCATCCTTCTAAACATTCACATTTATAATATTAGTACGATGTAGGTTTGTAATAAATCATGTGTTTTGTAGGTGGCGAAGGGCGAGCAGTCTCAGACTCCGGCGTGTGTGCTGGACGTGGAGCTGCCCGAGCGCATCGCACCGCGCGCAGCCAAGAGCCAGATTGACTACCTCAATCTAGACCAGTCCGGTCAGTGCACACTACATTGCCTCGTTAGTCAGAACTAAATTCATTCATATTTTATAATTAATTCTTATTTTTGCAGGTTTTGATGCACTAAAAGATGAATTGAGTTTCCATTGGGGCGATCACAACAACAGCTTGGGACCCGCCTCGTTGCCCGGTCAGGGTCACCAGGTCAATGGACATGTAAGAGTTTTTACTTAAAAATGTTAATTATTATATAATTTCTAAAAACTATAACGAATTCGACTTTTCAGGACAAAATCATCACCAACGGAAATGTGAAATATCCCACAAGTGATGAAGAAGACAAGGATACAAAGCCTCAAGGTAAAATTAATATATTTAACAATAAAATAATTATATTATTTTAATTATTATAAAAAAAAAAACAATTTGCTTTTATTACAGTGAACGGTGGCAGTTTGCATGTAGACTCGAACAAAACAAAGGCAACGTTTGATTCTGACGAAGATAAAACGCCGATGAACACCTTGGAGAAAGGCAAGAAGAAACCAGAAGGTGGTTCCTTCTTCGGTGGTATAGCAGACAAAGTTAAAAACGTATTCAACTACAGCGACGACAAAGACGAAGACGTTAAGGAATCATCCCCTAAACCGGAGCCTCCGCAACCACAGCCCAAACCACGAGAAACTAAAGAAAAAGAAAAAACCCCACCGAAACCTGCGCCTAGACTTATCACCGAAGATTTACTAGAAAAAGTCGACGACATGTTCAAAGATATCAAACATAAACCTCATATAAAAGACGAGGATGAATTAGACAGTCATATTTATTCCACAAAATTAATCGTTGACGAAGAAAACGATCAGCCGCCAGGTCTCCATGATATAACAGAGGAAGTGTACCAGCAATACGAAAACATGCAACCTGTAGAAACACCAGGTTGCTGCAAGACATCAGATCCATTCCAATTTTACACCGGATGCTGCGAAGGAAAGTACAAGAAGGGACAGAAGCATCGACACGACGAAACTTCCAATTTAGTAGACAGAGTTGAACAGATAAACTTTACCGCACACGAGAAACTGGATGATCTATCTGATAAAGTACAAAATAATATTAATGATGGCTTGAATAAGATAGGAGAAGAAAGAGACGTCATAAAACAACAAACAATTGAAGCGAGTGAAGATCTAATAGAGAAAACTGATGCATTGAAGAAACGTTTGAAAGATAAGGGAGATGAATGGAAATCTTCAATCGATGAAAAAGCAAAGGAATCGGAAAATGCACTGAACGATCAATTAAATAAATTAAACGAGGATGTTAAGGATAAAAAACAAACAATTCAGTCAAGTATCGAAGCGGAAATCGAAAACGCAAAGTCTTCCACCAAAGATACTCTCAGCCAATTGGCCGAAACAACTAATCTCGCCAAAAGTAAATTGGAAGACAAAGTTCACGAAGTTGATTTCGCAGCACGAGAGAGAGCTGAACAACTGAGACTTGCCAGTCAAGACAAAATAGAGGACTTGGAAACAAACATAAGAAATGCAGCAAATGAAAAGTCTAAAGACTTAAATGACACCATGAATAATGTACAGGAAAATATTAAAAATAATGTACAAGACCTTAAAAACGATTTGAAAACAAATGTTAATAACGCCAAAGATAAAACGAAGGATAAGATGAATGATGTTAATGATGCTATGAATAATGCCAAGGATAAAGTACAAAAAGCTGCCGCTGATACTAAAACAAAGGCTGGAGAAAAGAAAGATCAAATCGAAACAGAAGTTAAAAAGAAAAAGAAGGAAGGCAAAAACTTTTTTACCGGTTTAGTGCATAATATCTTCGGAGAGAAAGATAAAATTGAAAACGAAATAAAAGAAAAGGCATCCGAAACACAAGAATATACAGAACAACTAGTCAAACAGGCATCCGATAAAAAAGATGAAATAAATGAAAAAATTGCGGAAGGAAGGGAATCTGCAGAAAGGTTGGCAAAGGAACAAAAAGATAAGGCTAAAGAAAAGGTAACGGAGGCGAAGGAAACTGCCGACGAATTGATACAAAAAGCATCTTCTAAAAAAGATAACATTGAACAAAATCTCAAAAAGAAAAAGGTAGAAATAAGCGAAAATATTGATTACGTAGTTGAAGCTACTCAAGATAAGAAGGCTGAAGTGGAACAGGCGTTAAGGAATAAAAAAGATGAAACAGAAAAAGCCCTTGTTGATAAGACAGGCGAAATCAAAGCTGCCTTCGATGACAAGAGGCAAGAAATGGAAAACACAGTAGAGGACAAACTGGACAGTCTGAGGCATACAAAAGATGAAGTACAAAGCGAAGCGAAGAGTCAACTGGAAAGGATATGGCAGGAGGCTGTGCAAACTACAGAAGAGATAAAAAAATCTGGCGAAACTCTAGCAAACGCAACCGCTAACAAAAAATCCGACTTACAAAACAACGTATCAAATAAAATCGAACAATTAAAAGAATCGGGCAAGGAGGAGATCGTTTCAGTACAAAATGCAGCAAGTGATAAATATAATGATCTACAAGAAACATCGAAACAGACTTTCGAGAACTTGCAAGAATCTACCTTAAGTACTTTTGATAAAGTCGAAAGTGCAGCTAAGGACAAGGCTAACGTCGCCAAAGAGAGCTGGGAGGAGGTGCAGAGCTCGGCGCGGGACACGTACGCCGACATGAGAGATGACGTCACCAGCCTGGAGAACTCCGCGCAGGACACGCTGCACAGCTTCCAGAGCTCCGCGGGTAACACTTTCGATAGCTTGGATGAATCAGTGAAGGAATACGTCAGTGGTGCTTCAAATACGCTACAAAATGTCGAAAATAACTCTAAAGAGTTGTTCGGAGATGCTAAAAATACTTTCGAAGGATTCCAAATATCTGCTGATAACAAATTAGAGGATGTTAAAGCATCCGCAAAGGATAGTCTAGAAGACGCCGGAGCGAGACTGGGAGAGACGAAAGATGCTGTGAAGGAGGACTTGAAGGGTGCTGAAGAGAGTGTTATGAACACAGTTTCAAGTGGCGCTGATAAACTGGCAAGCGGTTTTGAGGCTGTAGGAAACTTTGCGCTCGGGGCTTTTGACCAAGGTACGTTTTATTTTTTAACAAAATTAATTTACAACAAAATAATTTCTTTACTCGGCGTTATTTATTAGTAGTAGATGTCTGTAAATCTTTTAAAAAAAAATTCTTCATTCATCGTAGTGGAATGAAATTTGCACGTTGTACACTTAAAGACAAAAAAAGTGGTATAGTAATCTAAAAAAAATTAAATTTAAAATCTAATTCAAATGTTCTAGGTGTAAAGAAAGATTCATCGACGAAACTTCTGGAATCAGAAAAAGCGCAGTCTTCTCCACATAAGAAAAGTTCAGGGTATGTGTTCAATTATTTTTAATGATTATTAATTAATTACAAGGTAAAATTAATTATTTTGGTTACTGTTACTGGAGAAAGAAACATAACACATAGATTTTTAAATTGTAAATAACCGTTCACATGGCTACAGCACATCACTAATTCACAAATGCATACAGCATTGTATTCGCTACGGCCATAAAGCACTTTTTACATTGAATTTTATTTATTTTCCATAATTTTCATTTTAAACATGCGTTTAAATTGAATTTATTTGGGTTATCTCATAGATTTTATATAAATAGTTAAGGAAAAAATATGAAGTACACTTTGCCTGCATCTAACTCCACCTGCACAAAATTACAGAATACCGAAGCTTAAGAGGAAGAAATAATGCAGCGAACGAACCACGAACGCAGAACGATGTATGATATCATTTAGTTTTATTATTTATTGATGTTTTTACGTTAATATGACAAAACGATTATTTCGATTTGTATAACCACAAAATAGATATTTGCAATAATTTGTGCTCAATCATTTTATGGTGCTACGAAGCTGGTTAAAAAATTAAATCTAACCTTTTTTTTCTGTGCAATGTCATTTAAATCAAAATAATCGTTTTATAAATATATTATTTAGCTTCCAGTGAAATTAGCTATTGGATATAGCTTTATATTTACGTTTTTGTTTATTTAAAGCCTTTCTTTTGTACATTTAAGTACAAAATTGGCATAATATTCCGATTTATATATTTGACCTTATAAATCTCTATTTAATTTTAGTTAAATGTGCTATAAATGCATGTTTTATTTATAGACCTAATAATTTTGACAAACAGTGGAATTAGTATTACATTAAAAATCTACATTTTTATATATTCTTTTATTTTAATATTATTTTTTAAATCAAATATTTTTATTTCAAATAATTTTAATTGTTTTATAATTTATACAGATTATATAATTGAAGTTAATCATGTCTTATATCTTGCCTGCATATTATGACTGGTTTACATTATTCCAGAACAGTAGGTAAGTGGCGCTGGATTGGCATGGACTATTGGATAACTAGTGTCAGTTCACATAATGCAAGGTGTATGCCAGCGCTGATTTTGTGCGCTTCTGTCCTACTGTACTGGCATAATATAAACTAGGCATTAGATTTTGTTTTTATGTTGCAATATTTTTAAATTTTATAGCTCTCCTAATATATTGATAAATGATTAATACAATTAAAAATAATCAACCAACTTTATATAATATATTTGCAATAGTTTCGGTGTTTTGTGTTGCATAACTTATTGTTTTTAGTTTAAATAGATTGCTTTATGTACAAAATATGTTTACAGTTTCATAATCTTAAGAATTGGGAAGATTTTTTTCTTTAAAAGATTTTTGTAACACTAAATATGACAAGACTGCAACTGGAAACCTTTTAAAAAAAAACTAATAAAAGCATTTATGATTGGCTATAGTTATTTTTTTAAGCTCAGTTTTTTTTTCTTCAGCAAATATTTTTATCAACGTTTTGTTATTAATGTTTAATAATCATTTGCTTAATTGTAACATTAATAGATCTGCTAGGTTATTTATTCTTTGTAACATGTCACACAATATAGTTTTGTTACAGTAGTCAATTATTGTAACATTGTTTTCGTCACAAAGGACATAAGCCATAATGTTTTTATAGATTGTCACATTGAAATTGGTATAAGAATCTGAATTGTAACATAATTGTAATTACAAATAGAATCACGACAATCAATATTATATAGTGAACACGCATGCATTGCTTGTGTCTATGTAAGTTGTTATATATAAGATATTATATAAAATGTTCTCGATCACTATTTTGTTTCTTTTTTATTTCAGGCAACCATATTATTTTTAATTGTATTTGTAGTATAAATGTAAAGTTATACCTTCTTGATAAAAGATGTTATTTTTTATTTATATATTATTTTGAAATAAGAAGGGTTGGGTAAATTAAAAATGGGATATAGAAAATACCATACTGACTTGATGTTTTGGGGGTTAGGTTAAATTTCTATGTACCCTAAGCACTTGAAAAGTTCACGATATGCACTATGCACTAAATAACAACACGTACAACCTTGGGTAAGTTTATTTACATATTCATTTTTATGTTACATCACACATTATTTGTGTTTTTAGGACACCGGTCATTACTGTATTTTTGTAATTTAGCAAGGTTTTCTGGAAACATTTTTTTTATTTAAACGCTGCAAATTTCAGGTAATAATAAACTCATTAATATTCTTACCTTAAATAAGAATAAAACTTTATCATAAATCCGCAATATATTAATTTATTGAACCACTATGTTCCAGATTCTTCTCAAAGTTACGGCGCAACCCATGAAATTAAGTTTGGACGCAGCAACGCTTCAACATTTAGAACATAACTGCAAAAAATAGTCGATGTAGCAAAGTAAAATAAGTGTTTAATCTTTGCATTTTAGGTCATGTTTACCATTTGTAACATATCTATGTTACAATCCGTAAAAACCCGGCAAAGTTTGATGAAAGTGCTAATGCAATTTTTAAAATAAAATAGATTTTGATTAATGTTTAAAAAACTTAATCCAGTCTGAATTATAGACCGCGTAGAATATTCTAGAATGAGAATAGATATTTTAGACAGCTAAAAATCTGGCCTTTATTTCTATGTGCTATTTTTAAACGGTTTTACTTTAGTAATACGTGATATCTGAATGCTAAACTTGTTATTGAATAGGTGCGTACAAGTTTTTGGTACTATTTTTTGTTAAAATATAAGTCATAAAAAGTTCAAACTCATATGTATACTTGAAGGCAATTAATTACATTATTCTTAAGTTATATTTTTACCTTGATAACTACTATTTTGTCTACTTATTGGGATAATAAAAAATTTGCCCAATGTTACAAAAATATAAAAGATTGCACCTTAATTAATTTGACGATTAAAATGTTTAATAAAAAATCTCGAAACAAACGTAGTAAATAGGTAAAAATATGACTTATTTCCGAATAATGTAAATAAAAATCAATTGCATAAGTTACATACAATATTTGATGTAGTTAAAATTATGGTATATTTATTTCGTCCCTTTTTCTTCCAATTTTCGTAGTCGGGATGCGCATTTTATCGACGTATAAAATTGGCTCCGCATCTAAATGTGCTGCGAAAAAGCACCGAATAGCGACTGATTGAAAAATGTTTGATTTTTGTAACATCCTGTAACACAGTCTTTGTATCACGCAACATCCCCTTGCACTGAAGTAAAATAAGCTCTTTTTGTATTAAAATGTTTTTAATATCTTTGTTCTTACGATTTAACATTTAAAACTAAATTTTGTATCCTCTATATGTTGTAAATGTCTTTAAATCACTTTATAATGTTTGCAATAACTTTAGTATTTAGTGTTTCATTAATTTCGTAACTTTGTATGAATGAAAGAAAATCGCGTTAAATTGAGTTTCTGACGGTGGTTAGAATTATTGACTATGTAGAGTAAGCGAGACGAACATATACACGATACTACAGGTGTAAAAGGGAAAGAACACCATCTAGTATCAATTACGCGAAATCATTGTTGCCAACCTTAAAAGATAGAGGTAAAATTGTTAAAAAATATTTAAAGGGGTCTCGCCGTCTACAGAATGAATGAGTTTTGTATTTAATTGACATATTAGTTATATTCATAAATATATAAAATTTTATTGACCCTATATTTTAAATTCTGAAAGTACTGTGATGCCAAATATATATGTATAATGATGTTTAAGTGTAAAGTTGAATATAAACTTTTGTTGATTTATTAATAGAGTTTATCTTCACCCTATTTATTGCTTTTTAGTAATAAATAAATATTGCGAAAATTGTGTTTCATTGTTTGCTTCAAAAACATATTTTTATAAGTTTTTTTTGGCAAATTACGTTTTAAAAAGGGATAAAGATGAAGATATCCTTTCTAAACCACTAAAAAATCTGCTTAAAATAAAAAATAAAAAACAGTCCTTTATAACACACATTTTAATATTTTGTATGTAACAAACATACGTCATTTTCATTGAAGTCGAGTGCCGTTAAACGACATAATACTTTTCAATTCTCTTCACATAATTATATTCAGATTCGATTAATTATTCCAAAATTATATAAAATGCACACAAAAAAACCTTATTTACCACTTTTTTATCGGAATGTTAAATGATATTTCTATTAGGTCACTTATCACATCTATTTTGTAAACTTATCACAATATTCTTAAATCTAATATAAAATATTTCATAAAATAACAAAAAAATTATAAAAAATGAGATAATTAAACTAATATAAAATACATTGATTCTAAATACTGATATAAAAATCAAAATATATTTAGTACATTTTACTAAATAAATGATAATCGGTTAAAAAAATACATTAAGAATTTTTTTTCTAAATTGTCTTCAATAAAATATTTATTTTTATTATTCATATAATAATCTCTAAATAATATAAAGAATTGAATCGTACTGTAAAATGCATTAAATGCATATAAATTCGTCAATAATCTAAATTAAACTTTAGCTAGTCAAATACAATCAACTGCCCGCGTCTGTTGCTATAATACTATCACAGTCCAAATAATCAGTATCCGTTAACTGTCGTTTTATCATTAAATGTGGAGTTTTCATTATTTTCTTTTCTTTCAAACATTTCGGTATCACCTCTTTAGTCTCCATAAAGAATTGTACAATAACTCTCTCGAAGAACAAAGCGATAACAAAATTAAACGAAGCCAATGCCAATACAATGTAACCCATTAAATTATCTTTAGGCATTTTTAATTGGAAGAATTCCGACAGCCATTTTGCGGGCGATATTGTTAAATATGCACAAACAACTGTCATTATAACCACACTTATCATCAAATGTCTGTTGGTTATCACCGAGCGACGGTAGGGGGCGCCATGACTGAAAACTATCGCTAATATAATATATTGGAACATTGACACAGTATATATCGCGTAATTCTCCCAACATTCGTTCGCATTATCACCTTCGTAAGTATGGCGGACGTACCACGGAAACTGCGTCATAGCGAGATAACTCAAATACTGAATCACCGCTATCAATGTCATTTGACCTATCAAAGAAACTAAGGGAGCAAAACCTAATAAAGAAGTCAGTGGAGGTATTTTACAAAGTCTTCCAGTGTGTGCTTCTGTCATACCGAAGAAGAACGCGAAGTTCACGATTAGTGCGACATCTATGAAAAGATATTGGAAATCTGTGAGATTAGAGTCGAAATAGTAGAGGAACGCGACTGAGAGGAATTCAGTGAGGGAGTAGGCTATCATGAATTTGAAGACTCCGAAGCTGGTGCTGAGGGCGGCGCGACCTTCCCGCAGCACGTGGGTGACACAGGTGACGTCAGGCTGGGAGGAGGTGAAGGGCGCAGCCACACTGCTCTCCAGCTCCGACAGTGAGATGCCAGTATGTGCAGCCCGAAGTGCCCCACAGTCGTTGGCGCCGTCACCACACATTCCTGAAGTATATTTTGTACACAACACAATATTAAATGTAAAAATGCACAGCGCACAAACGACCTTGAAACTCAAAGATATTTGATATATATACTGACCAACATAATATCCAAGCGCTTGGTATTCCACAATGAGCTGCTGCTTCTGGTCCGCCGTCATGCGTGCGAACACGGCACCGCGGGACACCACGCGCGGCACTAGGGACGCGTACCGCTCTCGCAGGATCTAAAAAATTCCACGTCTAGAATATTCTGGCAGGAACTTGATATATACGGAGAAGCTAAGAGTATAATGTAGTTTTTGAGTTATGGACGTTAGAATATCGTATCGTGGTAATTCCGATGGATACTAGATTTAGACTAGATTTATTGCAACACACTTCACACCGCTGGGAGAATACTTATATTACACAATAAAAAATAAATGATAAAAATTCCAAAGTGTACCTTCCAAGCATCTCCAGTCATGACGATCTTGTAATTGGGCATGACAAGAGGTGCTTCGACGTCGGGAACGGAGTCCCCAGTGGAGCCCGAGCCACGCCACGAGCCCCGCCCGCTGTCCTCGCTGCGCCACGAACATACCTGCTCCAGAGACGTCTTCCGACCAACTGGAACCTGAAAACATTATTAGTTTAAAAATGTTTATTCAATTTTGTCACTCTCAATAGTGTATTTAAATTTGTGCCAGCGCCATCTAATGATAATTTGTGAAAAACTGACTCCATGCAGAGTGCTTTCGCAGTAAAGAGTGACACCGCGTTCGTCAGAATGCGGCACTAGATGCACGACGCGCTCGCCACTCTGCAGCACGCCGCACTCCTTCGCCACGCTCACCGCTGTGTGCACGTTGTCACCTGCAAGGCAATAAAATGGTTAATATAAAATAATGACTAACTGTATTCTATCCATGAGAAAACAGAAAACCAATCACATATCACTGTTCAAAATGAAGCTAGGCACAATAGAATAACATACTGACCAGTAATCATAACGACGTGTATGTTAGCCTCTTTTAGTTCCCGTATAATGCCTGTTGTTGCCGCCTTCAGCCGGTTCTCCATAATCACCAGCCCCAAAAACTCCAAATCACACTCAATCTGACAACAAGAAATTCATTAGAATAATTAAATAAGAGGGTAGTAAACTAACACTAACTTGACCGCCATCTTTGCCGCCATATTGGATTTTAAATAACGTCCCTGACTACCACACTCAGAGTCTACGTATCACCGCATTCTTCGTTTTACAATTACATGAACATCTCAATACTAAAGTTACACTAAGGGGCTGGCTTCGTGAACAATTAACGACTTAATTGTAGAATTTTAATTCATATCTAAACTAAATGTCACCATGCGAGATTTTTTCTATAAAATATTCCATTACCTCATCCCTGGTCATCTTCTGCAGCTGCTTGAAGGTCACCTCCATTATCTTTGTAGACATGGCGATCACGCGGTAGCCTTTCTCCGCGTACGAACTCAGGATTTCATTCAGATTCTCAGGTACTGTAACAAAAATTAACGATTCAGAGCCAAATTTCAGCTTTTTGCTCTATTTACGTGTACGTACGCGTACGTCTGTATACACGGTACGTATACGCGTATACGCACCGGTATCTGGTCGGCAGAGCGTGCGCAGCGTCTCCGGAGCGCCCTTGCAGTAGACACGCAGCACGTCCTCGCCCAGCAGCCGCACTGCCACAGCAGACCGCTGTAGAGATGACACGAACTGGTACTGCTGGACTATGCCCACCTCGAGTGGCATCTGAAATATTAATACATAACGTATAAATATTAATTAAATTATAGTGTCTGTATGTAATATCAAAAAAATATGTCATAGACTTTAGCCGATGCACGCGGGCGTATTATAGGATACTTTTTTATTTCTGCG
The DNA here is from genome assembly GCF_000836235.2 of Papilio xuthus. NCBI lineage: Eukaryota > Metazoa > Arthropoda > Insecta > Lepidoptera > Papilionidae > Papilio > Papilio xuthus. Next base: position 3,531,604 of record NW_013532490.1, on the reverse strand, counting down.
CTGACAAAGTCGCGGTCGACCACTAGTGTTTTAAGAGATTGTAAATGTACTCACATGAATGTCATCAACATTGATATTGGCAGTTTTCTTAGGTCTAACAATAGTTGGGGTCAGGATCTCATAGTTCGACAGTTCCGGTACATCAGGCTCTTCTAACGTCCATCCAGTTGATTCAAACATCTGGAAACAATTAAGAAAGTAACCTTTTATCGTTCTCTATTTTATCTGCCAAAAAATCATATTAATATCTAAAAATTTAATTAGAATTAGTACTTTAATTGATTTTGTACCATTTTCTACCTAAACATATAAAAAAAACAAGTTATGGTGAGCTAAACCATAGATCGCAGTAGAATAATTTTTAACAATATCTAAAATATCGATGATAAAAATAGTCAAGTCTGAATGTTGTTTACGACTCACTTTAAGGTCCAACGGATCACCAGCCAGTTCCCCATTAAGCAGTGTCAGGCTGTGGCAGGTGGCCATGCCTATTTTAAGGTCGTGCAGATCATTGAGTTGCCTGGGGTCTCTCTGCGGTCGACCAAGCCTCGGTGGAGCTGAGGCTGCGCTAACAGCCACTACGCCCCACATGTCAAGCCCATCTTCTGTAAGTGTTCCCGTCTAGAAAGAATAGAAGCTTCTATAATCACATTTTTTGGGATGGTAATGTCATTTTGCCATTTGCCACAATGCCATTGTCATTTTTCCGTATGGAATTCAACTCGACTCGAGTCAATAGCAATTGTCCGATTAGGAAAATATATTAGCAATAATTATTGTGTTCAATTACTATGAAATAAACCTTCCATTAATCAAAAAAGTAAGTCGCAATTTTTTAAAGAACAAATGTTTAGTTTCGCCGAAGATAGATAAAAAAATGCTAACCTTTGGTAAAGAAGCACTTCAAGAAAGAGAGTAAATGTATACTATAATTACTAACACGTAGATGTCTCCTCCCCTGTTGTTACCTTGTCAAAGCACATGCAGTCTAGCGAGCCGGAGACGTTGACAGCGCGCGTGTTGAGGCAGGCGATGCGCGCGCGCCGCAGCCGCGACACCGCGTACAGCCGCCCCACTGTCATGGCGGCCGGCAGCGCGGGGGGCACCACTATTGTTATTATATCTAACGCTTTTATCACCACGTCTTTTACTGTTATTGAACGAGACGCCTGAAAAAAAAATAGTAACAACCAAATACATACAATCCACGATTAGAAGCACAGATTTTAAAATAGCAACCTTAAAAATTGGATTATTAACGTTATTCGTAATAATCACGATTAAAAGGTCATCAAATAAAATATCAAACATGTTTGATGATGAAATCTGTTTTTTTTTTCAAATATACTCAAACTTATCTTTATATATTTTTATTTACCTTAAGTGCAACAGTATAGCATAAGCCCAAAATAGAGATGCAGGCTAGTATGAAGATAAACTTGTATGAATCTCTGTCAAACTTGAAGTCAGCAGGCACGGGGTACAGGATGCTCCGTACCAACTGCCCTTTGCTCGTATTGTACCCTGTCCGGAGTACTAATGCTCTGTAGAGAATCATGAGTACATTGCAAAAGTTATCTTATAATTAAATAATATTTAAGACTAATATTCATGATTTAAAATTTATAGAACATCCTGTAGTTGAAATTTAGAAATTTTTCTACAGATATTTATTTTTTTAGATGGTTTTACTAAAATAAAAAGGCTGAGTTGTTGTATGAGTAGAATCAGTTGAATTCTTGTAATATTTATTTTATAGCATCCTGTGGTTTTTTGAAATAACCACATTCTGATTTCTAACTAAGGATTTTAACTTAATTTAAATTCATATTGGAAACCGTATACTTGTTTAAAAGGCTATTTAAGCGTCAATAGCCTAATGGTTAAGGGTACAGATTTCCGATCACGTGGTCGGGGGTTCGAATCCCGCCATTCGAATATTGTCATAAACCATATCCTAGCACAAGCCCAGAGCTTAGTTGGAATGGTAAAAGAAATATTAGTAAATTTACAAAAAAAATCTCCTATTTTATAAAAAAAGGCTATTAATTCTTATAAATTGTGTTTTTACCTGACAGGTTCATTATTATAGTATCGTGTTTGTATAACTTTGGTTCCGCAGAATATGATACTAGCCGCGTGTTCCTTGTGATCGAACGGTCTGTCGATACGTTGTAGTGCTGTCTTTGTCACCGGTACTGATTCACCTGAAACAAAACATATCACATTTTAACACATTCAATGCTATTGGCTTGCCACTTGAATAGGAAAATATTGTTGTGGATGTCAATGTGTTAAGATTAAAATTATGACGAATAATAAGTTATGACATTTTTTTTGCCTTACAAAATAACTCTGAGGTGAATCTGAACTAATATATGAATGGCTTTTTATATTTTAACAATTATTTATTGACATCACCAAAATCTGTAACTATCTTAGTCATAATGAGAATGTTTGGATGGATGTTTTCAAGAAGGTATCTGCAGAACGGCTGTATGGATCTAGATAAAATTTGGCACAGATGTAAAACATAGTCTGGAAGAACACATAGGCTCCTTACTATGTTTTTTTTTAATGCCGCGCCAACTAGTTATAGAATAATTTAAACAATACAGGAATGACTTAAGACCTTTTTTCAGGAAGCAATAAGTAGCTAATTTCCTATTGAATATGCCGGTAAAGTCTTAAGGCTAGTCGGTTAGTGGAAAAAGGCTTTTAATGCCAACATCTTGAGGCAATTTTAAGTATTTACCAGTAAGCATGCTCTCATTGAGTATAGCGGAGCCGGTCAGCAGCACAGCATCGCAGTGCAGGATACATCCGTTAGGTGGCAGCACCAGTACATCACCAGGACTCAAGGACCTGCTGTCTACTGACCGCTCTCCCCACAGCTGAACTGTGTCGTGGGCTTCTACTGTCGCACGGAGCGTCTTTTGATTCTAATCACATAATTTAAACGAAAGAACACGATTAAAAATATATATTACAAAAAGAGAGTAGGGAAAATCCTAAAATACCTAATTTCAAACATATGTCGAGTCTGGATTAGCAAGAAACCTCTATAAGCGAGGAAAATATCCCTGTCATGGATTCTAGCTTTATAATATGACTTTACTTAAGCCTGAATTTAATTGGCTTTATATCAAACTATAAGGTATAATGAAGCAGATACTTTAAATCACACAAATACATGATTCATGAATCATGTACTTCTTGCTTTTTCGACGTCAGTTTATTAAAAATAAAATTACAAATAGCAACACTAACCTTATGAGTTTGTATAACAGATGTGGCAACACCAAACGTAGACATCAGTACAACAGCAATACAGTAATAGTAATAAGGCTCAGCTAACCACACCGCTATTGTGAATAATTGAAACACGTAGAATGGATTGAACACTTCTAGTACTACTAGGGTCATTATTGATTGTACAGGAACCTTTATTTCGTTCAGACCATATATATTTAGCCTGAAAACATAGAATAATTATTACAAAATCATAAAAAAAACGAATTGATTTTAAGTAAAAAAAAAAAACATGTAAGATGATAGATGTTTTCAAGCATTACAAAGGAATTCGTACATATAACTGCATTCATATTAATAAAAATGAAGTGTCTGTATGTAATATGGAAAACAAGTTTCATATTGTTTGCATGAACGGAAAACTAATTTTTGCATTTTATGTCTGTCTCTCTAGATGTCCGCAAGGCCGCGTTTGTTCTGATTAATCTCGTGAAGGAAGTTGATGCATGAGGAAATATAACAGAGTATTTAAAATTCTGCACTGACGAAGTCGCGAATCACTGCTAGTATTATATACTATGCATTCTACATTGTTCAAAAAGGCACGTACACATCGTATACGCACTTGCGAACGTGCATGTACGTATATTGTTTTTACTTACATTCGCAGTCGTCGATCTGCACTTGGCGCTCGTGTCGCCATCGCGTGTAACTGCGAACAAGTGGCGCCACTCTCGAGGCCTGCGAGCCTTACCCACGCAGCGCGCGTCGTCTCCCATACTAATATCTGCTTCTTGTGACGGAAGTAACGATAGCTTTGGACATCTGCAATAAACAATAGAGGAATAATAAGTTTAAAAAGTTACAGGTGACTAAGCTTCTCTAATCGACCAGATTATTTTAATTAGAAATACATCTAGAATATTCCGCTTCTCTAAAACTAAGGTGAAAAAATAGGTTTTTAAATGATGTTTATATGCTTTATTAGGATAGAAATGAAATATTTTTAATACTAGCTGTAAACCGCGACTCCGTCGGCATGGTATAATAATAAAACATTCTTAGTAATCTTTCAGGTTGTGTTATATAATACATCAATGGCAAATTTCTGCGACATACATAAAATCATGAAGATACTTTATAACAAACATCCATCCATCCATAAATCTAAACAATTGCATTTATATTAGTAAGAAGTAAGATGGACTCTTTATATTCCGAGGGGCCCGCAGCCTTCCCTAAGTTAAGGGTGATCAGGTCATAGTCAACCATGCTGGCCAAGTGCGGGTTGACTTAACACATATCTTTGAATTTTCATCTCAGATATATGCAGGTTGCATCACGATGTTTTCTTTCACCGTAAGAACGTCGGATAAATGTTCACATGTAAAGCGGAAATAGAAAAACACATTGGTACATGGCGGGATTCGAACCCGGGACCTGCAGATTGCAAGTCAAGTGTTTGACCCCTAAGCCACCGACACTATGTCATTAATTTACAAAATGAAAAATGCTATTTACAAAACTTACTTAAAGTAGTTCCGTCATCCAAATGTATTGGAGTGTACAAATCATCTGCGCTATCCAAAGTTCCCTTTTCACCACCAATCTCTTCTTGAAAACCTTCATTTATCAAACCGCTGGAACAAACAGAATTTTTTTAAATCTTTTACTTCATACATAGTAAACTAAAACTGTCGCTTCTTGATTATTAGTATTTTTCATTACAATTTATATATTATACTATTATATAATAATATAACAGCAATATTATGAGAAAATTCTATCTTATATTATTATAACATTTTTTTTTCTAATATTTATCTCCAATCAGTATTTAGAACTTTAAGCAGATGTAAAGAACAAATGATAACATCTTTCTAACATCAAAGTTTTCCATGTTCTCAGATATTTATGAAAAAAAAAATAATCAATATTTACCTTGCATCTGCAATTACTTTAACCAGAATTTTATGTATGTAATAACTTTTGCATTTCTTCTGATAGGTTTCCTGTAAGAATAACTTATTAATAACATCGGCAACACTTAATAAACAAAAAAAAATTAACATCAAACCATAAATATGATATTGAACAAGATAATAATCTAATAGGATCACTTTAAACTATGATAATTGTAGTCACTGAATATGTCTTACTATCTTAGTAATATTATAAATGCAAATGTTTAGATGGATGGATGTTTGTTTGAAGTTATCTCTTGAAAGGTTGTATGGGTGTCGCTGAAATTTGGCATAGATGTTAAAGATAGTCTGATAGAACATATAGGCTACAAATTTAGTTTTTAGTGTTCCATACCTCGAAAGGAAAATAATGGAACCCTTATAGGATCACTTAGTTGTCCATCTGTCTGTCTGTAAACACTCTTTTCTTTAATACCGCGCGGACGAACTCGCGGTCGACAGTTAGTTAGATATATAACAAATCATACCACTACAATAACTTGCTCTGCCAATTGAAAGCAGCATCTTTCCGAAGTAACATAGAGATACCATCTTGGGTACCAGTGAAACACTAATGCTGGTATCCCAAATGTTAATATTGTGAATATATACACTAGAAATGTCCGCCATCTGCTTTTCCTGTACCCATGTACAACCTAAAATAAAGTAGAAAGACATTTCTTTAAAAGTACTGAACTTAACATTTACCATCCAAAACTTGTAAAAAATTGGCATGTTTCTTTTTAAAAATCCAGCGATAATGTATTTTACTAACAGGTTTTGGTAATAGAAATCATTAGTATACATTGCAAATGTGATTTTTGTGTTTATCACATCCCTAAAAATTTTTTCTACACAAACATTCACACCTCCAATGTCTAGAATGTTTGAAATGTTTAAAAAACTGTACCAATCTAACTAATATTATAAATGCGAATGTTTGGATAGATGGATGTTTGTTTGAAACTCCAGAACGGCTGTATGGATCTAGCTGAAAATTAGCATATAACAGTCTGGAATAACACATAGGGTACTAATTAAGCTTTTTTAATACCGCCCAGATGGAGTTGCGGGCAATAGCTAGTACATAAAGCTCTAGTTTTAAATTAAAAATTTATATAAGAATCAGAAATTCTTGCTTATAGTCACTAATAATAATTACAAATTACTGATAACATCAATTGGCTAATGTTTTAACACAATATTTCATTGTAATACATAACAGATAAGAATACTGGTAATACAGTGAATTGACGGGAAGTTATAAATTAATCATGCAACATATATTAAACCATAACTTACAAAGCTATATAAACTTAATGATGTTAACTTAATAAATGGTGAACCCTTTAATAAACCAGGAAATAGGCATTTACTAAGCTCGTGGGTAGTATCTTTTGACCACATTATCACTTAACATCAGGTGGGATAGTGGTGAAGCGTTAGCTTATTCAATATTCCATATCAGTGGGCGGTAACAGAGCAAAAATTGCTTAAAAATACACCTTGTTGTCTATTGAAAAAATTATTTTATTTGTCATGGTGAATCCTGGCCATTAAGAGCTGAACAGATGGGTCTCTTTGCTAAATATTCTTGTAAAGGTAGAATAATGTAGTTGAGGGGGTGGATTAATGAAACTCTAACAAAAAAAAAATCTGTAATCTTGTAAAACGGCAATTTAGAATATTAGTAGACCATTAGAACAAAAATATTTTTTTACCTGGTCAAAGTGGGGATCAGTGTTTATTGACTGTTCTGAAAAGTTCAATATGGTATGTAAGGACCCCCTTGTAGTCCCTTGTTCGTATCGTATGAGAGGTTGAATATCGTCTTCAGAATCCATCATTGTATTAAATTTATGACACACTACTTTGGTATTGATATTGGAATACTACTTTGTTAAGCTACCATATTGATGACTTCATTAGTTCACAAGATTAGGAACACAAAGAACTGAATATGTTCTACGAACATATTACAGGGAGATCAACATACAATATAAGGAATATAAAGGGTAATTGAAAAAATTGTTTATATTTACATTTCACACTTTTATGTTACAATAAAAAAGGTTCTTTGTTTTTCGTAAGTAATCATAACTGAATCTTGTAACACCACATAATTAATGGCTTCGGAAATGAATATAAATATCACTTAATAAGCATTTTACAAAGGTTACGAAGATTAATAAAAAGTAAAATACTAAAGTCAAATACGCAACCAATGGCAGCCAAGGGCAGTTGTTTAGATTCACATAGAGTATGTAACTACTTGTAATAGCTGTCAAACTTTCTGCATATCATTTTTTTGATGAGATGTTGGAAAAATATATTTTAATTTAAGTATATCTAGTTTTCATAATAAAAGTATCGAAAATTACCATATGATTGTCATCGACTGTTATGTGTTGTTCAACATTTAATGTCATTATATCTCCTTAAATATCAAACCAGTGGATCTGAAAGAGAAAATAAAGTCGTTATTGATTTTTTGCAAAAAATTTGCTTTGGTATAATCTGTAAAAAAATCCGACAAAAAATTATTTATCTGTGACTGTAAACATTTGTCATTCATTCATTCTGGTTCATTCGATTGTCAGCTGTCATATGATTTATTATAAATATTGGAGCTTGTGCTTGCGATTGAGTTTCAAATAAAATTATAATTAAGACATAGAATATTACAAATAGATCTTGGACACAATTTTTTACTTAAGGTATGCCGTGTTGTGTACAAATAAACAACCACCGTTGTTTCTACGAGCATATACATATTAGGAAAAGATAACCTCCACATTAGTGTTTTTTAATATTTATTTACATTTATTAGTTTTTATATAGGTTGTATGACAATGATAATGTGGAAGATATTTATAGGAATAAATTTCTTTCAATGTTATGTCCTAAAACTTTTCATTATGATTATTAATTTTGAAATGGTTTTTAGGTTATCATTGTCAAAATGATTATCCCAGTGCGATGTTTTACGTGTGGGAAGGTGATTGGCAACAAATGGGAGGCATATCTCGGACTATTACAAGCTGAATATACAGAAGGGTATGTATTGCTTAAAGTGGGTCAAATTATTTCTTTGATGCTTTTGTCCATATTTAAAATGTCAAATGAATAAAATTAAATGAAACAAATTTTAAATTTGCTTGTATATGTATTAGCACATCAGTAATATACAATGTTAGAGAAATACAACAGTATAACATACACCCGTAATCCAGATGGGTAGGCAGACACAATGAAAGTACATTATAAAAATATTAGCAAAAAAATATGTAAGCCTCCTAGAAAACATGTCAAGTTGATATGCTTTGAGTTTATTTCAGTATTTTTTCTGATTAATTTATTTACTAAGTAATTAGAATAAACATGATAATTATTCACCCGCAAGTCTAAATTCTATGACATCAAATGTATAGTAAAATTTTATGGCCTTTATCTTAAATTCTTTGAAAATATTTAATGAGCGATTTAAGAAGACATATTTGTTTTACAATGTTGTAAACGATGGAGTATATAAAAGGTAGTAAAGATTTAAATAAAATGTTGTGTGTCTCATGTAGATAAGGCATGTAACACAGTTTCAAATTAATCATTAATAATTATTGCGAGTTATTCTAATGTTTTAATTGTATTTCCATGCTTTACCTCTTGCTATGGTTTATTAACAAGACCATAGTAAAAATTGTTTTTGGTTACAATGTTATTGTATGAAGTTGTTGGAAAAGTAATTTCTCCTGACAAAAGATTATGCTGTATTTTCTGACCCAAATTTATATTTAGCAGCTAAATCATTGTATATTGTGAGGCTGCTGTGAGAAAAAATTAGTGCAATATGAATATGCAATAGTTTTGGTTTGTGTTCTTTTTTTATATCATAAGGTGGCAAACAAGTGAGCGGCCACCTAATATCGCTAATATAGCGAAGTGACCGTTGCCCATAGACCTACTTTTATTACTTTACCTACCTTTAATCGACGGAGAAGAGGATGCACAGAAAGAAAATATATTCCCTTTCCATGCATCCTCTCACCTGGAAAGTCCACTTCCACTTCCCATCCTTTCCTTCCTTAGGAAAAAAGGTGGGAAGGGAAAGAGGACTAAATTAGGACTCCGGGACTCACACTCATCTGACGAAACAAGGAATTGCTTCCACTTCACGCCTGTCTTCTGTGTGGTCGTGGTATTTCACCGGACGAGCCGGGCCAATTCGTGCGAAGATGTTAAAGCGGGCTCTACCACTGTCCTCTTGAATATAGAACTCATTTTTGTCAGTCAACTTCGACACACTTCAATGTTTCCATATGAAAGTGTTGGCATTTAATGTGTTAAAATGAACTCACAGGACATATTGTACTATTTAATGCTATTTAAATATATGTTTATTTGTATTCAAAATTGTATTGTTAAATAAATTTAAAAAAAAATGTCTTAATGTTATATGTTTGTTCCAGTGATGCACTTGACGCTCTCGGCTTGAAGAGATATTGCTGCAGGAGAATGCTGTTGGGACATGTCGATTTAATTGAGAAATTATTGAATTATGCTCCTTTAGAAAAATAAACGCTAAAATTAAGATTTTTTTTACAATTATTAAGTTTTAATAAACTTGAATTAATGCAAAAAGTTTGAGGAAAAATGATAATATTTTGTTGTGGTGAATAAATGAATTTCAACCTTCAAAATCATGGCCACTTCCCTGTAAATATGCAATTGCAATTTTCTCTGGTTATTTAAAATAGGTTTATATAAAAATTATGTTACTGCATCCAAATATAAACCAGAATATCTTGTTCTCTTTTAACATTCTGTGCTGTGTAACTTTAAAACTTTGAATTACATACATTCCAACCAAAACAGTTGTTAAAAAACCAATATAGAGGAAAATGCCTGCCAAGCAATTTTAAAACTTTATTTTAAGTATGCTCTTAAAATTGATAAGTTATCAATAATAGTGAATAGTGCTTTGCAGATATCTTGGCGACTCTTAACTTCTCTTGAGTGGCTGTGCAGAATAGGTGTTTCAGGGAACTGCGTATGTCCTTGGGCCGACATGATATTTGGAATGAACTATACCATCTATCACTTTTCCGCGTAGGATTGTGGTCCAAAATCGGGTGGGATTTTGGTCAAACGCTAGTTACTCAAATCTGTTATGTGAATTAATTTTTATAATGTTGATATAATTAAGAATCTATGTATAAGTGTAAAATAAATTTGGTATATCACACTATTTCTTTTACTTTTCTACTAATTTATCGTTTAAATGAACAATTTTTTGTACTTTTTGGAGTTATAATTAATAATCACAAAAAAAAGTTTTTAATATAAAAATTAAAAAAAATTGTCATGCAGAAAATTGCAGATTTTAAGTGCCATGTTTACAGTAAGTTCTCACTTCTTAAAACGCCTTTACAAGAATACTATTTAGTCTCATTTATCAGTGGAAGTTCATGTTAATAAACTCGTCACAGGATTAATACGAGATTTACCGCTTTGTTTAACCAAATAAAGCAGAGATTGCAATATTCATAATAAAGATAACATGTATACCTTGACTCTAATGTTTTATTAGATTTATAAAACCGCTACACCGGTTTACCTTTGTCTTTAGTTTCAAAGATAACCCTGAGTTTTCACTGTCAACACACGACAAAAACAAACTCAAAATATATGTTTTTACAAGCTCATCGGTAGTGGCAACACACGTCAAGTTTAATTTTAGGGGCCATTCCGTTAGTATTTGACTTAACGAATTCTAGGATTTAGAAGGGTAACCACTGCGGCTCGATATAAGCTTGAACCTTCATGATCCGTATTGTGTTTTTCCCTCGATTGAAACAGGGGTAAAGTTTTTAGTTAATTATTTAAAAACGCCTTACTAAATAAAATAGCTTGAAATTTTAGTTGGAATTTTGATGTATTTTATTTAAAATGCTGTACAAATATTTTGCGGTAATTACAGTATATTTGATACAGCCATGTTTAATGCTGTTTATTTTAATAAGTTAATGACACATTGCAGATAGTGACGAGTTAATAGTTAGGACGTTTCTTATCTTTGCGTAATTAACACACGTGAGTTGTGCCGTGAACACAACCGGAATGTATGTTTTTCAAAGGAATCTTTGCAAAACAGATGGATGGAAAGCAAATTTTAATACAATTTTAGAACAGCATTAAGTATGCAATGGCCGTTATTATATAAATATAGGACATATTTATTCGTCGTACTGCACAAGGGCCTCGTCAGACAGACTACGGTCCCTACCCTAGAGAATCGATGAAATGTAAAATAAATAAACTACTAGGAAATAATAAAATTTCTAGACCCTATTAGATCCACATAGATAACTCAAACTATTTGTCAGTATTTTCATGAAGAATTATACAACACGTTGATAATAAAACGGTCACTAAATCTTTGAATTTTTTTAGGTCTAGTCGTATTTAAAGTTAATCCAACTCTGCGATACCAAGATTGTGTAATTTATTTCTTTACACAATATATGGCTTTCGTTTCTCAAAACTTATTAATTTGTGGTTTGCAGATGTTTATAAGCCTGTTTATTTTATTGGCGATATATTAATAATATATTTGAATAAAAGGAGGTCGACAATCCCAGTCGTCCTTGTAACAGTACTGGTTTGTGATTGAGCTAACTTGATACAATATTAAAATTAATAAAATCTCCTTAAATGAAGAGTTTTCGTTGAATCTTACCGTGAGATTCCATTTTCGAAAGATTTAAACTGAAGCATATTGACATCCTTTTTTTTTACTTCTAACAAAATATAAATATTATGTTTTTATAGCAATTTAATAAACCAAACTGGTACGTACAATACTACAACGTAATAAGTGCACAAACAAACAAAATTATAAATTATTACAATGGTGGTAATTTTTGTAAAACGTGCTGAAAATAACGGTTCGCTCATAGGTTCAGGCTCACAGAAATAGGTTAAGTTAAGGTAGAAATAGGCTAGCATATAAGATTAGAATTAATCTCCGACACACACTCATCAGACGGAACCCGGAAATACATCACTTCACGAGTGTCTTTTGTATCGTCGCGGTATTGGACCGGGTGAGCCGGATATTCGTTTAAAGTAAAAAGTGTGAAAGTAGGTTTATTGCAGGGCCGGTTTAATCATTTCCGGCGCCATGGGCCAGTTTTTCCGGTGCCCCCTTTTTTTCTGGTATCGGAAGAAATCATCCAAAGACAGGGTGTCTTAGGGAACCTCTCAAACTCCTGACACCCTGTGCGGGCGTCCAACCTCGCCCTACCGTCACGTCGCTAGTGCTTAATATTATGAACTCTAAGTAGTAACTTCTGTGAACTTTATCTCATTTAAATTTGTATTAGATTAATTTAAAAATAATATAATAAAATGAAATATTCATTTTGTAAACATAGGATATAAAAATACAACCTGCTTGTGAAATGTATTTCGTTAAGAGTCGTTTATATAATTACGGTTTTTGAACCTTTAACCTGTGTTGGCATACTTTGAGTCCGAACGCAGTTTCCTTTTAAACAATGTAAATATTATATTTTGCCCCTTATTCTACAACCAATAAAATATAACAATGGTATATAAAACCCATTTACATGTCTGTTAATTTTAAACAAAAGGGGATTGTCTAGCATTTATTTCATATATATGTTTATTACTACGTCGTCCACGACTCCGTCCGCGATTAATAAAAAAAAACTTAGTTATTAGCCTATGTGTTCTTCCAGACTATGTTCTACACTTATGTCAAATTTAGCGGGATCCGTTCAGTCGTTATGGAGATACCTTCAAACAAAAATCCATCCGAACATTCGTATTTATGATGAGTAAGATTATTTCTAGCTAAAATTTACGCTTGTCCCAGGATATCTTATCATGATAAACAATAGTCTATGGAATATAGTCTATAGTCCCTCTGATATTTATAACTGACGTCTGTGGTCCCTCGTGTGAAATTCGGAACAGCTATAAAGTTTGAAACCCGCTTCACTGAAATGAAATGCGCTGGTTGGCCTAAATGTTGGATACTTTGCAAACGTTTGTGCTAACAAAACTTATTGTTACTTAGCGGTTTATTTACAAAGGTTTAATGTTGTATTGAAATCACCAGCGGAACGTTTACTATTTACAATTATTGTGCTTCTGCTTTTCATACAACCTCATTATATATAAATGCCATTTACACAAACAGCGAGAATTTACCGAAGGTCACTACGATTATAACTGGAATTAAATTTATAAAATAACTGTCGCCTACGACTTTTTCCGCGTGGTAAAAAACTTAATTAGCCTATGTGTTCCTTCAGACTATGTTCTACATCTATGTCAAATTTCGGTGAGATCCATACAGCCGTTTTCAAGATACCTTCAAACAACCATCCCTCCATCCATCCATCTAAACAATAGCATTTATAGTACAACTAGCTGTCGCCCGCGACTTTTTCCGCGCGGAATTGAAAAAAAAACTTAATTAAAAGCCTGTGTGTTCTTCCACATTAAGTTCTACATCCCTGCCAAAAATCATGGAGATCTGTTGAACCGTTCTGAAGATACCTTCAAACAAACATCCATCCATCCCTCCATCTAAACATTCACATTTATAATATTAGTAAGAAGTAAGATTAGTAAGTAGTATCATTTAATTCGGATAACAATTTGTATAAAAAACTTGTACCACAACTATTTTAGATGATTTAGTGTCGACTTTAATTTTTTTGTTTTGCATACTATTTTTAACGAGGCAGTGTCTGTCTGTTAAACGAAATAAAGTCATGAGACATTATAATCAATTCCTTTGACAAGTCTTTTTTTTTTTAATTTTTGACTGAATATCAAAAAAAAACAAAACCTATGAATGCTCTTAAATACCATATGCCACAATAACTTTTAAATTAATCTTACTAATATTATGAATGCGAATGTTTAGATGGATGTTTGGAGGTAACTCCGGAACGTCTGCATCGATATCTCTGTAATTTGGCATAGATGTATAACATATAGGAAGAATACATAGGCTATTTGTTGTACTATATTTATTTTTAATACCGCTTGGTAAAGTCGCGAGGGACAGTTAGTTGATAAATAAGTCGCACATAAGATAAACTAAGTTTATAACACGTGAGGCTCTTTTATGAGAACGTAAATATACAAGTTATTGTTCCAATACGTGCCCATTCATAATTGTCTTTCAAGGGTGTTTTCCCATTCAGTTCTACGTTTAGGAACAGACAGATAATGTCAATAAATTTGCAATAAATCAACGACAGCCGAAACCAATGTGGGGGAGCCAAGGTCCCCTATTCACCCGTCTGCCACCGTGCGACCATTTGGCACGGGATTTTTCAATTATGTTCACCGTGACACATATCCATATTACAATACCCTATAATACAGATTTGATGTCTCTGTTTTCATTACACTGTACAGTAAAAGTGTCTGTACTTTATTACTCTTTGCTAAAAGAAAGTACAGCAAGAGCTGTAATAATTAAGACGCAAGCCTATTTAGTATAGTGAGTTTTCATTGTCGAAATTTAATATAAAACCATATTTTTATCTCCATATTTTACAAGGGAATAAGAGAGATGATAATACATTTTGTATAGGTGTTACAACAGTGGAAACCACAGTAATGCGTTACAATTATAAACATCTTTGAGGAAGGTAATGGATGTTTTCCTTTTCTCTCTTTTATGTTAAGAAAATGTACAATAATAGCTAAGTATTTTGAATGAAGTATTTGCATAACTATTAACTTATATAACACAATATGTCTTCGTTTTTCGTGACGACAAAATACGATGACGTCAAATGTTAAATTACATCTGAATGATGATAAATGAATCATAAATTAATCTTGTCTTTAATTAGGAGAATACATTTGAATTTGAGCTGTATTTTTGATTTTTTTTTAACGAGTTATATAATAGTAAACGATTGGTAACATTAAATTATTCGCAAACAAATTAACATGAAAGAATAGATATAAGTGAAAGTTGACGTCTTTTAAATCTCTATCACATCGAATATGGTTACATTATGTAAAACTTATTATAGATGTTATTTAATTCCAATGCACGATTTTAGTGTGGACTTTGGACTTTTTAAAAATACAATGATATCATCATCATCAGCTCACTATATGTCCCCACCGAGGGGCTCGGAGCTTACCCTAAGTTAAGAGTGATTAGGCCATAGTCAACCACGCTGGCCAAGTGCGGGTTGGTTGACTTCACACATATCTTTGAATTTCTTCTCAGATATGTGCAGGTTGCATCACGATGTTTTCCTTCACCGTAAGAACGTCGGATAAATGTACATATGTTAATCGAAAAACACATTGATACATGGCGGGATTCGAACCCGGGACCTGCAGATTGCAAGTCAAGTGCTTGACCCCTGAGCCACCGATGCTCTATAAGCAATATACTGTATATCGATAAAATGATACCTCGTCTGTTTATCTCTACAGATGCAAAATGCACATACATATTCAGGTACTTATGTATCTAGCTCCAATGAACACATATGACTTTCATAACGGCAAAATTCAATATCATACAATATCATACCTTAGTCTTAAGTGTTAAGGTTTATTTTCCATACGAGAACAACTGCAGTAGGATGTCGAACTCTTGCATCTTAGGTAGGCGTAATGCATTTAAATTATGGAACAAATTGCAACATTGCCACCAAACAATCGACATTTAAAATACTGTAATAACTGTAACTACATTTTACATTCCTAACAATGACGGCGTTAGGATAGGCCGCGGTTGGGCGACCGCCCAGGGCGGTGAGCAGAAGGGCGTCACAGATCTACGATTTACATTTTCACATAACCCTGTTAACCGCAACGGCTAGGACTTTGAACTAAAACCGTCACTGTACCTAAGGATATATGAATAACATACTATTAGTGGCCTCCTCTAATCGAAAGCGACCTACGAGTAAGACATATCGACATCCCTGTGATTACCAGTGACAAAAAACAGAGAACAACATGTTTTAAACGGGGATTTTAGTGTAAAAAACCCAAGTGAGGGTAGGGGTCAAAAGTACGAATGTACTCACACTAACAATACACTTAAAATACAGTTACTCGATATAAACATTGTCAGGTCATACGTATACTTAGTTGGAAGCTGCTTGCATAATAACATTTACTGCGATATCTGTTCACGTTCTCTTAGTTTCATAACTCTAAACAGTTCAGTAACCTCGACTAACACTAATCACATACCATATCGTACTATGTTTATTTACGTAGTAACATTTCCTTAGCGATTTGTACTTTTTCCGCTGGTAAACTGACGCAAAGTGGGTGTTAGCGACACAAGAGAACGCATAACTCCCTACTTATAACCTAAACTTATTACTTAATATTTTATATATAGGTACGGTAGAATAGATATTTTGGCAAAAAAGCTGTTAACTCAATAATAACCAATTCCATTCAGTCACCAGTAACTCTCTAACTAATTTCCAAATATTAGGGTCCTGCTTTCCTTGGTTCTTACTGTTAGGAATAAAATCCGACACTATGCCGGTGTATCAGCGCAACACAAGCCTTATTAAAATATCAACGTTTATGTCCCCCCTCACTAACTAACCTGACACTTGACTTGGTAAAAAATTCTAAAAGACATCTTTCTATCAGACTTAGAAGTCAATCTTGTCTTTGAGCACATCTTTCCATCTCACTTTTCGTCTGTACTTCGATCTGCGAGAGCAGTCATCCAGTAATTTTGACAATGTCTGGTTTTTTTTGTTTAAAACAAAACGGTCGGGTAAGTAATTGCAAATGTAACAATTGTGAAGGTTAAGTTCGTCACAAGCCTGCACTGTTAAGAATAAAATTACATATAATTTAGTTGTTTCTGAAACAATTCGTTACATATGTAGAAATAGACTGACATTTGCATACGCTTTATCTAAATGCATTTATACTTCTTAAGGATATAGTAAAGAGCTAGTATTATGTATATAGTTAGTAGTAGTAAGTGCTAGTATTATGTATCAAATCGCAAGGAGAGGTGTAACATTTAGTGAAAATAAAACGTACATATTTCGTGAGACTTTGGACAAGAAACCTACTAATATTTGACATGCGAAAGTTTATATGTATGGATGGATGAATGTTTGTTAAACATATCTCTAGAACCGCTTAACGGATCTCGCTGAAATTTGGCATAGATGTAGAACATAGTCTAGAAGAACACATACACTCTTCTTCATTTTAATTACGCGCGGACTGAGTCTCGTGCGACAACTAGTATTCAAATAATTCTAAAATCGGATTTAAAACAGTGTATTAAACAGACAACCTTAACCTTATTTTGTGCAAATCAAGGTTGCAATATTGGATTCAAACATAATTAGTATTCACGACTTCACGACTCGTACATCGGTGTGCACGTGCGTTTAGATTGACACAATTCATTTATCTCTTTAACTGGGTTTCCATTGCCGAAAAACATGTACAAAACATATTGTCATCCCCTTCATTTTATTTAGAAACAACAGAGATAGCAAATTTGTACAACATTTCTCTAAAATGAAATGAAACTAGTCAAATGGGGAAAGTTATTGCTAAATCTAGGCATGATTAAATAGAGATTAGACCATAGACAGTTGCCAGATAATGTTATATAAACTACTAGTTTTTATCAGAGACTAAATTGTTATCATAGGCGACTAATATTTTGAAAAAGTCTAGTTTAAACAGTTCGGTTTAGTTGTATAAAGAAGATTTAAACTTAAATAAAATAATTTTCATTAGACTAGATGTATCAGGAACTATGGAAATTAAATGAATATAAAGAATTTATACCTGGGATAACCCGGGTAAGAGAAACAAAACATCGCGATTCCTTGGATCCTAGCTTATCAAGATTTGACAGTATTAATTATCCCAAAGGAAAACTTTGTACCCTATTCAAGAAAATTGGACGAACGGAGGAATTAAATTCAGTATGGAGAAGATGTGCATCATGCTGTTATTAATCTACAATAATAAAAAAAAAGTTCTTTGATTATGAATTATTTCTACCAATAGAAGACCTTTGTATCAGATATTTGAATAATAGTAATTCTAAGTTGTAGCTTTAGATAGTGTTACTGTGTTGAAATTGTTCGAGTTAAAACATTCAACAATTAGCGCAAGGAAAAATGTTATCGTCTCAATGTTTGCACAACAATTACATACCGTATCTCAATCTGATATCGAGTAAGTAAGGAATTTAAATAATAACATCAACATTGTGTTTGCATTGTGTTTGTCAGAAACATGTAAAGGAGATACATATATGACGGAGCTAAATTCTAGTCCTCGACAGCCTCTACCACCTTATATATCTTTATATTATATTATTATAAGAGAAAAATGGTAATGGAATTGTCTATGGCGGGGGTAAGGACATATAGGGACCTATAGACTCTTTTGTATAATTATTTTCAAATATCTTGGCAACCCAAGGTCATCGGCGATGCCTTCCCCCGAGAACACCTAAAATTGTGTTCTACGCAACACTCGGGCGAAATTAAGGGCCGCCAAGATATCGAAAAATTACTATGAGTAACCTTCTTTGTAAAGGTAGGCAACGCATCTGCTTTCAGCTTACTCTTTGCCACCTTTTATTGTAAAAACGTACTTAACACGTTCAGTGCCACCGACTCGTCCTGCAAGTTTGTTAATTCTTGAAAATCGAGCAGCAATTGAGCGTGAACTATATCAATCGTGTTCAGAATTTGCAATGCTAGTGTCAAGATAAAGGTAGCATAATAAAATGAATATCACTTTAGGCTTACTTTATATTCGTAGCTAAACGTGATTATAAGCATTGACTCGTTCAAAATGCGCGCTTGTTAACCAAAATCGTTCAGATCACCATATCAAAAATCACTGACGTAAAACAACAATGCCTAGTTAATAAGAAAACAATTAATCTGACGTCAGGCTAGACGAAAGTGTACATATTTTATAATTATTATAGTTATAAAGTTAGTTATGCGTTTAATTTTTGACACGTTATAGAATCGTAAAAAAACATTTATAAAACAAGTAAACTTAGTTGTAGATACCAACTTTAAGACACATTTTCTACTAAATAGCTGCCCCCTAAACAAAGTGCATTCGCTCCGAAGAGATTCCACAACGACGTTCGCTATCGCTATAGCGATAAATAAGGTTCGCTGCGGCTAGACACAAGTGGAATATATAAATTAAAATAACAAATAGAAACAAAATCATTCTAATATTGTTAACAAATTTAAAAAAATGTAGTGAATGTGTCATGTAATTACAAAATAACAAAGTTAAGTCGTTAGTTCATTACCTCCAATTCTTTAACTTAAACGTTTTCATACAATCAGTAATGTAACCATTCCGAAAACAATGCCAAATTGGTATTTAATGAGTTGCACAAATATTGATGTTTTTTGGTGAAAAACGGAATTGTTTGCATGTCAAATTAACCGTAAAATTACATTTTGTATTAAAACTGTTGCCATCTCTGTTGTTTATTGGGATAATGAGAGGGTGAGAATATGTTCGGTTCGACAATGGAACAACATGTATGAACGTACGTTGACTTTTTTGCAAACAATGACCTTGACAATCAAATACTAAATACGTAAGAATACAGAAGATTTAAAAATATATATCACGACATGACATTGAACTGAAAAGATCATTGACAGTATTGAAACAAACAAACCTCTTACTCTTTCTTATAAACGCAGAAGTGTTGATTGATGCTCGCAGTTCAATCGAAAAAGGATAAACGGATCTGTGAGAAATCTTACTTCTTCCTAATATAATAATTGCGAATATTTGGATCGATGTTTGTTAGAACGTATCTCCAGAACGGCTGCATGAATATCGCTGAATTTGGCATAAATAATAGCGCCCGGAAGAACACATACATAGGCTACTAATAAAGTGTTTTTTGCTCAATTCCCCGCGAACGAAAATTCGGACATAATAAATATATCAATCGTTTTTTTTAAATATTTTGTTGGAGGATGCTGTAAAATAACAGTGAAAGGAATTGGAGGATTTTATTGATTTCCATTCAATATTTCTGTTTATGGTTCTCCCTTAGCGGATTGGGCCACAGTATTTATGGTTTTGTTCGAGTTTGAGAGAGACTTTTAGTGATCAGTTTTTTTTTGATCGAACTTGTAAAGAATGCATACCCAAAGAATTAAATTCTCGTCCCACTTAAGATCGAAAATCGTACAGAAGTGAAATCCCCTTAATCGAAGTGGGTAGGTAATAAACGTTCTCAACTGTAAATAAATTCTAAAGCATTCGATCTGTTGATCAAAGGTTATGTGCAATTTCCCTAAATTCATTGGAAAGTCTTAATTGAAGAACGCATTTAACTATTATTGAAAAAGATATAGAAATATTTCAAGCATGAATGTTCTAATATTGTCTGTCGATCAAATCTGCCTACGTGTGGTTCGTAAGAGTGTAAATTGTATAAGCAAATATCCAACAGAGCGACATTTAACCAGTTTACTACAAGTTTCACAGATAAAAAAAATATTTGTTTTTTTTTTAAAGAATTACAAGGAAATAAATACGCAAATTACGCGCAAATTAACACGAGTGCACGACAATACTTGATATTAACAATACCTAAATATCTACCAATGAATCAGAATAGAATATTGATAAGTATTAATATATAATAGAATAGATTATTTTATTAAAATTGCATTTACCAGTCCCTATTTCTATGTATCGGAAGAATTTGAACCAAACACAGGACTGTCATAAGGTGGACACTCCGTGGAAGAATACCAATGACACTTCACAAAATTGGTTAAACCGTTTGGCAACACATGTCATTATAGAATTGACATACAAATAAACACGCAAACCAACATTAAAACACACTTACATAACTCCGAAAGTCATTACCAGTCAGGAAAAAATTAAACATCCCAAATATACATTAGCCTAATAACAATATACGTAAATGAACATGGTTACTCGTGTACGACTTGCGGAGTATACATACAATGCAACCTTTTCTTAATCTACCTTACAACTTCGCTATCTACATACAATTTCACTTCACTCTTTCTTATGTATTCTTTCAACAAAAAGTCGAAATGAATTAATACGAACAACTAAGTAAAAGTTTATTTACAAAATAAAGATTTTAAAATAGCAATACGCTCATCGGCGAGTTTATTAATATACAAATGTGGAAGAAACGAACAAGTTTTTGTAAAAATGTCAAAAACGATTAATATAATCTTCATAGAACAACCTAACCTAGCTTCTTAATAATCAACCATGAATAAACTCTACAGGTAGGTAGAGATTGTTTTCAATTTAAAACTGGTAGATTTACTGAATTTACTTAAAACCTAATATTTAAATAACTCAAAGTAACCGTCGTTGAAATGAAACTATTACATTTTTTATATCAATGCCCTTGATTACATCGCAACAAGTTTATAAACTCTAGGCTGAATATTCTGCAAAAGTTAATATTTTAATACAACTAAAAATAAAACATATTAAATGGTACAGTACCTTTTTTAAAATATCCTTGTATTGTATCACAAAAACATTCACCACTGAGAAATTAAACAGAACAAAAACGCGCGCGCATTTACTGCGCCAATTTGACAGCGGAGCGATGCGCGCGCCACCAAAGTCGCAACTGAACTAGAAGTGAACTGAAGCTTCGTCAACAAAGAGTATATAAAATAAGAGACGGGACTCTTGACTAATTAGATACACAAACGGAGAATAAAAATTGACATTTTCAATGTTAGCAATATTATGAAAAAGTCTACGTTGCTACCAACCTAAAAAAATCTATCTGTCAGTTTCCTTTTTGACGTTTGAAAGTATTATTTGAGGGAAAACAATTTGGAAAAATAAAACAATCTCGTTAATTGCAACTTTAATTTAATCTTCTGACTAAAGCGAACATATTTTAAGAACGCAACATAATGCTCATTGCTTTCGTAATAATACCATTATTGTTTAGTTCAGCAACAAAATATCCCAACTATAATAAATGCTTATTTGTTCCAGTTTGTTTATTTGATAGCTCATATTTTCTGATAGAACTGGAGTAGTAGTGCCACTCTCGTCGGGAGAAATAGAATAGCACTGGAAAGAGATTAGCTCCTATCTGTTGGTAAAATATTTAGAAAATTGCTAAATTGCTAAGACAATATGCATTGAAGCAAAACAAATCGTCATCATCAAGCTCACTATACGGACACACTATATTCCACTGAGGAGCTCGGAGCCTACCTTCAAGAATGTGACTAGGTTTTATTCAACAACGCAGAGCCAGTGAGGGTTGGTTGACTTCACACATATCTTTGAATTTCTATGCAGTTGTATGTGATTTGTAATTACAGTAATAATGTCGGATGGATGTTATCATGAAATTCGATGAACGCATTACTATATAGCGGAGATCGTACCTGGATATGTAAAATATGATCCTGTCAAGCGCCAACTGCAATGCCGATGCTCCAAATAGTCCCCTAATCCAAACTTTTCCTATCAAAACATTGCAAATGTAAAAGTCATGTTAAATATAATGTAATGTAAAAATAGAATACAATATTAAATTTTACTTCTCAAATAAATTCATAAAATTATCATGAACCTAAAGATTCCGCATATTAACTCTTTTGTTATTACTATTCTCCATAGATGTGTAACCTATAGATTCCTTAACAAGGAAAAATAATGAGCTTAGGAGGCATCATTTTGGGGTAAAGTACCTGTGTTGAAATTTAAATTACTTGTAAGAAAATTGTGTACAATCTCTGTTTATTTTTTATTACTTAGTTCAAAAAAGGTTTCGGTTTTATTATAAGTTGTGATATTTGTAACATCCAAATTTAATAAATAATTTTGTTTCATATTTTTCACTAAATGGTATTTTTTTTTATCTTTTGTACTTTATACTTAATTCCCTATATTTTATTATATTTTTATTTTCTATACACTGCATTTCCCAATTTCGAGAAAATCTTGTTATGCTAGTGTATATTTTATATTAAAGTCTAATACATATTACTAAAAATTGTCATATTATTAACATTAAACTAATATAAAACACTAAATCTATAGGTTACACATCTATATATCAATATTGACATTAATATAGTTACTAGCATTTCCTGCAACATGGTGACTCTTTTTTAGATTTGCGGTTAAACTATTCCATATAACAAGTTAATTTTCAAATTTAGTTTAGAATTACAAATCAAACAATCAAACTTTGTAGCACAGATGTTGCAGCGACATGCAGTCAGTAATTCTGAAGCAGATTCCTTCATTTAATAATTCTGTAGAACTTGAAGAGGTGCATTCATTCATCTGCAACAGAATGAAATGGTAATTAATTGATTCAAGTGTACAACATAATCAATTTAATAATTGCTTTTAACCTAATTACATACCTTATTAAAAAAAAGTGGTTTCTTTGATTATATGGATCTCTTCCCCTTTACTTATAAAACTTCTTTGAAATTCTCTACAATGATGGATCTCACAAACCATGTAAAAAAATTATGATTAGTTTTTACAGGTACAGATAGGAATTTTTATTGCCTGCCCATTTTTGTAAAATGTCATGACCAATTTACAGTTTGATCTACAATATTTGAAACAATAATAGAGAGATATTCTACACACAACCTAAATAATGTTTAAGTTAATCTTTATTATTGAATCTTTTTCATGTTTCGAGCAAACTATTTTATACTAAATATCAAGCCAATTTAAAAGGTTAAAATTGTTCAAGTAATTGCTGGAAATATGTGCTTTGGGAATTACTTAATATTTACCACTTATCATGTAGAATTTGGCATATGTCTTGTCTACTTACTTTTATGTTATTTTCATCAATTTTTGTTGTAAATTTATTTTTTAGCAATCAGCAAAAGGTCATAAGTTCTAGTTCAACATTTAGTTCTTTTAAATATGAATAGAATGTAAAATTATATCTTTATTCAAATTCTATTTCTGTGAATCCATAGATTATGTTTTCTACTACTTTTTACTTGTTTCACACCTAAAAACAGAAAGTTAAAAATTGATAATAAAAATAAATAAAAATTGAAACTGTAAAGCTTATTCTTATTATTTAATAAGTTACAGAAACTTCAGAGGTTGGATGTAACTGCTGGTAACTTAGTTTATTTAGTATTTATATAATAAAATTGTTTCATATGTTTTCAGTTTTGTCACAGGTATGCTGACACTCACAATTTTTATAAAATAACATGAATTATAATAGAAAATATTTTCGCATTTTCGATGTTTTTTATGGTATTAAAAATGTTCCAAACCTAACCTTACCAGTTTGCTTTTGGTATTTTATTACATGTTATAAACCTAGCTTTACTTATCCTGCGCTTTTCTATTGTTCCAAACTTACCCTATGTAGTTTTCTTCCTTTTTTTTCAACTTAAGTTACGACCCCAAAAAAAACTTCCAAACCAGTGCAAGAATATTCCCTATCGTTTAAGACATATGTAATGGAAATTTGGCTTGATTCGGTTTTGTGAAGCATTACCTGTTATTTTATTAAGAACTTCTATACAATTTCCTAAGTAATTACGAATATAAAAACATTTAGCAACATTTTAACGTAAATATGGAATAAGATTTATTTACGTACATAAAATATCAAGTGTAGTCATTGATACTTTATTTGATATGTAGTGAGATAGAATAATAGTCAAAACAACAAAAAATACAAAATATAGTACTATTGTATTAAAAAACACAATGTGAATTACCACATGGTTCTTGGAAATCTTCTCAGAAGAAAACATCAGCTTTCTAACTCTCAAAATTATAATACACTTCATACCACAATTCACACTGAAACTACAATATTCTTATCAAATAAGGTTAGATTTAAAATATAACAATATTATAAAAAAAAATCTTATAACGACAAAGGCTTAAATTCGTTTTTAAAATTACTCCAACTGCGGTCATTCGTTACCCATTCACTGAGCCACGTTTTAGCATCTCCTTGCAAACAATTGCCAATGCGAGAAAGACATTCGTGATCACTCCAATTATTAGAAGACCTAGCACGGTCTACTTCTTCCCACCATGTCTCTATGTCATTAACACTCGGATCAAAATTAGAAATATAATAAGACTGGTTAGATCTCACCGGTATATTTATGGATCGAATCGCATCGATGATGCGATCGGCGGCGCTGGCCTGGACTGACGTAGCGCTCGCGGGACGCTCCGGTGAGGACGGAGTCGTTAAAGCCTGAAGCGCGCCCTTGAAGCGAGCTCGCAGTCACAGCTTCGCCCAACTGCGACGGCGGCGGCATCGACACGGCAGGCTCAACGGCAGGAACGGGCTCGGCGCTGATGGTTGCCACAGGCACCGCGGACTTGGCTACTTCCACTGCAGCGCGGCCACTAGACTCCATTCGTTGAGATGAAGACACTACCTGTTGTTCCTGTAATGACACCAATCTATTCAAAATTTGTTGCATTGTTTCGGTTAAAATATTGCTAGAAGGGCTACGTCGTCTGTAGCGTGAATCATGTTGGCTAGAATGCGATCTGCGATTTCGCGATCGACTCCTACTCTGCCGCCTCTTATTAGGCATGTTTTCTTTTTTTTAGCAAGTATTTAAAATTAGACGAATTCCAAGCAGGGCATTCAAGTTACGGTAAATAATTGATCAATAGGGTAGACACGACAAAATATTAAAATTGAGCCATTCTAAAATTTACACAAAAAGCTAACAAATACAACTTCTATGTGTTATTTAAAAGCGGAGAAGAAAACAATTGGAACGTACTCACCAAAGTTGACATTATAAAACTTGATCACGTCTTACTTACATATATTATACGAAACACCGAAAACAAAGTGCTAATTTGTCCTTTTAAACAAGTGTAGTTACAATTTCCAAAAATATGTTTCTGATCGTATATGACTAGCCAATTAAAGAAATAACAATGGAAACACATCGTATCAGGATGTACAAACAAGGACGTGGGAGTTTCACTATTCCACTTCTGATCTTAAGGATCAGAAGTAGAGAAAATTAAAACAACAATCTCTTATACACTGCTACAGTACTTTTTGAATTAATAAGAAAACTAACAAAATTGATTGAATTAAATTAACACTTAAATGATTTCGAAATATAACATTAACTTGATCAACTATCAGAGTTAAAATGATTAATTATTTTGGCTAGTCAAACGGGCAGAGCTTCCGCTGGCTTCAGTGTTCGGTGGCGAGTGTGGCCCGAAAATGAGGGTGCGGTCTCTTATATTGACATCACCCTACCATTATTTTTAAGTTCCACCCTCAGCTAATTATCCAACAATCAAACTTTGTAGCACAGATGTTGCAGCGACATGCAATCAGTAATTCTGAAGCAGATTCCTTCATTTAATAATTCTATAGAACTTGAAGAGGTGCAATCATTCATCTGCAACAGAATGAAATGGTAATTAATTGATTCAAGTGTACAACATAATCAATTTAATTATTGCTTTTCACCTAATTACATACCTTATTAAAAAAGTGGTTTCTTTGATTATATGGATCTCTTCCCCTTTACTTACAAAACTTCTTTGCAATTCTCTACAATGATGGAACTCACAAACCATGTAAAAAAATTATGATTAGTTTTTACAGGTACAGATAGGAACTTTTATTGCCTGCCCATTTTTGTGAAATGTCTATGATAGAATCATAAATCAAATTAGTTTGAAAAACTTGTCATGTCATGACCAATTTACAGTTTGATCTACAATATTTGAAACAATAATAGAGAGATATTCTACACACAACCTAAACAATGTTTAAGTTAATCTTTATTATTGAATCTTTTTCATGTTTCAAGCAAACCGTTTTATACTAAATATCAAGACAATTTAAAAGGTTAAAATTGTTCCAAGTAATTGCTGGAAATATGTGCTTTGGGAATTACTTAATATTTACCACTTGCCATGTAGAATTTGGCATATGTCTTGTACTTATATTATATTACTTTTTTATGTTATTTTCATCAATTTTTGTTGTAAATTTATTTTTCAGCAATCAGCAAAAGGTCATAAGTTCTAGTTCAACATTTAGTTCTTTTAAATATGAATAGAATGTAAAATTTTATCTTTATTAAAATTATATTTCTTTGAATCCATAGATTATGTTTTCTACTACTTTTTACTTGTTTCACACCTAAAAACAGAAAGTATTAAAAATTGATAAGTTGTTCATACAATGTTCTTCCTTTGTAATTAATTATAACTGTAAAGCTTATTCTTATTATTTAATAAGTTAATATATATAATAATAATAATGTAATATAAATAATAATGTAACTGCTGGTAACTTAGTTTATTTAGAAAAATAAACAATTACAGATATCTTTATTTTTATAAAATCATATATTGTTGATGTTATTCATAATTTTATTATAAACAAACCTAAAGATGTGTACTTTTTAATAATAAATTTGGGTCAATTTGTCATTTGAAAAGTGAGTCACAGTCCCATTTTAAAGTCCGACCCAAACACAACAATAAACAAAGTCTTTTAACATTTGAATACTAATTTTATTTGGTGCAACTTTACAATAGCGAATCCAACCAAGGTTTCGTAAAATCAATTTTAAACTTTAGGAAATGATTACCATGAGTATTATTGCTATGAAGATTGCTGAAGATGAATAGAAAATATTTTCGCATTTTCGATGTTTTTTATGGTATTAAAAATGTTCCAAACCTAACCTTTCCAGTTTGCTTTTGGTATTTTATTACATGTTATAAACCTAGCTTTACTTATCCTGCGCTTTTCTATTGTTCCAAACTTACCCTATGTAGTTTTCTTCCTTTTTTTCAACTTAAGTTACGACCCCAAAAAAACTTCCAAACCAGTGTAAGAATATTCCCTATCGTTTAAGACATATGTAATGGAAATTTGGCTTGATTCGGTTTTGTGAAGCATTACCTGTTATTTTATTAAGAACTTCTATACAATTTCAAAGCGAACTTTCATTTCATTGACTTTTACCAAGTATTTACGAATATAAAAACATTTAGCAACATTTTAACGTAAATATGGAATAAGATTTATTTACTTACATAAAATATTAAGTGTAGTCATTGATACTTTATTTGTATGATATATGTAGTGAGATAGAATAATAGTCAAAACAACAAAAAATACAAAATATAGTACTATTGTATTAAAAAACACAATGTAATTACCACATGGTTCTTGGAAATCTTCTCAGAAGAAAACATCAGCTTTCTAACTCAAAATTATAATACACTTCATACCACAATTTACACTGAAACTACAATATGTACTACTTGAAACTACAATATGTACTACTTGAAACTACAATATGTACTTACAATGCCTTGCGGGTTCAGTACAACAATGGGTTCAGGGCTATGTTGGGGCTGCCGCGCTTCTGCGGCGCGTCTGGGATGTTTGCTGATGCTGGTGTTGACGGCTTCGCCGCATTGATCAGGAAGAGAGCAGCATCCCTGATGCGGCGTGTGCGGGACAGCACCAACAGCTACCTGCAACTCATTGTTGATAGAGTGGGATTGGACTGTCCAGTGCTGGCCATGTGGACACGTCTACATGTGCCCTAAAGAATTTTGTTTTATTTTATTTTTGTGCTAGTGTGTTTAATTTGTATTTTTGTTTTGTATGGACCATGTGTCTGAATTAAAGATTTATTATTATTAATATTCTTATCAAATAAGGTTAGATTTAAAATATAACAATATTATAAAAAAAAAATTCTTATAAAGACATAAAGGCTTAAATTCGTTTTTAAAATTACTCCAACTGCGGTCATTCGTTACCCATTCACTGAGCCACGTTTTAGCATCTCCTTGCAAACAATTGCCAATGCGAGAAAGACATTCGTGATCACTCCAATTATTAGAAGACCTAGCACGGTCTACTTCTTCACATTAACACTGATCAAAATTAGAAATACAATAAGACTGGTTAGATCTCACCGGTATATTTATGGATCGTATCGCATCGATGATGCGATCGGCGGCGCTGGCCTGGACTGACGTAGCTCTCCCGGGACGCTCCGGTGAGGACGGAGTCGTTGAAGCCTGAAGCGCGCCCTCGAAGCGAGCTCGCAGTCACAGCTTCGCCCAACTGCGACGGCATCGACACGGCAGGCTCAACGGCAGGAACGGGCTCGGCGCTGATGGTTGCCACAGGCACCGCGGACTTGGCTACTTCCACTGCAGCGCGGCCACTAGACTCCATTCGTTGAGATGAAGACACTACCTGTTGTTCCTCTAATGACACCAATCTATTCAAAATTTGTTGCATTGTTTCGGTTAAAATATTGCTAGAAGGGCTACGTCATATGTAGCGTGAATCATGTTGGCTAGAATGCGATCTGCGATTTCGCGATCGACTCCTACTTTGCCGCCTCTTATTAGGCATGTTTTCTTTTTTTTTAGCAAGTATTTAAAATTAGACGTAATTCCAAGCATTCAAGTTACGGTAAATAATTGATCAATAGGGTAGACACGACAAAATATTAAAATTGAGCCATTCTAA